>NW_027507789.1:178345013-178945013 GCF_037356315.1 Lithobates pipiens
GACTTTGGTGTCCAAAGTTGCAAGAAAAGTCAAAAGTGTGAAAGGGGCCTTACCTAGTATGAGCGGAATCCAGGATTGCTATACCATATGGAGTACAAAGCCTTGTAAATGTGTGACCAGGGAATGAAGGGAATGAGAGTACAGGTTGTATATGGTACCTCCTGTAAAGTGTACCTGTTACCTACTATGAGCGGAATCCAGGATCGCTATACCATATGGAGTACAAAGCCCCTTAAACATGTTCCAATAGCAGACCGGGGAATGAAGGGAATGAGAGCACAGGCTGCATATGGTACTTCCTGTAAAGTGTACCGGTTACCAAGTATGGCAGAATCCAGGATCATTATGCCATATGGAGTACGAAGCCCTTTAAACATGTTCCAGTAGCAGATTTGGAAATTAAGGCAAGGAGAGTACAGGTTGTATATGGTACCTCCTGTAAAGTGTACCTGTTACCTAGTATGGGCAGAATCCAGGATCACTATACCATAAGGGAGTAAAAAGCCACTTAAACATGTTCCAGTAGCAGACAGGGGAATGAAAGGAATGAGAGCACAGGCTGTATATGGTACTTCCTGTAAACTGTACCTGTTACCAAGTATAGCAGAATCCAGGATTGTTATACCATATGGCATACAAAAGCCCTTTAAACATGTCCCAGGAGCAGATTTGGGAATGAAGGTAAGAAGAGCACAGGTTGTATATGGTACCTCCTGTAAAGTTTACCTGTTACCTAGTATGGCGGAATCCAGGATCGCTATACCATATGGAGTACAAAGCCCTTTAAACATGTTCCAGTAGCAGCCTGGGAATGCAGGAAAGGAGAGTACATTCGATATGGTACCTCCTGTAAACTGTACCTATTACCTAGTATGAGCAGAATCTGGGATCGCTATACCACATGGGCTACAAAGCCCTTTAAACCTGGTCTAGTGGCAGACTGGGGGAATGATGTGAATGAGAGTACAGGTTGTATATGGTACCTCCTGTAAAGTGTACCTGCTACCTAGTATGGCGGAATCCAGGATTGCTATACCATATGGGGTACAAAGCCCTTTAAACATGTTCCAGTAGCAGCCTGGGGAATGCAGGAAAGGAGAGTACAGTCTGTATATGGTACCACCTGTAAAGTGTACCTGTTACCTAATATGGGCGGAATCCGGGATTGCTGTACTATATGGATTACGAAGCCACTTAAACATGTTCCAATAGCAGACTGGGGAAAGAAGAAAAGGAGAGTACAGACTGTATATAATACCTCCTGTAAAGTGTACCTGTTACCTAATATGGGCGGAATCCAGGATCACTATACCATATTGTGTACAAAGCCCTTTAAACATGTTCCAGTAGCAAACTGAGGAACAGAGAGAAGGAGAGTACAGGTTGGATATGGAACCTCCTGTAAAGTGTACCTGTTACCTAGTATGGCGGAATCCAGGATCGCTATACCATATGGTGTACAAAGCCCTTTAAACATGTTCCAGTAGCAGACTAGGGAATGCAGGAAAAGAGAGTACAGGTTGTATATGGTAAAGTATGGTAAACTCCTGTAAAGTGGACCTATTACCTAGTATGAGCAGAATCCAGGATACTATAACCTATAGAGTACAACGTCATATGTTCCAGTAGCAGACCATCTTTTCTGTCCATCAGTTATCTATGAATCTAAACTAAATTTAACCTAAGGATCAATGAACATTCATCCTAGGTTATCAAGATCAACATAAAAAACAATCTATCTGGTCCAGAATCTTCATTGAATAAAAGCAAACATTTAAATCTCCGTGTCCAAGGAGATGATAATCAGCGCTTGTCTGGACTAAAGATCGCCTTGTCTTAATAACCACACAGGATGCTGCCCTTTGTGCCACTTAAACCTAATCCGTATTCTGAGCTCCCTCCGTGGCCCCGCGTAATACCAGGGGAGGTAAGGCTGGCCACGGGTCACTAAAATCCTTCATCCTTCACAACGAAGAGGATTCAAATTTCTCCATGTCCACTACGACGTGAAGCTCAGAAAACCCCAAAAGCCCAAGGCTAAAAATTCCAGCCTCTATCCTTTCAATCTGATTGCTTTCAAACCAACTCTGCTGCGTTCTGCCATTTAACCCCTTCAGTGCCCAGGATAATTAAACCGATAGATGTGTGGGGCTGTCTGGTGCTCCACAATCGTATACTTACAGTATTTACATTGCATTCGCAATGTGATTATACATAAACGTACATGCTACAGATGTGCATTTTGATTTTGAGGGTATGTTGCAGCATCTGATCATTCATCATCTAACCTGGGGTGTGCCTAAAAATAAAAGTTGTGATGTTTTTCAGGGTCCATTCACATCAGAATGCGATGCATCACAGTGCATGCATTGAGGCATGATGCACTAGGCAGGCCATTCATAATAAAAGGGGTGTCAATGCACCTTGATGCACAGCATTTTTTTTGCACTGTGGTTGACATTTGCTTTCTGGAGAAGTGTTGGGATGTCGTTCCAAAATAAATGGCTCCACAATACACTACATCAGGGATATGCAATTAGCGGACCTCCAGCTGTTGCAGAACTACAAGTCCCATGAGGCACAGCAAGATTGACAGCCACAAACATGACACCCAGAGGCAGAGGCATGATGGGACTTGTATTTTTGCAACAGCTGGAGGTCCGCTAATTGCATATCGCTGCATTACAGCATGCATTGTGCTCTTTTGTGCATTATGTGGTGAACACTAAAGCCGCCTTCACTCTGGTTCAAGAGCTCATTCAAAAGGGGGGCATTCAGGGCCGGGACAAGGGGTGGGTAGGGATGGGGAGCCACAAGTTTCTTCTACTATAAGGCTGATTGGAGAAGTGACAGCTGCATCACTGCTTCTACCAGCCCAGCTTTGGAATCAGCTAGGGGAGCAAGAGAGAGCTGGGAGGAGGTGTGGGCTGTGCTCTCTTTCCTCCTCCTCTTCATAAGCTTGAACATAATAAAGGAGGGAGGGCGCAATTTGTCATGTTTGCCCTGGGCACTGGATGATTTTGTCCCAGCACTGAGGGCAGTAAAAGCAGGCGGTTGAGCCTCAGATTTCACTGAAAGTGCACTTGGAAGTGCAGTTGCTGTAGATCTGAGGGGGACATGCAAGGAACTAGGCTTGTGCAATTCGTTTCGTAACGAATCGAAATTCGGCCGAATTTTGCATCTTTCGGACATTCGGATGCATTCGAAATTATTTCAACATGATTCGACATTATTTCAACCGCATTCGAAAATATTTTGTGATCCGACTTTAGGGCCATGTATCTCGGGGTCACTTGGAGCTAGACACTTCAAATTTGGATATGTTGTAGTGCTAGTATTATTGTGTTTACATACCAAATTTGGGGTTTCTAGCTGTAAGTGACCCCGAGATATGTGGCCCCAAAATCGGGTCGCAAAATGTTATTAGTTATTAGAGCAGAGAATAACATTTTGCGACCCGATTTTGGGCCCACATATCTCGGGGTCACTTATAGCTAGAAACCCCCAATTTTTGAGTTTCTAGCACCAAGTGACTCCGAGATACATGGCCCTAAATTCGGGTCACAAAATATTTTCGAATGTGGTTGAAATAATGTCGAATCATGTTGAAATAATTTCGAATGCATTTCAAATTTGGATATGTTGTAGTGCTAGTATTATTGTGTTTGCATACCAAATTTGGAGTTTCTAGCACCAAGTGACCCTGAGATACATGGCCCTAAAGTCGGGTCACAAAATATTTTCGAATGTGGTTGAAATAATGTCGAATCATGTTGAAATCATTTCGAATCCGGTAGAAATATTTTCGAATTTGGTTGAAATATTTTCAAATGTGGCAGATTTTTCGAATTCGGTAGAAAACTAAACGAAATCCGAAAACGAATTTAACCACTTTAGCCTCGGACCAATAAATACCTTAAGGACCAGAGGTCTTTTTGCAATTTCGCACTGCGCTGCTTTAACTGGTAATTGCGCGGTCATGCAATATTGCACCCAAACGAAATTTGCGTCCTTTTCTTCCCACAAATAGAGCTTTCTTTTGATGGTATTTGATTGCCTCTGCGATTTTTTTTTTTTGCGATATAAATGGAAAAAGAGCGAAAATTTTGAAAAAAAAAGATATTTTCTTCTTTTTGTTATAAGAAAAATCGAATAAACTAAATTTTAGTCATACATTGAGGGCAAAATTTATTCAGCCACATGTCTTTAGTAAAAAAAATGTCAATAAGCGAATATTTTTTGGTTTGCGCAAAAGTTATAGCGTCTACAAACTAGAGTACATTTTCTGGAATTTACACAGCTTTTAATTTATGACTGCCGATCTCATTTCTTGAGGTGCTAAAATGGCAGGGCAGTACAAATCCCCCCCAAATGACCCCATTTTGGAAAGTAGACACCCCAAGGAAATTGCTGATGGGTATGTTGAGCCCATTGAATATTTATTTTTTTTGTCCTAAGGGATTGAATAATGACAAAAAAAAAAAAAAAAAATTTTTTTTACAAAAAGTTGTCACTAAATGATATATTGCTCACACATGCCATGGTTATATGTGGAATTGCACCCCAAAATACATTCTGCTGCTTCTCCCGAGTACGGGGATACCACATGTGTGGGACTTTTTGGGAGTCTAGTCGCGCACGGCACCCCGAAAACCAATCACCACCTTCAGGATTTCTAAGGGTGCAAATTTTTGATTTAACTCCTCACTACCTATCACAGTTTCGAAGGCCATAAAATGCCAAAATAGCACAAAACCCCCCCAAATGACCCCATTTTGGAAAGTAGACACCCCAAGCTATTTACTGAGAGGCATGTTGAGTCCATGGAATATTTTATATTTTGCCAAAAGTTGCGGGAATATTACAAACTTTTTTTTTTTTGCACAAAGTTGTCACTAAATGATATATTGCTCACACATGCTATGGGCAGAAGTCAAATTACACCCCAAAATAAATTCTGCTGCTTCTCCCGAGTACGGGGATACCACATGTGGGGGACTTTTTGGGAGCCTAGCCACGTACGGGACCCCGAAAACCAAGCACTGCCTTCCGGATTTGAATATAAAATGCTATAAAAAACAAACTAACCAGAGTCACCCGTAACACTTATACGGTGATCAGTGGTGAAAGGGTTAACTAGGGGCAATCAGGTGGTTCAAATTTTTATTAGGTAGTATATGGGGGTCCCTGGCGCTATATAAAAACCTGACGGGGAACCTAAATAACTAACTGGCTAACCAGCGTCACCAGTGACACTTATACTGTGATCGCTGGTGAAAGGGGGTGAAAGGGTTAACTAGCAGCAATCAGGGGGTTAAAACCATTATTGGGTAGTATATCGGGGTACCTAGCGCTATAAAAACCTGGCGGTGAACCTAAAAAAATAACTAGCTACCTAGCGACACTAGCGACACTGATGCAGCGTTCAGAAAAATGATCGCTTAGTGACACTGGCAAAAGGGGGTGAAAGGGTTAACTAGCGGAAATCAGGGGGTTAAAACCATTATTGGGTAGTATATCGGGGTACCTAGCGCTATAAAAACCTGGCGGTGAACCTAAAAAAATAACTAGCTACCTAGCGACTGTAGCGACACTAATGCAGCGATCAGAAAAACGATCGCTTAGTGACACTGGCAAAAGGGGGTGAAAGGGTTAACTAGCGGCAATCAGGGGGTTAAAAACATTATTGGGTAGTATATCGGGGTACCTAGCGATATAAAAACCTGGCGGTGAACCTAAAAAAATAACTAACTACCTAGCGACACATGCAGCGATCAGAAAAATGATCGCTTAGTGACACTGGCAAAAGGGGGTGAAAGGGTTAACTAGCGGCAATCAGGGGGTTAAAAACATTATTGGGTAGTATATCGGGGTACCTAGCGCTATAAAAACCTGGCGGTGAACCTAAAAAAATAACTAGCTACCTAGCGACTGTAGCGACACTAATGCAGCGATCAGAAAAACGATCGCTTAGTGACACTGGCAAAAGGGGGTGAAAGGGTTAACTAGCGGCAATCAGGGGGTTAAAAACATTATTGGGTAGTATATCGGGGTACCTAGCGATATAAAAACCTGGCGGTGAACCTAAAAAAATAACTAGCTACCTAGCGACACTAGCGACACATGCAGCGATCAGAAAAATGATCGCTTAGTGACACTGGCAAAAGGGGGTGAAAGGGTTAACTCTAGGGGCAATCAGGGGGTTAAATCTTTATTGGGGGGTGATAGGGGGCTACCCTGGACCTAACACTAACTGTCCTGACAGTTTTTACTGTCACAACTGACACTGAATGCATTGATCAGTAAAGAAATGATCAATGCAATCAGTGACACTGTGACTGGGGGGGGATCGGGGGGCGATCGGGGGGGGATCGGGGGGGGTTTGTGTGCCTGTGTGTACCTACATGTCAGTGTAGTGTTGGTGCACACTTACTTTTACTGTTCTCCTCGTAGTCCGGTCAAAAAGACCGCCCCGAGGAGAATGACATCACTTCCTCCTTCCTGTGTAAACAATACACAGGGGAGGAAGCTTCTCATTGGCCAGGAGCGATCCAGAGGGGGTGGCCGAAAACCAACGACCATCCCCTCATCACGGAGCGCTCCTGGACCGAATCGGACCGCCGTAACCAGCGGGAGGGGGTCCGATCGGACCCCCCACCCGCTGGAAGGCAATCACGTAGATGTACGTGATTATGCCTGCCTGTGCCATTGTGCTGACGTACAATGGCAATACGGCGGTCCTGAAGTGGTTAAGGAAGTTAACGAATATAACTAAACAAAATTAATGAATTAACGAATTAAAACGAAACGAAACTAAACAAATTTTTTCCTTTTGCACATGTCTACAAGGAACATAAAAAACTGAATTTTAGCTTGTACATGATTTAATGATAAAATCAGCAGAGCTTCCCCTCATTTCAGATCTACCCCCCAGATTTACAGCGACTGCACTTTCAAGTGCACTTTCAGTGCAATTTCAGGTGTACTTTGCACTTGTAGTTTGCACTTGTAGTGCAAAGTGGATTTGCCTTTAGTAAATATCCCCGTCCCTTTGTCCTTTGTGCGAACATTCATTTCTCCACTGTATCTATGGAAGGATGGACTTCAAACATATATACCTATGTTCATTTTTATTGCATGGAGGATTGATGGGACTAGTAGACTGCAAAAGAGAAATACAATGTTTATGCCGTTTTTCTTTATTTTAAAACCACTTGACCTCGGAAGGTAACCGGAAGATTTACCCCCTTCATGACCAGGCGATCTTTTGCAATATGGCATTACGTTATTTTAACTGACAATTGCACGGTTGTGCGATGCTGTACCCAAATTAAATGTATGTGCCCTTTTCCCCACAAATAGAGCTTTCTTTTGGTGGTATTTGATCACCTCTGCGTTTTTAATTTTTTGCGCTATAAACAAAAAAATACCAACAGTATAAAAATATATATATATATTTTTACTTTCTGCTATAAAATATATCCTTCATCAATTAATATGGGAAGGTTCCCCCAGAAGGGTTTTTTGGCAGCGGAATAAATGAATAACAAGGGTTTCAAGTAAAGTGTTTTTGTTGATAAAATTTATTAATGTACAAAAATTTACCATAAGACCATTCACACCACACCGCTGATAGCATCGGCGGTAAATTTTTTTATTTTTAGCGGCGTTTTACTGCCGGATTTGCGGCGGATTTGCGGCGCATTTCAGCCGCTAGCGGGGCGCTTTTACCCCCCGCTAGCAGCCGCGAAAGGGTTAAAACCGCCGGCAATGCGCCGCAATAGCAGCGTTTTGCCGGCGGCATTACAGCGCTGCCCCATTGATTTCAATGGGGAGCAGCGGTGGAGGAGCGGTAAACACATCGCTCCTTCACCGCTCCAAAGAAGCTGCTGGCAGGACTTTTTTCTGACGTCCTGCCAGCGCACCGCTGTAGTGTGAAAGCCCTCAGGGCTTTCACACTGCACACAATGGTGCAGCTTCTTTAGGGCGGATTGCAGGCGCTATTTCTAACGCTATAGCGCCTGCAAAACGCCCTGGTGTGAAATTAGCAAGGGGGTATACCATAGAAGTGCAAATATTGCAACATGGAAATATACATGGCATTACATAGCCAACAAGTCTAATAAGACAAAGACTGACGCGTTTCGACCCGTTTCGTTAGGGTCTTCTTCAGAGGATAAGTTTGCTGCAAAGAGAATACATTTAACATATCGAATGGAAAGAAAAAGCACAAACGGTCATAGAAGAGCAAGAAGCAGCCGTTTCATATATTTACCTATATGCAGACCAAAGGAAAATCCCATGAAAGCTGTCAGGTAGTCCCGTGTGTCAGTAGACCAGAAAATCTCGTGGCAGGTTTTGTCTTATTAGACATGTTTTCTATGTAATGCCATGTATATTTCCATGTCGCAATATTTGCACTTCTAGGGTATACCCCCTTGCGGAACTCATATTTTAACCTTTATGGTCAATTTTTGTAGGTTAATAAATTTTATCAACAGATTCACTTTTCTTGAATCCCTTGTTATTCATTTATTCAGCTGCCAAATATTATATTATCCGGGGTGTGCAGCAACTTCATCTCTCTATATACGTATCTTTACCATGCTATCCTTCATCAATTTAACTACTTCAGCCCTGGAACATTTGGCTGGCCAAAGACCAGAGTACTTTTTGCGTTTCGGCACTGCGTAGATTTAACTGACAATTGCGCAGTACTGTGACGTGGCTCCCAAACAAAATTGATGTCCTTTTTTCCCCGCAAATAGAGCTTTCTTTTGGTGGTATTTGATCACCTCTGCGGTTTTTATTTTTTGCGCTATAAACAAAAAAAGAGCGTCAATTTTGAAAAAAAACGCATTATTTTCTACTTTTTGCTATAATAAATAAAATAAAAATTCCTCAGTTTAGGCCGATATGTATTCTTCTACATATTCTTGGTTGAAAAAATCACAATAAGTGTTTATTGATTGGTTTGCACAAAGGTTATAGTGTCTACAAAATAGGGGATAGTTTTATGGTATTTTTTTTAAAACATTTTTTTTACTAGTAATGGTGGCGATCAGTGATTTTTATCGTGACTGCGACACTTTTGGTGCTATTTTGGGACCATTCACATTTATAAAGCGATCAGTGCGATTAAAAATGCATTGATTACTGTGTAAATGTGACTGGCAGTGAAGGGGTTAACACTAGGTGGCGCTGTAGGGGTTAAGTGTGCCCTAGGGAGTGATTCTAACTGTAGGGGGGGGAGGGGCTGTGTGTGACACATGACTGATCAGCGCTCCCAATTACAGGGAGCTGTGATCAGTGACAGTGTCACTAGGTAGAATGAGGAGATGCTTGTTTACATCAGCATTTCCCCGTTCTTCCTCCCCGTGAGGCGATCGCGGGTATGCCCATGGACATCGAGTCCACGGGACCCACGGTCGGACTCATGGAGCTCGTGGCGGGCATGCACGCGTGCGCCCACTAGCCAAGCCTTGTGAGAAACTGCGGCAGTTGGTCCGCAAGCTAATATGTATTCTCCTACATGCTTTTGAGAAAAAACAAAACAAAACAATAAGCGTATTTTGATTGGTTTGCGCAAAAGTTATCGAGTGTAAAAACTATGGGATATTTTTTTATTTTTTTTTTACTAGTAATGGCGGCGATCAGCGACTTATAGCGGGACTGCGATATTGTAACATTCTGACACTGACAGACACTTTAAAAACTTTTTGGGGTCCAATGACACTAATACAGTGATCAGTGTTAAAAATATGCCACTGTACTAATGATACTGGCTGGGAAGGGGTTAAAATCAGGGGCGATCAAAGGGTTATGTGTGCGCCTAGCCAGTGTTTTAGGGTACTATGGGAGGTGATTTTAGTAGAAGGCATTGATACATGTCTCTGCTTGGCAAGAACACAGGATCCATGCCTTCCCTACTGACAGAATGGCGATCCCTATCTCCTGGAATATTACCAAGCCGCCCAAATCACACCATTAGTAGCCTTATTCCCTGTACACGCGGTCTGACATTCCGACCATAAAATCCGTCAGATTTTTTCTGACGGATTTTGTCCGAAACTGGTGTTGCATACACACAGTCGCACAAAGTTGTCCTGTTCGGAACGTGATGATGTCCATTCATAACGACGGGACTACGTTGAGGCTAGTAGCCAATAGCTTTGGTCTCGCAATTTAATCTGAGCATGCGTGGCACTTTGTCCGATCGGAATTCTCTACAAACAATCGGAAAAATTCAGATCGGATTTTTTTGTCTTAAAATTTGAGATTCTGCTCTCACATTTTTTCCGTCTGAATTTACGACGGAAAAAGTCTGATAGAACCCACACACGATTAAATTTTCTGACAATATAATCCGAACTGACCTTTTCCGTCGTAATTTCCGACCGTGTGTACAGGGCATTATATGCGGGTCGTGAAGCCCCTTTGTGGGTGGACTTGGAATCATGTTTTGAATGACGACAGAACACTGTTAATTGTATCTTTGTATCATTGTATCAAGCAGCTTGCAATGGGGCCCCAGGCAGAGCCCCTGCTCTGTGTGTCCATTTAGACACGGATCCGCGGCTCGGCCCCACCCCTTCTCTCTCCTGATTGGCTCACTGACTTTGATTGACAGCAGTGGGAGACCATGGCGCCCGTTGTTATGTCTCAACAAATCAGGATGGAGAGTCCCGGAGAGCCGAGGTTCTCGTGCACATCGCTGGATCGAGAGGGAGCTCAGGTAAGTATTAGGGGGACTGAGGGTGCTTCTGCACACAAATGTTTTGTTTATCTTGATGCATAGAATGCATTAAGATATAAAAAATCTTCTACCTTTAGAATCACTTTACTATTAGGGTTAGGGGTTAATATAAGGGGTTAAAGGGGTTGTACAGGTTAATTTTATTTATTTATTTTAAATAACAAACATGGTATATATACTTCCTCAATCCTCCTCTTATGGGGTCCCCCAGCAGTGTTCCTAGTTCCCCCCACATCGAGTGCATCCTCGTAGAACCGCATTCCACGAGGACACTCGTGCAGGTGGCGCGCGAGCTCTCGAGTTCTGCTGCTGCGTCCATTGACACAGACAGCAGGACTCGGCCCCTCCCCTCAGCTCCCGTGTCACTGGATTTGATTGACAGCAGCGGGAGCCAATGAGGACCAGAGACAGCGGCTGGAGCTGCTGGGCTCGTTCTCTTTGCTGGAACAATCAGGTTCAGGTAAGTAAATGAAGGGCTCCAGGGGGGCTTCTGTACTACAGAAGGTTTATCACCTTAAAGGGGTTGTAAAGGTAAATATTTTTTCACCTTCATGTATTCTATGCATGAAGGTGAAAAAACATCTGACAGTGCCGGCCCCCCGTTTTACTTACCTGACCCCTTGAAAGTCCCGCTCTCACCCCAATATCCTCCTTGCCTCTCAGCCTGGCTGCTGAATGGCTAGAGTGGATGGATTGAAAGCAGCGCAGGCATTGGCTCACGCTGCTGTCAATCACATCCAATGATGCAGCGTGCCAGGGGCGGGGCCGAGTGATACAGTGAGCAGCTATAGCCGCCGGCTGTATAACGGGAGCACGCTTGCAAGTCCTTCTCACAATGCGAGGGCGCTCGCATTAACGTGAGAAGTACTTGCGGGGGGAAGCCTGGACAGCCACCGAGGGACCCCAGAAGACCAGGTTCGGGGCCACTGCACAGTGGAGGTAAGTATAACATGTTTGTTATTTTGTAAAAAAAAAAAATTTACTTTACAACCCCTTTAATGCATAGAATGCATTAAGGTGAAAGACCATGAGGGCATTACAACCCCTTTAATATTAACATTAGGGGTTGGGGGTTAGGGTTATTTTATTTATTTATATTAATTATTATTTATGTTTCATTTATTTATTATTTATTATAATTATTTATAATTGTTTTTCTATATCTAATTTAATTTAATTTTTTTCTACATATAGTAAGTAGCCTAAAACTTTTGCACAGTACTATATATATATATATATATATATATATATATATATATATATATATATATATATATATATATATATATATATATATATATATATATATATATATATATATATATATATATTTTTTTTTTTTTTTTTTTTTCTAACACCCTAGAGAATAAAATGGCGGTCATTGCAATACTTTCTGTCACACTGTATTTGCACAGCGGTTTTACAAACGCACTTTTTTTTTTAAATACACTTTTTTGAATTAAAAAAATAAGACAACAGTAAAGTTAGCCCAATTTTTGTGAAAGATAATGTTACGCCGGGTAAATTGATACCCAACATGTCACACTTCAAAGTTGAGCCAACTTGTGGAATGGCGACAAACTTTTACCCTTAAAAGTCTCCATATGCGAAGTTTAAAAAATTCTACAGGTTGCATGTTTTGAGATATAGAGGAGGTCTAGGACGGGAATTATTGCTCTCACTCTCACGATCACGGTGATACCTCACATGTGTGGTTTAAACTATTTTCATATGTGGGCGTTACCCACCTATGCGTTCGCTTCTGCACGCAAGCACGGCAGGACAGGGCACATTTTTTAAAAAAATGTTTTTCTTATTTATTTGACCTTTAATTTTTGATTTTTACACTGTTCTTTTTTTTTATTTTTTTATTGTATTACTTTTATTCCTATTACAAGTAATGTAAACATCCCTTGTAATAGAAAAAAAGCATGACAGGACTTCTTAAATATGAGATCTGGGGTCAAAAAGACCTCATATTTACACTAAAATGCAATAAAAAAATAAAAATAAAAAAAAGTAATTAAAAGTTTTTCAAAAATAATGTTGATTTAAGAGCTATGGGCGGAAATTATGTTTTGACATCGCTTCCGCCCTGCATTGGCATGGAGCCAGGTGGGGGCCATGTTCCCCTCACTCAGCTCCATACCTAACACAGAGAGGGACGCGATCGCCTCTGCCACTGCCGGCGGCTCCGGGAAGCGGCGGGAAGGGGGAGGCTCCCTCTCCTGCCACCGATTAAAAGTGATCTTGCGGAGAATCCACCGCAGAGACCGCATTTATCTGAAAGGGCACCACCTACTCTTGAAGAGGATACCGGGGTTATGGTAGCTAGCTGCTGCCATAACAATAGTATTCCTCTTCAAAGTACCCGCGTATAATGACGGTGGGCGGTCCATAAGTGGTTGTACAAGTAAATGGCGCTAGAAAAATATACAACAATCTACCGTCATTTTCCAGAAGAAAACCACACAGTGCTCAGTATATAGATAACAGACTTGAAAGCATGACAATGCTATAGGTCTATTCCATATGCACATCAGAGGGCAATGAACATACTATGGATATTAAAAAACAAATAAATAAGGGGACAAGGACAAGGGAGGAGGGAAGGGGGGAGGACAGGGGAGGGGGAGAGGGGGGATTTTTTCTCTCAAAAGCAGTCCACAAGCACGGCAGCCATCCGATGGAAACTGAAACCAGGTTCCCGATAGCACTAGAGAAAAAAAGAAAGAGGTCCATAAGTGGTTAATGCTTGTAAAACACCTGTCTAATGCCCATGCTAAAGGTCATTGATGCCTGTATGATGCCCATACTAAAGCTCATTGACGCCTGTCTGATGCCCATACTATAGCTCATTGACGCTTGTCTGATGCCCATACTAAATTTCATTGACGCCTGTCTGAAGCCCATACTAAAGCTCATTTAAGTCTATCTGATGCCCATACTAAAGCTCATTTAAGCTTATCTAATGCCCATACTAAAGCTCATTGATGCCTGTCTGATGCCATACTAAAGCTCATTGAAGCCTGTCTGATGCCCATACTAAATCTCATTGACGCCTGTCTGATGCCCATACTAAAGCTCATTGATGCCTGTCTGATGCCATACTAAAGCTCATTGAAGCCTGTCTGATGCCCATACTAAATCTCATTGACGCCTGTCTGATGCCCATACTAAAGCTCATTGACGCCTGTCTGATGCCCATACTAAATCTCATTGACGCCTGTCTGATGTCCATACTAAATCTCATTGACGCCTGTCTGATGCCCATACTAAATCTCATTGACGCCTGTCTGATGTCCATACTAAATCTCATTGACGCCTGTCTGATGCCCATACTAAATCTCATTGACACCTGTCTGATGCCCATACTAAATCTCATTGACGCCTGTCTGATGCTCATACTAAAGCTCATTGATGCCTGTTTGATGCCATACTAAAGCTCATTGACGCCTGTCTGATGCCCATACTAAAGCTCATTGATGCCTGTCTGATGCTCATACTAAAGCTCATTGACGCCTGTCTGATGCTCATACTAAAGCTCATTGATGCCTGTCTGATGCTCATACTAAAGCTCATTGATGCCTGTCTGATGCTCATACTAAATCTCATTGACGCTTGTCTGATGCCCATTCTAAAGCTCATTGATGCCTGTTCGACGCCCATACTAAATCTCATTGACGCCTGTCTGATGTCCATACTAAATCTCATTGACGCTTGTCTAATGCCCATACTAAAGCTCATTGACGCCTGTCTGATGCCCATTCTAAAGCTCATTGATGCCTGTTCGACGCCCATACTAAAGCTCATTGATGCCTGGTTGATGCCCATACTAACGGCATGCAAACACTATAGGAGCATTTGTTGAAATTTAGGAAAATGAGAACAAGCCCTAAGGGATGTAGCTGGAAAGCACCAAAAGTTTTGAATTGCAATCACTGATTACATGACCAAATAACAAAACATTTTATTACAAAAGCCTTTCCTACATCTTTCCAAACCGCTGCAATGTTCCACACACCATCCTGCTTCCCAGGTGGCACATTCACTTTGAAAAGTTGCTGCAAGACCAGCAGTGAGACAACTATGGCGGCACCCCAAAACTTCCATTGTGATCGGATATCTATGGGCACCCTCCATCAATGTGAATGGGTTAGTCAGCTGTAATGATAATGATGTGTTCTCTGTTTACAGAGAGCCAAGTCACCATGGTACAGTCAGAGCAACACCGACTATTCCAGCAGTAATTGTTCCTGGTTGTGGCATCGGGCAGAGCTGGAAAGTCATGCTTGGCGTTTGGCAGGAACCTTTCAGAATGAAGCACTGATTGTATCAGCAGAGCATATAACAACAATATCATTTATGAAAAAAAAAATCTTCTTTTCTGTTTACTGGCTATGGAGTCCACATACTTGTAAAAGAATGTAAAAAAACAAGGAGCTGTGCAGTCATTCCTCCTCCTTCTGAGCATGTCATAGCTGAGCAAGTCTGAATCGGAAAGGAAATAACCAGTGGGAGCTTTCCTGCTTATGCATATGTCAGCTATGATGGCGATGGAATAAGATACACAATACTAAAAAATTAAATACATACATATATATATATAGTACTGTGCAAAAGTTTTAGGCAGGTTTAACTACTTCCTGACCAGCCGCTGCAGTTGTACCGTGGCAAGTCGGCCCTCCTGCGTGAATCGCCGTCATTGTACATTGGGCACGTACGTGGCGATCTCTGGGCGCGCACACCCATTCGCTAGCGGAGGGGAGCCAATCAGTGGGTCTGGTTCTCCAGTGACAGCTGTACTCCCCCTGATGGCAGCCCTGGGTACAGCCGCCACAACAGTAAGGGGCCCGCCCGGGCCAGAAGAAGGCAGGACGGGTGAAGGGGAGCCGTGCTGTGCATTACAGAAACTATTTCACAGCTTCTGCTATTCTTGTCATTGCGCTCAGACATCGAGCTCTTCACTGCCACCTCTGGCTACTATGTGTATGTGCACCCCTCGTGTGATTTCTACTGTGCTTCTCAGCAACATGTCAGCTTTGTGAAAATGGGCTGGGACCAGGGCCGTGTTAATAGCTTCATGGGCCCCTGGGCAAATTGGAGTGGGGCCCTTACCAGCCTGTCCCAATTTACGCACCTACTTTCAAGAAAAAGTATGAATAGTTCATAGAATTAAACAATAATTTATTAGAACGTTCAATTGATTGGATCTGATTGGTGGTTGTGCAAAGCTGCTTAGGATTGATATATATTATTACCTGTCTCCTTCACTACAGCACTGCCTAGAATAGATAAAAAAAAAAATAATGAATTTCTGAGCTGGCAGACTGTACTCCTTCCATAAATCCCAGGGCTCAATGGTCCGTTTAGACTGGAGTAACACTTTATAAAGTTAAACCCTGGGCAAAACAATTTTAAATAAAAAAATATTTCTCAAAAGCCACAAAACAAATCCATTTTGTGTGCATCAAATGTCTTTGCAAACCCAGATAGTTACATCAAAGCCTGTGCAGAGAGCAGACCTGTGGGAGGGGCCCAGCAGCTCCACCCACTACAGGCTGCCTGCAGAAAACTACAGGAGGTGGGCGGAGTCAAGACCAGTCATCCTGCACAAGTTGAGAGAGCAGCAGTGAGCGGTCTTTAAAACAGGAGCTAGGATTAGGTAAAAAATACTAGCTGCCACAAGTTCAGTACTAGGTCGAAGACACCGAAAAACATACATTAAAACATACATTAAAAAAATGCGAAGTCAAAATTCCTGAGCTGCATACTTGTTCCGGGTCAGCAGTTTAAAAACCACTGAAGATTTTGAATTATCATGAGAGCCACGCAACTAGCATTTCCAGGAGAGGTGAAAGATGCCAGCTTCCTTCCTTTAATATGGCCTGGTAGTTGTCACTGTTGTCTAGCAGCGCTGGGGTCCTGGGTTCAGCAGCAACAGGGACACAAGTCCTAGAGGCTGCAGTTTCCTGCAACACTTCAAAAACATATTGGTCCATTTATTTTTATTTTTCTCCCCCATTACCTCTGTCATTAGCTTAACGCGTCTCTTCAGCCATTTTTTTTTCCTTTCCATCTATTAAATCTTCTGCACTTGTTGTTTTAACTTTGTATAGTAAAACTTTTTCTTTTTCTGCCAGTAAATACCTTCTACAGCCCACTTCCTCTTCCTTGTCTGGTCATTAGCCTAGGCCAGTGATGGTGACCCAGATGTTTTGGAACTACATTTCCCATGATGCTCCACTTTCACTGCAGAATGCATGAGCATCATAGGAAATGTAGTTCCAAAAACATCTGGGGTGCCAAGGTTCGCCATCACTGGCCTAGGCTTATGACATCATGCACAGCTCTCTCTCTCAATCTTGTGAGAGTTTGCCAGAAAGGGAGTGGGCGAATCATAAGAGGGCCAATGAGAGCTGTAGAGCTGGAGGTCTGCTTCTGTGTAAATCCAGGAAGTGAACAGGCAGCAGCTTCAGCTGCCCACAGTTAAGATGGCTGCAGCCAGACTCAGTGGAGGGAGATTTCTGCAGCATATTTGGCAAGTACAGAATCAGAGTATATATAAAATAATATGCAAAGTGGTTGGAGGGAAGCTTCAGAATGGCAAAGAAGTTTTTATTAAAAATTATGTGAGCAGACTACAGACTCTGCAAAGTGCTACGGTATAGGTTGGCGCTATATACACAATCACATTAAAGCGCAGTGATGGTTTACCATAGGAAGCAGAGATTGCCTGATTGCTGAGTCCCTGCGGTCAGCCCGCTCTTAAAGCAGAACTCCAGGTAGACATCAAGGATGCAAAGAAGCTCTCTAACCATTAATACTTAATTATGTATTCACTTTTTTAATGACCTGAATTTGCAGCGCCCGCATATGAAAACGGTGTTCAAACGACACATGTGAGGTATCGGCGCGATCGATAGAGCGAGAGCAATAATTCTAGCCCTAAATCTCCTCTGTAACTCAAAACATGCAACCTGTAGAATTTTTTTAAACGTCCCCTATGGAGATTTTAAAGGGTAAAAGTTTGTCGCCATTCCACAAGCGGGTACAATTTTGAAGCGTGACATGTTCGGTTTCAAATTACTCGGCGTAACATTATCTTTCACAATATAAAAAATATATAAACAATATAAAAAAAAAGTTGGGCTAACTTTAATTCAAATAAGTGTATTTTTTCCCCAAAAAAGTGCACTTGTAAGACCGCTGCGCAAATACGGTGTGGCAGAAAGTATTGCAACGACCGCCATTTTATTCTCTAGGGTGTTAGAAAAAAAAAGTATAATGTTTGGGGGGGTCTAAGTAATTTTCTAGCAAAAAAAAAAAAACAGTTTTTAACAGGCTCTGTCCTTAAGTGGTTAAAGCATATAATTGAAATGAATGGGCTGCCAATAAATCCTAGCCTGCGAAAAATAGTGCTATCGTACGTTGTGGCACATTACAACGCAAGTGCATTGCCTTAAAGAGGAACTGCAGTCTAACATAGTTTGTAATAAAAATATCTTTGCCATTCTGAAGCTTCCCTCCAACCACTTTGCATATTCTTTTATATATACTGTGATTCTGTACTTGCCAAATATGCCTCCAGGTCTGCAGCTCTTATTGGCCCTCTTATGACTCATCCCTCCTCCCTTCTTGGCAAATTTTCAAGGGAGTTAGTGAGAGAGCTGCGCATGATGTCATAAGCCTAGGCTAGTGATGGCAAACCTTGGCAACCCAGTTGTTTTGGAACTACATTTCCCATAATGCTCATGCACTCTGCAGTGTAGCTGAGCATCATGGGAAATGTAGTTCCAAAACATCTGGGGTGCCAAGGTTCGCCATCACTAGCCTAGGATTATGACATCATGCACAGCTCTCTCTCTAACCCCCGTGAGAGTTTGCCAGGAAGGGGGAGTCATAAGAGGGCCAATGAGAGCTGCATAGGCTAATGACCAGACAAGGAAGTGGGCTGTAGAAGGTATTTACTGGCAGAAAAAAAAGGTTTTACTATCCAAAGTTAAAACAACAACAAGGGCAGAAGATTTAATAGATGGAAAGCTCAGCATACACACTACCATTTGATTGGACAATCTCCTAGATCTACCAACTACTATGTAGTATAAATGCCTGCCTGGTTGGCAACAAATTGGTTGGAGAGATTAGAGAGGTCCTTAGAGTACATCTTTTTGGTAAATCTATAGTTGATTGAACAAAGTTTGTATGGTCAGATTGTAATGTGTATGGGGACACTTAGTACATTAGTACATTGGGGGGGACGTTCAAAATAAATGGCAACGCAACACAGTGACGCATCTCCTGTGCGTTGCCTCTGTGTTTCTACCTACCTTCTATAACCTCCTTCTCACATTGCTTTCACATATGTGAGTCGTCATTCAGACCCCATTCACGCGAGGACAAATGACGGCGGGTGTCACGTTTATGTGCCCTTTGAATGCACTTTTGCGCTACACTCATAGCAATGAACCCCTTGACAACGTCTTTGTGAGACGAAACGTACGTCGGGTAGTTGACACGCTGACGTCATCGCTGTGCACTGTTTAGTCTGAATGAGTCATTGCTAGCCAGCCAATCTTTTTCTTTATGTGAAACACTTTTAATCTACTGCCTTGATGTAAGTGCATCTCTTTTATTTCTATTAAATTTACCTTACGGTTTTACACTATGGAGTGCCCTGTTTTCATTCTTTTGGGTTCCAATTCCTGATCGCTTTATGAGTATCCCATCTGCCCCTGAGTTCACCATTTTAGTGGTTGTGCTGCAACTGCATCCCGGTGGATGATCTCTTCTTACAAGCTTTATTTAGCTTGCCTCTGGTAAGCGAGCAATTTATGCAGCGGTGGATCACTTTTGGGTATAGATTGAATTTATTTATTTCACCTCACTGGATTATCATCATTTTTATATATTTTTTTTTATTTTTTGCCTTTACTTTACTGGACAGTTGCTTTTGTTGTTTGTGTTTTGATTGACACAATTGTTATTAATTATATTATATACAATTTTTATTTCTTATTTGTTTACACTTGGACTATTATTAATTATTGTTATTATTCATTTATTTTTTCTTTGTAAGATTCACATTCATACGATGCTGGTATTGAATTATTTATTTATATGTCTTACTCACATATGACACTTTTATTGCTATATTTATTAATCAATTTGGTTTGATTCATTTTTTATTTTTTTTTATTTTTTTTGGGGTTCTTTTTTCTTTATTCATAGCAATGAACTGCCCAAACAAATACGACAAAGTAGCTCATGCAACTTTTTGAGTTCTGAGTTTTTGACGCATTTGTCTCACTTTTTATAGCGTAGAAAAAAAACGGGTGTCTGTTTTCTGCATTTGGAGTGCCATTAATAATGTATAGAGTTTTTTTTTTTTTTGCGCATTTCATAAATGTTGCGTAAAATTGTGTGATTTTGCGCACATTCACGAAACTCATGAACAGGGTCTCGCACCTGATCTGAGCGGTTTTCAAGTGATTTTGTAAGAGTTTTTTGAGTGTGTGTAGGTGAACCTTTTTTTTTTTTTTTTTTTTTTTTTTAAGCGGAGGTCCACCCTAAAGTGGACCTTCCGCTCATCGGAACCCTCCCCCCCTCCGGCGCCACAATTGGCACCTTTCAGGGGGGAGGGGGGTGCAGATACCTGTACAGTACAGGTATCTGCACCCACTTCCGGGATGGCTCTCTGCGGAAAGGGGCGTAGATTACGCCCCTTTCCGAAAGTCCCCCGCTGCCTGCTGGGAAACATACAGATCCCAGAGGCAGCGGGTCCATCCTTATTGCGCAGCGCGACTCGCGCATGCGCAGTAGGGAACCGGGAAATGAAGCCGAAAGGCTCCACTTCCTGATTCCCATACCCAAGATAGCGGCAGCAGCACCCGAGAGACGATCGAGAGATCGGCTTCGGGTGCCGACATCGCGGGCGCGCTGGACAGGTAAGTGTCACTATTTTAAAAGTCAGCAGCTGCAGTATTTGTAGCTGCTGGCTTTTAAAAAAAAAAAAACGCGGAGTCCCGGCGGACTCCCGCTTTAAGACCTTGGCGAGCATTTTTTTTGTACATGCATGCAAGTTCTGACGTTATTGTTTTGGAGGAGGAGAGAAGAGTTGTTTAGGCACAAAAACGCACATTTACAGATGCATCCATTATGGGGTCAGAAGCACAGCCCCTAAAAAAAAAAAAAGCTCATGTACTTTTAAGGGATTTGGGTTTGGTTCATACCTACAGATGTGACCAATCGTGGGTGCGTCCATGTGCTTTTTTTCGCGTTCTCTCAAGTGTCAAGTGCAGGGCAGGCTATTTATTTCAATGGGCTGCCTTATACACAAGAAATGCGGGGCAAAAAGCCCAAAAACGCACTGCACCAAACCTCATGGTGCTTGCAGATACGTGGGGGGGGGGGGGGCATTAACAATTAATGACAATAATTGCATTACTAACATTAACAATTAATGGCACTGCCGCGCGTCTGCTAAATGGAAGCGCGTTTCTATGCTGTTCCCGACATGCAGCAATGTGAAACTAGTCTTATGCCCTGTACACACGGTCGGACATTCCGACGACAAAATCTGTCAGATTTTTTTCCGACGGATTTTGGCCCAAACTTGTCTTGCATACACACGGTCGCACAAAGTTGTTGGAAAATCCGATCGTTCAGAACGCAGTGACATAGAACACGTACGACGGGACTATAAAGAGGCCAGCTTTCATCTCGCAATTTATTCTGAGCATGTGTGGCACTTTGTCCGTCGGAATTGTCTTCACACGATCGGAAATTTAAACGATCGGATTTTCTTGTCGGAAAATTTTAGATCCTGCTCTGAAACTTTGTGTGTCGGAAATTCCGACGGAAAAAAGTCGATGGAGCCCGTGTGTATGCAAGACAAGTTTGGGCCAAAATCTGTCGTAAAAAATCTGACGGATTTTGTCGTCAGAATGTCCACACGCGATTGGATTTTCCGACAACGCGATCCAATTGCACATTTTCCGTCGGAAAGTCCGAACGTGTGTACAGAGCATTAGACGTCATTGATACCATGCAGGTGCGACAAAGCGCGCTCAAAGGAAATGCGCAAAAAAAGATCCCGGAGCCTTTTGCAAACTCGCTTCGCATGAAACCACGTGATGCTGCATCACCATGCATTTTGGCGTTTGTGGAAATGCGCACATTAGCATATGCATGGGCGTGTCATTGATAATTAGGAATTAATGGCACCGCCATGAGACTGCTGGAGGGCAGCGCGCTATTGTGCGTGTCAGGAAAGGGCGTGATTGCATGTAGGACAGCCCATTCATTTCAATAGGCCGCTCTACATGAAATGTGCAAAAGAAGTTCTTAACCCTTTCGCAAAATTGCATCGCCCCGCATGGCGCTGCAGCATCATGCGCTTTGGTGTGATCAAAACGCGTAAGTTAGCAGATGCATGGGGTTGCCCACTAGTGTGAACCTAGTCTTAGACACCATACAAATCATGCAGGTGCGGTGGAGCGCGTGCGCATTCCCACACTTTGCATGTAGGACAATTCATTCATTCCTATAGGCTGCCCTACATGCAAGAAATTAAGTCCCTAACCCTTTTTCAAAATTGCACCGCATTGGATCACATGGTGCTGCAGAATCATGCGTTTTGGGATGAGCGAAATGCATAAGTTAGTAGATCCATGGGGCTGCCCAGTAGTGTGAACCTAGCCTTAGGCACCATTCGCACCATGGTGTAATGGAGCGCGTGCGCATTCTTACGCTTCATATGTAGGACAGCCCATTAATTACAATAGGCCTAAATGCGAAAAATGTGCAAAAGAAGTCCCTAACACTTTTTCAAAATTTCAAAAAGAAAAAATGTAATTCTTGATGGTGAGCGTTTTGCGTTTAGAGAAATGTACAAAAACCGCAACCAAATGTGTGACTGCAATTATTGTTTGTCATTTTAAATATTATTATTATTCAGGATTTTTATAGCGCCGACAGTTTACAACATTAGGGCATACAGTATATAGTTTATATAGTTTTATAAAATGATATAATAGTATAATATGAAATCAAATATAATATAATTTTATATACTATAGAATAAAATATTATGATATAAAATTATAATATAACATAAAATATAATATATTTCAATATAGAATAAAATATTATATAATATTATAATATAAAATATAATATTATAATATAACATAAAATATAATATATTACAATAGAGAATAAAATAAAATATAATATAATATAAAATAATAATATAATATTATAATATAAAATAATAATATAATATTATAATATAAAATATAATATTATAATATGGAATACACCATAATAATATAATATAGAGAAAAATATATAAAATATAAATTAAAAGATTGTTTTTTCTTTCTTTTTTTTTTTAACAAAAAATATGATGTATTTAAAAAAAAAAAAAATGATGTCATGCTTTCCTTGACATAATATAATATAAAATATAATATTATAATATGGAATACAACATAATAATATAATATAGAAAAAAATATATATAAAATATAAATTAAAAGATTGTTTTATCTTTCTTTTTTTAAACAAAAAATATGATGTATTTAAAAAAAAAATTGATGTCATGCTTTCCTTGATATAATATAATATGAAATATAATATTATAATATGGAATACACCATAATAATATAATATAGAAAAAATATATAAAATATAAATGAAAAGATTGTCTTTTCTTTCTTTTTTTTTTTTTTAACAAAAAACATGATGTATTTAAAAAAAAAAAATTGATGTCATGCTTTCCTTGATATAATATAATATAAAGGGATAAAATTTGAGAGTCTGGTCCCCAACCAGACCCTACAAAGAAAGGGGGAGCATGTGGACTATCTCGGTACAGGTAAAGTATGTAAACAAACAAATATATACAACACATATATAAAAAATATATAACAAAGTTTATTGATACAAAAACAACAACATTGATATCTAAAATTGCAGATGGTATAGTATTTCAACTAGTTTCGCTGTGAACAGCTTCGTCAGGAAATACAGTAAATACATCTGAAAAAATATAAATATTACATGATACATGTTTTGTTGTGAGGCCACAGAATTATATAATATAATATAAATATATAATAAAATATAATATTATAATATGGAATACACCATAATAATATAATATAGAAAAAAATATATAAAATATAAATGAAAAGATTGTTTTTTCTTTCTTTTTTTTGAAACAAAAAACATGATGTATTTAAAAAACAATATTTGATGTCATGCTTTCCTTGACATAATATAATATAAAATATAATATTATATTATAATATTGAATACACCATAATAATATATTATAGAAAAAATATATAAAATATAAATGAAAAGATTGTTTTTTCTTTTGTTTTTTTTAAACAAAAAACATGATATATTTAAAAAAAAAATAATTGATGTCATGCTTTCCTTGACATAATATAATATAACATATAATATTATAATTTGGAATACACCATAATAATATAATATAGAAAAACATATATAAAATATAAAGGAAAAGATTGTTTTTTCTTTCTTTTTTTTTAACAAAAAATATGATATATTTAAAAAAAAAATATTGGATGTCATGCTTTCCTTGACATAATATAAAATGTAATATAATATGGAATACACCATAATAATATAATATAGAATATATATATATAAAATATAAATGAAAAGATTGTTTTTTCTTTCGTTTTATTTTTATTTTTTTAACAAAAAACATGATGTATTTAAAAAAAAAAAAATTGATGTCATGCTTTCCTTGACATAATATAATATAAAATATAATATTATAATATGGAATGCACCATAACAATATAATATAGAAAAACATATATAAAATATAAAGGAAAAGATTGTTTTTTCTTTCTTTTTTTTAAACAAAAAACATGATGTATTTAAAAAAAAAAAATTTGATGTCATGCTTTCCTTGACATAATATAATATAAAATATAATATTATAATATGGAATACACCATAATAATATAATATAGAAAAACATATATAAAATATAAAGGAAAAGATTGTTTTTTCTTTTTTTTTTAACAAAAAACATGATGTATTTAAAAAAATAATAATTTGATGTCATGCTTTCCTTGACATGAACGTCCTGCAGCAAATTGACGTGTACAGCCTCGACCTTTCCCATCAATCCCCACGTGAGAAGGACAAGAAGCTCCACCACCAAGAAGAAGACAATGGAAATGCTGCATCTCCTCTTTTTTTTTTTTTTTTTGCCTTTCTTTTCTTTAATTATTAGCAGTTAAGTGTTTTCGGGGCTGCGATCCAAGTATTATTCCCTAAATCCAATCCTGACAATGAGTGGTTGGCTTGCAGTTCCCTGGGAGGGGAGGAGGGAGAGGAGGCTGTGTGCAGCCATTGGGAGGACAGCGGAGGGGATGGTTCTCTTTAAACAGAAGGGGATGGCTTGTCAGGGCTTTAGGGGCAGGTGTAGCTGAATCGTGGAGCTGCATTCTGCATCTGACTGTCACTACACTACACCATACCATCATCAGCTCTATGGGACCAGGAGGAATGGAGACAGCCCTGCTACTTCTTCTAGGCAGCATAGTAAGTCTACCCATTATATCTCATCCATCCTATACATCTCTACCACCCCAATATGGATTTTTAGATGCTCTGATCTCACCGGCGTGATAACTGAATCTAGCAATTATTTGGCATTTCACTATTATAGGGCAATCATTATTTTACCTATGGGCACATTTGACATTTCGGACATTTGCGACTTCCCCATCACATGCTGCATATTGATCTTAATGCATGCTGGATTATTATGCGTGTTTATGTTGTTAAAGGTGATTCTTCCATTGTGTGTCCTATACTAGTCCTGTTGTGCAGTCTATACGGGTTTGGCTTGGGGATAATGCAGTGATAATTACCTTTCTGAGGCTCAGATTTCGGTGGAAGCTGCACAATGCTATTTAGTGCACAGGCTAGTCCCAAAGCCTTCGCCCCCCTCTCCATGTACAGATCCATTAATGCAATATATCAGCTGGCTAGTTGGTGTATGGAAACTGTCATTCCCTTCTGCTCCTCCTCTCTGCTTGGCTCTGGCTTCTCTCTCTCTTAGTTTTCTATTTGTATGCTGTGTTTTATGACATTGCATTTGTAACTTACAGAACAGTCTGTATCATATCTCCTGTCCTGTATGGAAAGTTTTGAGATCCAGCTAATAGTCAGAAATCCCAGATCTGTACTTGTGTGATTCAATCCAGTAGAGCAGTCTTTCTCAGCTAGGGTTCCTCCAGAGGTTGCAAGGGGTCCATTGTCATGTTCATGACACCAATGATTTTCTTTTAGCTATCTAGGAAATTCTTCTCATTGGCCACCAATGTAAGGAGTATTCTTCCTACTAACTGGCAATGAAAGGGGGTATTCTTCCTATTGACCATCAATGTAAGGGACATTCTTCCTATTCACCATCAATGTAAGGGACATTCTTCCTATTGACCATCAATGTAAGGGATATTCTACCTGTTGGCCACTAATGTAAGGAGCTTTCTTGCCACTAACCACCAAGCTTTGTGCATTCTACCCACTGACCACCAGTGCATGGGGCATTCTTCCTCTTGACCACCAGTGTAAGGAGCATTCTTCCCACTGACCACCAGAATCGGGGACATTCTTCCCACTGGCTACCAATGTAAGGAGCATTCTTCCCACTGACCACCAGAATTGGGGACATTCTTCCCACTGGCTACCAATGTAAGGAGCATTCTTCCCACTGACCACCAATATAGGGTACATTCTTCCCACTGACCACCAATATATGGGACATTCTTCCCACTGACCACCAATATATGGGACATTCTTCCCACTGGCCACCAATATATGGGACATTCTTCCCACTGACCACAAATATAAGGGACATTCATCACACTGACCACCAATGGAAGGAGCATTCTTCCTCTTGACTACCAATATATGGGACATTTTTCCCACTGACCATCAACATAAGGGACAGTCTTCCCACTGACCACCGACCTAAGGGACATTCTTCCCACTGACCACCAATGTAAGGAGCATTCTTCCTTTTGAGCATCGATATAAGGGACATTATTCCCACTGACCACCAATGTGAAGTGCATTCTTCCCACTGACCACCAATGTAAGGAGTAATCATCCCACTGAACGCCATATGTAAGGAGCATTCTTTTCACTGACCACCTATATATGGGACATTCTTCCCACTGGCCACCAATGTAAGGAGTATTTATCCCACTGACCACCAATTTAGAGACATTCTTTCCACTGACTACAAAATATAAGGCACATTCTTCCCACTGACAACCAATGTAAGGGGCATCTTTCCTACTGATCACCAATGTAACAAGTATTCTTCCCACTGACCACCAATGTAAGGGACATTCTTCTAATTGACTACAAATGTAAGGGACATTCTTTCCATTGACCACCAATGTAAGGGACATTCTTTCCATTGACCACCAATGTAAGGGACATTCTTTCCACTGACCACTAATGTAAGGGACATTCTTGACATTGACCCTATATGTAAGGGAAATTCTTCTGGCAGACCATGTGCTGTAGATATAGTAATTAAATGCAGGGGATTCTTGTGACTGTTAAGATATCTTAGGGGTTTCTCCATGTTAAAAAGTTTGAGAAAGACTGGGATAAAGGTTGGTAAGTTGTATCACCAGTGACTTGTATCTTTTGTAGTCAGTCAGACTTCAGCATTGAGATCCCAGGTCTGCCTACTTGCCATTGACTTTACTAAGAGGGTCTTACCCTTCCAATTACATTTCACTTTGATATCTTGAGATTAACATCTCTGAGAGGTTAAAGGAGCCAGGGGGTGATTTAGAACAATGTTCTCTGTACGTAACTAAGTTATTATTTTTAAATGGTTTAAGCCTTTAAGGAAAACCTGGCAGGACAGACTATAGATGTAGTCATTGCTGACTTGTTTTTTAAGGTGTTTTGTCCAGGGTTGTCACCTATCATCTTGCACTTCTTGGTAATGTGCATATTATTTGAGGGGAACCTCATCAAGTCTTGATCGATAAAGCACCAAGTAGCTATGCAAGGGTAAGGATGACAGCTTTGGGGAATGCACCTTCATAAACCCATCGGTCCTATGTTTCTGTTATGACAAGCAGTGTTCAAGAGTTTATACATGCTATTTATTACAGGTATTTATTTTGTTCCAACAACTTACGCATGTTTTTTATGCTTTACACATACATTTTTACATTTACATTAGTCTTTGCCCCCAAGATGCTTATAATCTAAGGTCCCTATCTCACATGCTATGCCCGATTTGGACAGGAGCCAATTAACCTACTAGCAAGTGGAGTGTGAGAGAAAATCAGAGTAAACCTATGCAAGCACAAGGAGAACATGCAAACTCCATGCAGATCATGTCCTGGTCAGGGTTTGGACCAAGAACCCCTTGGTGCTAAGCACCTAGCCACTGCACTATTGAAGAACATCCTAAATCCTAATTGTATAGGAGACAAATTTTGGTGTGTGGTTCCGTCCAAAACGAAATATAATCCCATTGCAGAAAAGTTTGCTCTCATTTCTTCTGATCAAGTCACGTCATGTGTCAGTCCTACGAGTGTACCCAATTCTTCAAATTCTGTTGAATGCAACTGGAGTTGTTTGGTGCTAAGGATGCTTCTAGGCACCATGGGTGGTTAACTTGAAACAATTGTGTAACATTGTTCTGAAAAAGTAATGCATTGTGCTAAATCTACTTTATTGGGGTTACTGGACAGGAAAGTCAGCTATTGTATAAAAATGTTTCTTACGTGGCTGAGACAGTTGGGGAAAGACAGAGGTCCATTCTGCTCCACCTACGTTGAACTCAAAACTTTTTATCGGCTTTCGTTATGATGAGATCCTATAGCCTTCACATGTATAGTACTATATATATATATATATATGGGGTTATTTACGAAAGGCAAATCCACTTTGCACTGCAAGTGCACTTGGAAGTGCAGTCGCTCTAAATCTACGTGGTAGATCTGAAATGAGGGGAAGCTCTGCTGATTTTATCATCCAATCATGTGCAAGCTAAAATGCTGTTTTTTATTTTCCTTGCATGTCCCCCCTCGGATCTACAGTGACTTTACTTCCAAGTGCACTTGCAGTGCAAAGTAGATTTTCCTTTAGTAAATAACCCCCATATTGTATTATATGAACAGCGTTCTCATTAAGCTTAAAGTGGTTGTAAATCCTTACAACCAACTTTGACCTACAGGTAAGCCTAGATTAAGGCTTACCTGTAGGTCCAAGAAATATCTCCTAAACCTACATGGTTTAGGAGATATTTGCCGAAAGACAGGCACCGCTGTCTACGGCGCATGTGCCGTGAGTGGCGGCTCCAGTGCCGCTGTTAACGGCGATGTGCCGTGAGTGGCGGCTCCAGCGCGCATGCGCAGGAGTGACGTCGTCGCGGCTTCGCCGAATGACAGAGGCGGATCGGCGAGACCCACCGAGAAGATGGATGCACCGGACTACAGGGGACAGCGGTGACTTCGCTGGCTCCTGTGTCAGGTAAGTGACACATAATGGACTACTATGCGATGCATAGTAGTCCATTATGCTTTACCTTTGCAGGGAATGTAAAAGGAAGTAAACCCATCAGGGTTTACTTCCTCTTTAAGTCTCATTAAATTTGCTTTGTTGGGTAGTTACTCCTGTTCCTATGTCCATTGTTTTTGCATGTCTTAATTTTGTATCCTATGTCCAGTGTTTTTGCATGTCTTCATTTTCTTTGATGTTTTTAAACAAATCTTTATTTTTGTAATTATTTCTAAACAACCTTAGCACTCTATTTCTAAACAACGTTAGCATTATCGTCCCATATAAGGTTTGTTCCATTGAAAACTTTAGCACTGTACTTCCCTGGTGGTTTCAAGCTTTGAGTGACTTTGTATTATTCTCTGCACTTGTGAAGTTTCAGCGTTGGATTCAGAGTGAGCGTATTTTGTACAGCTCGGGGATTTGAAAGAGGGAAATCTTGAATGAACACGATTTGGGAGGGGATATTGCAAAAGGCTGGTATTAGGGATCTGATGCAGCTGGGAGGGATGAAAGGGGATTGCTGTGTGCTTGTGAATTAGGAAGAAGAATTATGAATGGATCTGTCAGTGCTAGTGGGTGGAAATGGGAGGATGGCGAGGTGGGTTCGGTTTTTTTTGGAAGCCGTGCTGGGAGGTAGAGCTGGTTTTCTGAGCCTTTCTGTGTTGATCGGTGGAAGATTAGGCAGATTTGCTCCTACGTGTTGTATTTAGCTGTTAATGGTGAGGGATTCTTTAGCTGTTTTTTTGTAACTAGTACAAAATGAGGAGTAAGACTTCAGGGGGGTGACAAAATCTGCAACACTGGTCACTTTTAGGGTCGATTCGCATCACATCTATGCAGTGCGTTTAAGGTGCGTTACAATTGAACACTATAAATTGGACATTTTCTTGAAAACGCATCAAAGATACAGCAAGAAGGATTTATTTCAATGCACCGCACCTAAAAAGGTACAGGTGTAAATGGAGCCTAAAATTTTCAGCAGGCTAAAAATGTATGCATTTGTTCAAACCGAACTCTAGACACTCCATAATCAGAAATATATCATTGAATTTATTGTGGAAATGCAAGCAGTATAAGTTCCACGCAACTATCTTTCAAAATCTAGTGTGTGTACAGCTACACTGCCAGTCTCTGCCATTTATTTGGGACCTGATAGAGACTAGTTTCGCAATTGCACATGTGCAGCAGAATTATGCTCGTGCACCCAAGCGCCACAATTTCTGGCAGCTGAACACTATAGCTGTCCATGTGCATAGGCTGCATCATGTTTCGTATGTGTGTGCACCTTTGGTAACTCACTGCCTTTAGGGATTTCTACATCACACCTATCCCAGGAGGCAGTGGGGTCTGGCCTAGGCTGGAAAGCAGGAAGTGCTGCTTTGCAGCACATAAATCAATAAAAAGCTTCAAATTATATATATTTTTTAAACATTTTACTGAGTAAAGTTCCACTTTAACATTCATGCAAAGGAGATAAACTTCTGGGTAATGCTATAGAGATTGCTACTATCACTTAATCAGCAGAGCACGGAGTCTCAGTTCGGCATGCTCTCAGATGCTGAACTGCAATCCACAACAGAAAATTTGCTGTACAGGCATACCCCACTTTTAAGTACACAATGGGGTTTATTTACTAAAGTTAGAAAGTGCAAAATCAGTCTCACTTCTGCATAGAAACCAATGAGCTTCCAGGTTTTATTACCAAAGCTTAATTGAACAAGCTGGGTTTAGAAGCTCTTTGGTTTCTATGCAGAAGTGAGCCTGATTTTGCACTTTCCAGCTTTAGTAAATAAACCCCATTGTGTACTTAAAAGTGGGGTATGCCTGTACCAGACTTTTAACACCAAAAAAGAACACAGATAATTTTAAGTACGTTACTTTCTTTGCAAAACTGAGTGGGAAGTTCAGATTATACTGTTAGCCGAGATTCCGACAACCAAATCCGTCGGATTTTGTCCGAAACTGTTGCATACACACGGTCGGACAAAGTTGTCGGAAAATCCGACGTGATGACGTTATTTTGTTACGACGGGACTACATTCACGCTAGTAGCCAATAGCTTTGGTGTAGGAATTTGATCTGAGCATGCGTGGCACTTTGTCCGATCGGAATTCTCTACACATGATCGGAGTATGTCCGATCGGAGCATTTTGTTGGAAAATTTTACAAACAAGTTGGAAAATTTGGTCCGTCAGATACTCCGACGGAAACAGTACGATGGTGACCACACACAGTCGGAATATCCGACAAAACGGTCCGATCGGACACATTCCGTCGGAATCTCCGACCGTGTGTACAAGGGCTTAGAAGAATGTGTTTTTTGTCTGCTAGGGCTACAAAGGAAATGAGAGACGCTCAAGCCATACTGTTGCTTATGACCTCTTGCAATTTATAGTGGCCCTTTGGATTTAATATTTTCCAGGTTACTGAAATAAGATCATCCTTTCTCAACCTTCTGTAACATGGAGATAACTTCCTGGTCTCAGGAAACCCCTGCCAATAATTACTGTAGCTACAGCTCACAGTACATTAGTGTGGTGGTCTATGGGTAGAATGTCCCTTACATTGGTGGTCAATTAGAAGAATGTCCCTTACATTGGTGATCAGTGGGATGAAGGTCCCTTACATTAGTGATCAGTGGGAAGAATGTCTCTTACATTGGTGATCAGTGGGAAGAATGTTCCTTACATTGGTGATCAGTGGGAAGAATGTCCAACGTAAGAAGAAACCAGTGGGAAGAAACCACCTACGTAAGAAGCATTCTTCCCACTGATCACCAATATAAGGGACATTCTTTCCACTTTCTGGTCTCAGGAAACCCCTGCCAATAATTACTGTAGCTACAGCTCACAGTACATTAGTGTGGTGGTCTATGGGTAGAATGTCCCTTACATTGGTGGTCAATGGGTAGAATGTCCCTTACATTGGTGGTCAATTAGAAGAATGTGGAAAGAATGTCCCTTACATTGGTGATCAGTGGGAAGAATGTCCCTTATATTGGTGGTCAGTGGGAAGAATATCCCTACGTTGGTATCAGTGGGAAAAATGTCCCTTACATTGGTGATTGGTGGGAAACATGTGGCTTACATTGGTGGTCAGTGAGAAGAATTTCCTTTACATTATTGGTTAGTGTTAACAATGCTTCTTACATTGGTGATCAGTGGAAGGAATTCTCACTTACAGGTCATAAGTGTCAATGACTACATATCTGAAAGGCAGAAATTTCTACTTGCTCAAGGAACCGTAACAACATCTATAGCGGCCTGTCCTCCAGTGTTGAAAAGAGCCCTAGAGTCCCTCCAGAGGTTGCTAGGGGTTCCCTGAGAAATCCACAGTTTTGTACTCTAATATAGGTAACCACTGACACTAATGATCTTTTTAGCTAACTGTACAGGAAGCATTCTTCCCATTGACCATTGATGCGAGGAACGTTCTTTCCAATGGCCACTAATGTATAGAGTGTTCTTTTAACTAACCACCAGTGTAATGAGCATGCTTCCCATCAGAGTAGTGAGACTCTTCTCACAGTTACCACCAATTTGAAGGGACTCTTCTCCCACTGACTACTAATCAAAGGAAGCTTGTCTCTACTGACCATTTATGTAAGGGAGGATTTTATTGACTGCTGATGCACAAGTCAGTTGATTTAATGTTCACACTAACGTCCCATGAGCTGTAGTTGCAATGGGGGTTATTTACTAAAGGAAAATCCACTTTGTACTGCAAGTGCACTTGGAAGTGCAGTCCCTGTAGATCCGAGGGGGACATGCAAGGAAAATAAAAAGCATTTTAGCTTGCACATGATTGGATGATAAAATCAGCAGAGCTTCCCCTCATTTCAGATCTACCCTTTAGATTTAGAGTGACTGCACTTCCAAGTGCACTGTCCTGTCAGTGCCCTTTCAAGTGCGCTTGCAGTGCAAAGTGGATTTGCCTTCCGTAGATAACCCCCAATGACTTTTAGCAGGGGTTCTTTGAGATGTAAAGGTTATTTCAAGGGTTCCTCCATATTAAAAAGGTTGGTAAAGGTTTCTCTAGGGGGAACCCTAGCGTTCCACGGAACCCTGGTTGAGAAAGACAGATGTAGATCAAGATTTTTGGCTTTATTCTGACTTTAGTTTCCAGGCCTGGGACTCAGAAAGCACTGAAGCCATTGGATCAGCCTGACAGTTGGGTACATAGAATCTGTAGAAGTAGAGGTCAAGATAGCTTTCATACTCCTCTCAGGTTTCCTTTAACTACAGATATCAAATGAAAGTTAGAAATCTGAAGGACACTGTCACACGGTTGGATTTGATTTCATCTGCTGTTTGTAGCTGTACTGTCAATTTAAGTAGAGGCAGCTTATTTTTTATTTTTTTTCATTTACTTACACTATAGGATACCAAAAAACAACAAGTGACAGTTGCCTGATCCAGATATTTTTATCATGTCTTCATGTTTCAGGTATCCGTGTGTTTATCATCATTTTCATTGTGTTTTATGACTATTTTTAATAGCTTTACATATTTACGGGTGCCCTGCAGACACAGTTGGCTGCCAGCTGTCAGGGTTACAAAACAAATATTCAATTACTATTGTTTCCACATGAAAAGATATCGCTGGGGGGTCTATACATTGTAAAGTTACAAGAACCTCCCTTGTCCACTCTATAGGGTAAACAGGAGCACTCAACCAATGCATGTGTTCCCGTTGGTGTGACAGCTGAGCTATGTCAATCAGTGCCTTCGATTGGTTGGACCATGCCTGCATGTCCTGCCTTCCATTGCCAACGGGCAAATTTAATGTGCCAGATAACTATGTCATGTATGGATAGTGGAAAGAGCAGAATAGGAATAGCAGCATAGTCTAATAAGGACCATGTGAATCACATTATACAGAAAGAATTAGTAATAACATTCACTAATATATGTATTAGGTTACACAGCGGCTATCGTAACGAAGTATATTAGGATAAACCTTTGATCACAGGGATGACATATGTACAGCAGATTTCCTGTTGGTAACCTTAGGCCAACGGCAGGAGAAGATGAGAGATGAGAACTCTTTGTCTTGTTGCCAGAACCAATCGTAATTTTTGTCCCATGGTGGAATTTGTAAATTCATCATAGAATCAGCGATTGTCCCCTCTACTGTGGGCAAAGTGGGCCGATCTAAAGGTGACATCTGACGTTTTCAAGAATTCTTTCAAAGCTGGTCTACACAGGTCTTTCTTTGTGTCTGAACATCTTTCCTTTTCCATACAAGCCAAAGTTAAGTTGAAAACAGCTGGAAGCAACTCTAATGCCGTGTACACATGACCGGTTTTCCCATCGGAATAAACTCTGAAGGTTTTTCCGACGGAATTCTGACGGAATTCCACTGAAACTGTCTTGCGTACACACGATCACACCAAAGTCCGACCGTCAAGAACGCGGTGACGTACAGCGCGTATGACAGGACTAGAAAAAGGAAGTGGTCAGTAGCCAATAGCTTCCGTCTCGTACTTGCTTTAGAGAATGCGTCGCCTTTGGTCCGCCGGAACAGCGTACAGATGAGCGGCTTTCCCGATAGGAATTGGTTCCGTCGGAAAAATTTAGAACATGTTCTATTTCTATGGATGGTTGTATCTGTTGTAAAAAAAATCAGCAATGTGTGTCTTTTTAATCTCCATTTGCAACAACATTTGCAGGTTCATCCTGTTTTCAGTTCATATAAGGTTACTTTTTCACAATTGAAAAATCAGAAACATGTTAAAAATGGATTATAATAGAAGCAAAGCGGGCCCTGTTGGACCAAAATTGAAGCATGTTGTAGCTTTTAAACCAGAAAGAAAGCACAACGGAATGTAAACATCATGTAATGGTTGAAATGTTGCCTCTAAGCCCTTGTACACTCGGTCGGAGATTCCGACAACCAAATCCGTCTGAGTAATTCTGACGGATTAATTCCGGAAGAGGTCCGGAAGTGATGTTGCATACACACAGTTGGACTAAGTTGTCGGAAAATCCGATTGTACATAACGTGATGACGTTATTTCATTACGACGGGACTACGTTCAGGCTAGTAGCCAATAGCTTTGGTCTAGGAATTCGATCTGAGCATGCGTGGCACTTTGTCCGTCGGAGTAGGCTACACATGATCGGAGTATGTCCGATCGGAGCATTTTGTCGGAAAATGTTACCGGCAAGTTGGAAAACTTGGTCCGTCAGATATTCCAACGGAAACAGTCCGATGCAGACCACACACAGTCGGAATATCCGACAAAACGGTCCGATAGGACACATTCCGTTGGAATCTCTGACTGTGTGTACAAGGGCTTATACATGTTATATGTATATCAACTTTGTTTGCTATTGCTCTCCACTGGAAGACTCCCGTAGTGCCCCTACCCTCCATCCGAGACAGGGTGGATATGATTATGATAATGGAGAGAATTTTGTATACCCTACAAGATAAAATGCACCTATTTGAATGTAGATGGGGAGCCTACAATACCCATAGACATACTTACTTACTTAAGTGAAAGTTTGGGTGTAGGACCCTGTGGTGCCAAAATGTTGTGGAATTATAAAGTGCAATAATTAGTTTGCTGAGTATGGGGGATAATTTCTAGGCAGTTTAAATGTTAACGGCATTTTTGATGAATAGACCATCCAAAATATATTTTTTCTGCTGGTAGGTGGAGTGGTCTACTGACTAATGGCACCTCTTGGGGACACCAGAGGCAGGATATATTGGTGAGTTCCCAACTCTACCACACACAGCCTCAGAGTCTTAATCCCCGTGAAGGTTCTAAGTCTCGGAGAAATCTATATATTCATTTCCAGCATATATCAGAGGTTGACATATCAGTTATGGGTGGATCGGATGGACGAAGTTGATGCTTTGTTTGTACAACTGAGTGCTAGATTAACATGTCAAGTACTAAAGCACGGTGATTCTAAACACAAGCTCAGGACTGAATACTGACAGGGAATACAGTGCTTTAATCTTGACAAGTATTTCAGAAATGTATTAGTGAAATGACATGTGGAATGTCCAGAGGTTATTTAAAGAATGTAAAACAACAATTACTGTGTTTATAGGTCTCTTGACTTCAGTAGTCCAAATTATCAGTAAAAACAGAGGCGGGTCTGAATCTTTCAAAAGACAGGTGTAATATAATACTTACATAAGCAAACTAATTACGTATGTGTAAAAAGACACTAGCATCCAATCAGAACAATCCAAGTAAGATCTGGCCATTATAGGGTTACAGCACTTTGCATATCATGATTGCTCTTGGCACAACCTCAATCCAAACATCAGTACAACACTTGGCCAAGGATTAGGCTGTTTACAGATATAGCCTGAGGGTTTCTGAAGTTGTACACAATTGTTTTGGCCAAGGATTGTGCTGTTTAGAAGTACACATTGAAGGTTTATTAAGTTGTACGTGACTGTCCTGGCCAATTATTGAGCTGTTTAGAGATACACCTTGAGGGTGTCTGAAGTTGAACGTGATTGTCTTAACCAAAGATTGGGCTGTTTAGAGATACACCTTGAGGGTTTCTGAAGTTGTACGTGATTGTCTTGACCAAGGATAGAGCTGTTTATAGACACACTTTGAGGGTGTGGTTGTTTTGGTCAAGGATTGGGCTTTTTAGAGATACAAAAGTGTTACTAAACCCACAACAGTAAAATCAGTCTGTATATGCAGTAAAGCATGCTTGTTATACTCACTGTGGGACCTAAGGGGTTAATCCTCTACATTGTGTATAAAGACTGTTTGATCTTGTATGCACGGATCCTCTTCTTCTTCCACTGACTCCAGAATAGGTCCGGATAAGACAGAGTTACTGGAGTCAGGCTGCACATGCTCAGTTTGGTTTGAATTGCTTTCTTTGAAGAGTGCATGTGATCAGCACAGGATCAATCAACACTGTCCAGACAGAGGGTCAGGGGTCCTGGAACTGATAGAAGTCACAAGACTGCTATATACTGCTGATGAGAAAAGGAATTTAGCAGTTTATAGTTACCAAAATAATTGCATGTCCATGTTTTGTGTACTGTGGGAGACCAGCTTTAGTCAATGCAGAGTCCTGGTTTAGTAGCACTTTAAGGTGTTTCTGAAGTTGCACGTGATTGCCTAGGCCAAGGATTGGGCTGTTTAGAGATATACCCTGAGGGTTTCAGAAGTTGCATGTGATTGTTTTGACCAAGTATTGAGTTGTTTAGAGATACACCTTGAAGGTTCATGAAGCATGTATATGATTGTCTTGACCAAGGGTTGGGCTGTTTCGAGACATACCTTGAGGGTTCATGAAGCATGTATGTGATTGTTTTGACCAAGGATTGGGCTGTTGTCACAAATGTCACCTCAATGCAGGTGGTCAGGCACTATAGCTAGCTATTGTGTGCTTCACCTATAGCAGCCCCCTTCCCCTTAAGACCAGCAAGCGTACTGGTACTTGTTTGCCCCCAACCAAGCAAACAACAGACTACTTGCAGTTTAGCAGACAGATAGCTTGGTTCTAAGACGGTCCAGGTAATAAGGTAGGCTGAGTTCAGGGAATAGTCCAATATCCGATCCGGGTCATACACAGGGAAGTCCAACAGCAAAGCAAGACCAACAAATGGGAGGCTTGAAAAGGAACAATGTAGGTAACTTTCTATATCACAAGCAAGGGATAGAGTGTTTGGTTTGCTTATATCAGGTGACTGATCAGATCAATCATCGTTCTGGTGAACACAGACAGGAGAAAAGAAACAGCCAAGACCCGGGTGCTGGAATGAGGAACAGGGGCACTAAGTGATCATGACATTAGCCCCTCTGAGGAAGTACATGGATCCATGAGGTCAGGCTGGTTAGCAGGGGACATGTCACAGGGATCAAGCTGGACAGGTGACACACAAGTTCAGCACTGCAGTCTCCATCAGTCTTTTTGGCATTTAATACTTCCATCCACTGCATGCTGTGTTTCCAGCCTCCAAACCCTACATCACAAAAGTAATGAGCAGATACCTAGGCATCAGATGAAGGAACCATAGTGCATTGCGGGACACAAGCATCTGAAAGTGTTGCATGCTGAAGAGACTGACAGAGGCTGTAACGCTGGAATAGGGGTTAAATAGGAGACATAGGCTGTCAACAGGGTCTCTATAACTGTAGAAGGAAGAAAGTAGCAAACCACATATCCAAATTGCTCTAGTACAATGGTGGGCTAATTTGGGATGGGTGGTGTCTCCCTAACTGTCATTCCTGTGGAGACATCAACCTGCTATGTTGCTTAGGTTTCAATTTACATTTTAGTACTTTTTACAATAGTACAATAAGTGAATTTTTGAACGGATACTCATCTCCGTCAATTTCAGAAGCACGCACGACTGGTTTTTGGCTCTCCCAGTACATCTGAGCTTTCGCTTTTCTAGTTAAAACATTAAAGAAGGCCAGAACAACATTCCTAAAGGCTGTTAACTACTCCACCCTCAACCACATACAGCTATAGACCTGTCATATTGTACATACAATGAAGACAGGTACAACAAAAAATAACAGTAAAGAACATTTCATGTTTTCAAAATAAACCTGCCCAGGTCAAAGACCCAGCTCTCGTAGATACAGATATACATAGTGGAGGTGTAAACTTCTCTTAATTTTAGACGTGATTGATTGTAATCCATTTATGATAGATAAAACTCATTTGGCGGTGTCAGTTACACTGTCAAGTTTATTGTGAGTAGGGCTGAACAAAATTGGGAGTTTTCATTTCCTTAAAATTTCTGTAAAAATGTCCAGATTTTGGCGAATGTTGCCATTGCATTGAAGTCAATGGAGAATGCAAAGTTAGGGTGGCTTCAAGTAAGTGTTAGGAAGTCTATCCAGTGCATGAGGTGCCAACAATGGATTCATGTAGGGGTCTCCCCTCATGCCTAAACCACCATACTAGAGATAGTTGGTCAACATCTAAGGGTGAGTGCACATCCATGTGGGGCACCCAGTTTGAGCACAAGTCTATGGAGCATGAATTGTTTTATACTGAGCACAAGCACCTAAGAACACAACATTTGTTGAGATTGCAAAGGACATTTTAATGTGTGTTCTCTTTTTTTTTTTTAGGATTAAACTGTTATCACCTAGAGCAATGATTTATTTATTATCTGCATTTGCTATTTAGCAAGTTTCTACTGCAGCTATTGTAATTCATTTTACATTTTTTAGCACTTTGTGGTATTCACAATTTGTATTTCCTTGGCGCCAAGCATCATTATTGTATATAAATTTTGTTATCAGCTAGCGCTGTTTTTTTTTTCACTTAAAAACAAAGATTGGCAACCACATGTAAATTGTGAATACTGTATAACATCGCCGTAGCTTCTTCCACTGCAGTTGGATGTTGCGAAAGGCAATTATTACTTTAGCTGTTTGATTGGTCTAATGCTGTTGGATTTTCTTCAGTAGTACTTGGATCAGTAATTCATTTGCTAATGTAGGGGTTAACAAACAAGCAGCTCCCATGAAAGGCTGCAGTTTGTTATTAATGTTCTTTTAAGAACATTCAAGGACCCCTGCACCGGTGTGGAGACTAGATTAGAGGTGAACAAATATCCACACAAACTGCCAAATCCAGAAATGCAGACTTGAATTGGGTTTGACAATACACCTTTTATCAGCATGTGTGTATATGTGAAAATAGCAGAAAATAGCAGGAAGTGATGATACTATAGGAGATGTGTATTGACATCATTGTAGTACAACTCTCAGTGACGTAACTTAGGTTGCCTGAAAGTGGCCAATAAAAGCAAGGGCTCGTGATTTAGAGCAGAAGTAGGCAACCCTCGGCAGGTGGAGAGCTACCTAGATAGCATTGATAAAATCAAAGATCAATAGGATGCAGCATGTTTTTTGTTTTTTTTTATAGAGTTTACCTAGCAAGGCCTCAATAAAAATTAAGGAAGGGTGAAAGAGTAGAGGGATCAGTAGTAATTAAGAAAGAGTTCAGAGGACAGTAGTAAGTATTGCAGTGTTTACAGGTCAATAATATGTAACACAGAGTGCAGGTGTTAGAAGAAAGTAATGCACAATGCAGATCTCAGTAGTATAGTATGTAATATATATAGTAGGTGCAGGGGTCAGGAATAAGTAAACCAAAGTACAGGGCTCAGTAGTATTTAACAGGGATCAGTGTTATGTAATGCAGATTTCAGGAGTAAGTAACCCAGGGTTCATGGGGTCTGTAATATATAATGCAGGTTCAGTGGTATTTAATGACTCCAGGCAAACTTCTAAATTCACAGATACATTAAAGGGAGCCATGTAACCTCTCAAATGATTTGTATTTCTGTCCTTTCCATAACCCAGCTGTGTACAATATGGTAATGTCCTCTCTGCAATCTCAGTCTTCTGATTGAACAGTGAAAGAGTAAGTAATGTAGAGCTTAGAGACCAGGAGTATGTAAGGCAGAGTTCCAGGAATCAGGAGTAAGTAATGCAGAGTTCAGAGGTCCATAGTATGCAATGCAGAGTGCAGGGGTCAGCAGTAAATAATAGTGCAGAATTCAAGAGTAACTAACACATATCTTCCCCAACAAGCCGTGTCCGCCCCCTCCCCAGCCCAGCACTCCAGTGAGTGATGGAGAAGTAGAGCAGAGATTGGCAACTGACAGTCACCATTCTCCGTTTGGAGCAGACTGAGAAATGAGTGATCAGCGGTCATGTGATCGCTCAGTTCTTGGTATTAGAGGCGATGTGGGACAGCTGCAACTTCACACAGATACTGCAGCATGGAGGTGATTATGTATGCTTATTTTTCCAAAAGCCCATACTTCTTAAATTGGTTCTAAAGTCTTAAGGTTTTTTACCTTAATGCATTCTTCACATTAAGGTAAAAAAACCTTCTGAGCTGCAGGATCCCTCCAGCCACCCTTATATTTGCCTGAGCCTGATCCCGATCCAGCAATGTGCACAAGAGCAGCGTCTTGTGATTCTGTCTCCCTCCTCACTAGGCAGATTAGTTTTAGCTGGTACTATTGGCTCCTGCTGCTGTCAATCAAATGATGTAAAGAGTGAGCGGGGATATGAAGTGAGCCTGCGTGAGTGCCCCCATAGAACTTTCTATGGGGACACTCGTCAAAAAGGAGGAGCCTGGAGCACTGGCAGGGACCCCCAGAAGAGCTGGATTGGGGCTGCTCTGTGAAAAAACAACAGAGCAGGTAAGTATAACATGTTTATTATTAAAAAAAAAAAAGAAGGCTTAATGTTACTTTAGATGTATCTAAAGCCAAAACTTTTTTTTTGGATCTCCCATTAGGGAGATTTCTCTTCATTTCCTGTCCTATAGACACATCAGGAAGTGAGAGTAAATTCCTCCAAAGTAAGGGGAATCTCTTCTTGGACAGTTGTCACAGCGCAAGCGGCCACATTGGAAGATCTCTCTTTGTTCCCTGTTTTGGTGCCAAATTAAAAACTTGGGATTTTCCTTTACTTTCAGATTCTGTAATGACAGTCACTATATATGAGGTGGAACACAAGCAGCAATAAAAACCTGACAGGAGTTCTATCCTCTCACTACTTTATAAAAAAAATGTTTGGCATCAGATTTACATTAATTCAGAGTTTTTGCAGTAGAGTATGCTTCTAAGAGAATGTCTTCCTTATAGGAACTAGTTATCCCCATCTGTCATCCTTCCATAGGACAATAAAGGGTGAAAATCCAGCAGCTTCTTCTCTTACTGATGGCACCTTGCCTTCGCTCACACTCAGTGCATACCTATACATACATTCAATTGACCAGATCCCAAGAGTCACACCCGCAGGATATAGATAATTCCCTGAGCAGGTCCGGAACTGAATCTAAGTGATTCACCCTAGTTTTGTAAAGAGCAAAAAGCAAGTCAACACATACTTTAAGGATCTCTGACGGTGTTCATTTGCATACCTGTTCGTGTGTTAAATTTTGTGATCGTGTTTTTTTTTTTTGCATGTTTACACAGGCTTGTTTGTGTGTGTTTTCTGTAGAATTTTGAGTCATGTTTAGACTAGGTTTTATGTTTATTGGGTTTCTCATTTGTGCATATGTGTTACTGTAGATGATCTGTTTTAGGACATCGGAGCAATGTTCAAAGTTACAGTTAGGTTAAAAAAAGACCATCTAGTTCAAGCAATAAATAGAAAACCTTCATATACACAATCCTATACTACAGCTGATCCAGAGGAAGGCAAATAAAAAACCCAATAAAGGATGATCCAATTTCCTACAGAGAGGGAAAAAATTCCTTCCTGATCGCTCAGTGGTTCTCCACTGATGTCTATGGTATAGGAACCCAGTTATACACACACAACAACACACGGCTACATTGCAAAAGTCTGTACATTGATGCATTCCGAGCTGTCAAATGCAATGCTGACCTGCACTACTGTATGTATGCGGGTGTGCAATATAGTTGTATCATAATGCCGCGTACACACGACCGGACTTTTCAACATCAAAAGTCAGACGGAATGATTCCGGCAGACCATTCGATCGTGTGTGGGCTGCAGCGGACTTTTGATTTGCAAAAGTCTGACAGACTTTAGAAATGGAACATGTTTCAAATTTTTCTTCCAGAACTCCGCCGAACCCAGTTCCTACCGAGAAATCCGCTCGTGTGTATGGTAGTCCGACGGACAAAAACCGACGCTAGGGCAGCTGTTGGCTACTGGCTATGAACTTCCTTATTCTAGTCCAGTCGTACGTCATCACATTCAAATCCGTCGGACTTTGGTGTGATTGTGTGTGGCCAAGTCCGTTCATTCGGAAAGTCCGTCAGAACTCTGTCAGAACTCCGTCAGAACTCCATCGAAAGTCTGTCGGCCCTAGTCCCTCGAAAAGTCCGGTCGTGTGTACGTGGCATCAGGCAACATTTTTTACAACGTTGTAGGCTATGCACATGGCGCTCTCACACAAAGCATGTAATTTGTCTATATTATATAAGCTTACATCATGCCTCCCAACTTTCTGAGATGGGAAAAAAGGACATCTTTTAGCACAAATTATTAACATAAAGAACACACCCTGTTACAATCCCCAATCACATTAACCATGAAGAATTTGTGAGCAAATTCTACTTTAAACACACTGTTGTTTTCCATACCATTTCTTTTCCTTCATGCTAGAGTTTGATAGCCAATGCAATCAATTAGAAAAGTTCTGTTGACAATAAAATAGTACATTAACCCCTTTATGACTGCAATATGTCTTTTTAAATCCATATGAAAATTAGCTCCTTGTTATGGGAACGCTAGTGCCTTTGAGAACTAGGGATGTGCAAATGCGGGGGTTATTGTCAAGTCAACTGATGCATACTTACGTTGCTATACTTGGTCTGGACATCTAACCTTGAAAAATGTTTGGTCACAAAAAGGTAAAGCATACAAGTCTGCATGTCAGACCAGGCATAAGTTCAACTGTGGAGGAAAGAGGGTCAAAGGTATATGGTTACAACAGAAGGACAGTTCCTATAAAAAATGCTATATCTTTGAGCCTTGATGACAAAAAAGCTACTGGAATACATCTTTCAAAGGGCTGGCATACAGCACTGCCTGACCAGCTTCTGCTTCTCCACAGTAGCCCACATGGGAAAAATGACCCATTGTTGGAAGAGAGGGAGTCATGGGGAAGGCAAAGTGGTTGCGATTATAAATTGTCCTTCTTCAAACTTTCATCATCTGGGCCTCTCTGTAGAACTGCCTTTCTCAACCTCATTAACCCATGAGAACCACTAAAATAATTTTCAGGTCTTGAGAAACCTTTGCAAAAAAAACTATTTATCGGGGGCCAATAGCAAAATCGTTCCTTACATTGGTGGTCAGTATAAAGAACGTTCCTCATATTGGTGGTCAGTGAACAGAATGAATGCCCACTTACAATGGTGATCAGAATGCCACGCTTACAAACAGCTACAAAAAAGATCATTGGTGTTATGCTGCTGGCTTTGTCAAGTGGCATTATCCCCGAAACTATGTAGGCACCATTAAATGAGATGTCTGGCTTTCCTTCAATTAGAATAAGTGTCATGGCTGACATTATTTACGCCGGACTTCGTGGTTGACACCTTCTCAAATATCTTTAGATCCAGACTTCTTCTCTCTAGACTAGTTCCATATCCTTCAATTGACCCATTTCTTATACTGGAACCTTGCCTGTGATCTACACCCTTTGAAAAATAATGCCAATCTCCGTCTCCATTCCGGCCCTCTCCTGGTCCTATAAACTTTCATTTTGATTCTAAATCTCCTTTGACCAATGAGAAAGGGACCTAGTATTACTTTTTCCTACAAAGACCAAACTAAACGACTTTTCCGACCTTAAAAGTTCTCAATTATGAATAAATATAATCTGGATATAAAATTCTCACCCAGTTGTATCACACCCCAGCAGTTCTACACACTATATACCCCTCCTCAACAAATGTCTGTTGGCATTGTGGATCAAGACATACAAAACTTTGGTGCTTAGGTGAACGCTGCTTGCTCATGAATCCCAGTGCTGTGGAAATCCATGCCCCCCCCCCCCCCCCCCCCCACACACACACACACACACACAAACACTATTCAACAATTGATTAGAAGTGTGGAGGATATAAGGATAATGGAGGGACTCACAAGTTCATTGGAGCACTAGGAAAACCCATGTTCTCCATTTCCAGTTACACGGTACTGCTTCTTTGCATATTCTTTTTAATGTCTTTTTGTCTATTTGTATACAACAATTAGACAACAGAATTCTGGAGCCAGTCATTCTGGTGCGATTGCCAGCAGGCTAGCAGCCAAAGAAGATGCATCCATTGAAGTCAATACAAATGGCTGTAAAGAGTTAGCTGCCAACACTAATGACTTTTGAGAGCTTTGCTTACCTGGCTGCTGAAATTAACTCAAATCTCCCAAACAGGCTCAGACCTAACATTTGTTTTGTGGAGCAATATGGCAGTCATGTAAAGATGATGTATGATGTTGACAGCAACCAATGAGAACAACGGTTTATTGCTAAGACGTTCTTCAAAAAAATACACCAAGACTCCAAACCGATACTCTAAATTTGACTTTCTAAAAGGAACAGCGACTTTTATGTAGTAAATGTTCACTGAGCTTAAAGATGACTCCAGGCAAACTGTTAAATCCACAGATACATTAAAGGGATCCATGTAACCTCTCAAAAGAGAGTCCCGGAGCAGAGGAGAAGGGGATCGGCACAGGGACAGCATGACAAGTACGGACTGCACAGTCACGCTGGGAGGTAAAAAGTGGTTTCTCCTTTAAGAAAAGGGGAGCGGCCGTAGCAGGGTAGGCGGGCCATGCTGAGGATAAGGGGAAGTGAAGGAGGAAGTGACGTCATTGGAGAGCAGGGGGGAAAAGATTCCCACCCACCCTCCCTAGTTATGGTTAATTGGAAGGGCAGTGTTTTGGGTCTGTGAGGAGGAGGAAATGTATGTTATATGGTCATATAACATGGTTGGTACCCATCTGTGGCATGGGGTTATATGGTACCTTCCGGTTACAAGGGGATAACCGGGAAGGGGTAAAAGGTAGGTCACTGCGAAGGTTGGGTACCATCTCACAGTCTGGGGGTTTGCGACTGGAGGCCTAAAAAGTTAAACAAAGTTTGTAGCAGTGACCAGTGGTGTGTGTTCCCCTCTAAGACCCCTGGAAATGAAAAAAGGTTATTTAACCACTTGCTTACTGGGCACTTAAACCCCCCTCATGCCCAGACCAATTTTCAGGCAGGGCTGGCCGTGATCGGGACTGATGTCCCAATCATGGCCGCCGGTGATCGGCTCTTTTTTTTTCTCCTCGCGCTGTCAGCGTGAGGAGGAATAATAGCCGATTACCGGCTCCGTTGTATCACATGATCAGCTGTCATTGGCTGACAGCTGATCACGTGATAAGGGGTCGGAATCGACCCCTTGCTCGGATCAGTGATCAGGCGAGTCTCATAGACTCGCCGATCACAGAGCGCGCCGCGCGCGCCCCTCAGGGGGCGCACAGGCCGCTTGTGCACGGGACGACGTCAATAGACGTAGTCCCGGCAAAGGAGATCCTTCGGCTACAGCGCGGGTCTCAAGTGGTTAAAAAGTTATTTTACATTTATTTATGTTAATTTGTTAATAAAAGGCCGTCAGGGCCATTTACTCCGTAACCTTGTCAAGTCATTTGTGGGGGGTTTTGGAGGGATTAGATATTATGTTTAACCACTTCAGCCCCGGAGGATTTTACCCCCTTCCTTACCAGAGCACTTTTTGCGATTCACACTGCGTCACTTTAATTGATGTGGCACCCAAACAAAATTGACGTCTTTTTTTTTACCACAAATAGAGCTTTCTTTTGGTGGCATTTGATCATCTCTGTGGTTTTTATTTTTTGCGCTATAAACAAAAAAAGAGCAACAATTTTGAAAAAAAACACAATATTTTTTACTTTTTGCTATAATAAATATCCGATTCTTTAAAAAAAAAAATTTTTTCCTTAGTTTAGGGCGATACATATTCTTCTACATATTTGTGGTAAAAAAAAAATCGCAATTAACGATTATTGATTGGTTTGTGCAAAAGTTATAGCATCTACAAACTAGTGGATAGATTTATGGCATTTTTTTTTTTTTACTAGGAATGGCGGCGATCTGCGTTGTTTTCGTGATTGCGACATTATGGCGGACACATCGGACACTTTTGACAAATTTTTGGGACCATTCACATTTACACAGCGATCGTGCTATAAAATTGCACTGATTACTGTGTAAATGTGACTGGCAGGGAAGGGTTTAACACCAGGGGTCGCTGCAGGGGTTAATATGTTCCCTATGGGAGTGATTCTAACTGTGGGGGGAGGGGACTCACAAGGGGAGGAGACCCATCGGTGTTCCTCTGTACTGGGAACACACCATCCGTCTCCTCTCCACTGACAGGATGTGGATCTGTGTGTTTACATACACAGATCCACGGTCCTGCTGTGTTCCCGGGCAATCGCGGGTGCCCGGCGGACATCATGGCCGCCGGGCACACACACTGGGTCCCGAGCGATGCCGCGGGTGCGCGCGCACGCCGTCTAGACAGCCGGGAATCAGAGGACGCCATATGACGCCCACCCAGGATGGGAGATCCCATCTGTGGACGTCATATGTCTATAGGCCGGGGTTGAAGTGGTTAAGGGGTGGCCTTAAAGACGGGGGGTTAAGTCCTTCACAGGTCATGATTTCTCCTTTCCATAACCCAGTTGTGTACAATATGGTAATGTCCTCTGTCCAATCCCAGTCTTCTGATTGGACAGTGAAAGAGTAGCAGCAGACTAATAAGTTCATCCAGAAGAGGGGGAAGGGACTATAGTGGCACTTTTAGAGAGACGGATGGGTGGAAAACAAAACTATAGGTAAAGGTGATTGTAATAATAAAATCCAGTGGTTGGGGGTAGTTTGGACCCTGGAAAGTTCAGTTCAGGCTTGAATGGGTTAGGAACAAGTTTGATGGGTTAAAGATGTATATAGTGCCTTAGAGGTGCAGCCAGCTGTGGAAGAGGGAGCAGCTCTGTAGATATATAATGTGGAGAACAGCGGGACTCATTTGAGTGGAGTATATTAAAATGATTAATGATGAATTTATTAACCGGTTCCCGACCAGCGCACGCCGATGTACGTCGGCAGAATGGCACGGGCAGGCAAATGGGCGTACCTGTACGTCCCTTTAAATTTGCCACCCTGCCATCGTGAGCGAGCCACCGCCGGCGCGCTCGCGTGCTGGTCGGGACCCCCGTGAGTCCGGTCGTGGGTCCCGCGGACTTGATCACCGCGGGCATGCCCTCGATTGTCTCACGGGGTGGCTGAACGAGGAAATGCTGTTATAAACAGCATCTCCCCGTTCTGCCTAGCAACTAGTGACGCTGATCTCTGCTCCATGTGATTGGAGCAGAGATCAGTGTTCACTAAATGAAAGCCCAACCCCCCCACAGTTAGTAACACACCCCTAGGAACACTTAACTCCTACACTGCCACCCACTGGTTAACCCCTTCACTGCCAGTGTCATTTACACAGGAATCACTGCATTTATATAGCAGTGATTGCTGTGTAAATGCCAATGGTCCCAAAAATATGTCAAAAATGTCCGATGTGTCCGCCATAATGTTGCAGTCACAATACAAAATCGCTGATCGCCGCCATTACTAGTAAAAAAAAAATTATTAATAAAAATGCCATAAAACTATCCCCTATTTTGTAAACACTATAACTTTTGCGCAAACCAATCAATAATCGCTTATTGTGTTTTTTTTTTACCAAAAATATGTAGAAGAATACGTATCGGCCTAAATGGAGGGAAAAAAATGTTTTTTTTACATATTTTTGGGGGATATTTATTATAACAAAAAATAATGTGTTTTTTTCAAAATTGTCGCTCTATTTTTGTTTATAGCGCAAAAAATAAAAACCGCAGGGGTGATCAAATACCACCAAAAGAAAGCTCTATTTGTGGGAAAAAAAGGACGTCAATTTTGTTTGGGAGCCACGTCGCACGACCGCGCAATTGTCAGTTAAAGCGACGCAGTGCCGAATCGCAAAAAGTGGTCTGGTCTTTGACCAGTAAAATGGTCCGGGGCTGAAGTGGTTAAGATAAAAAAAAATTAAATAAGAATTAACTCAAAAGTAAAAGGTTAAAATGGCTAGTCAGAAGTGGAGGCTTGCTGTGTAGTCCTGATCCAGATAGTCGGCGGTGTGGGCTGCTGTCTCGCCAGCTGCAGGGGTTTCCAAGGCTCCGAGTGAAGCTGGCAGTCGTCTTCCTGTCGTCTGTGACATCACTGGATGTGGGGCACAGGGCCAGCAGGCGCGTGTTCCGAGCATGCATGCTCCTTCTTCAGGCTGTGATCGTTATCAGAAATTGTAACTATTGTAATACTTATGTGTATCTGGATTTCAAACGCAGCATTCAAAACACTGACAATCAAACACGATTTTTCTATTAAATTTGTAAGAGCTAAGAATTTTCTGAATTTTTGGTTTGAATGATCTTCTACTGGTGTATAGCCAGTTTAGTGAACCTTGAGTTTTTACTCTAGAGACCCGTATTTTAGAATAGGTTAACAAGGCTTTGAAGAAAACAAGGATGACCCACAACCTGCCAAAATGTTTGCGCCTTAAGCCCTTGTCATTATGGGTATTATGCAAGTGTATGTGACGACATGAGATTGTAAGTCAGGAAAAGCTGTAGCAAAGGGTGTGAAGAGGACAGGTACATGAGGCGCTCCGGGCACTGTGTGTTTGCGAAGAACCTGCTGTGATTTGTAGTAAACGTGCACCTGCAGGTTGTCAACGTCACTTTGTTCTGTCAGTCAGCAAAGAGCCAAAAGCAGCTGTTTAAAGCTGTGCAAGAATGCAAACAATGCGAGGGAGGGGCGGTGCAATGCTCCTGCCCCATGTCTGCCCGCAGACAGGCATGGGGCAGGAGCGCATGCCATACCTGTGCATGGAGAGGTGCTGCACAGGTGTAATTTATAACCACGTGAGCGATCAATAGCAGTTCATCACAAACTGTCTTTAATGCAGCTTCTCTACTTGTTTGTTGCTAACATATACTGAAGTGCTGAGAATTCTTAGCCATTTTCTTGCTTCAAAAGAGCTTACAGTCTAACAACCCCATAGGAGGCCGTAAGCACATTTATAGCGGGCCTCTTCTCCTCCTTCATCATATTTTGTGCTTGTCTTTGTCTGCAAATTTTTTAGGTAATGGAGGAACCAGTTAGAATCTGTCGGTTTTCTTTTTTGTGCCCCATTTAAGGGATTTCCCTTTACTTCCTGTCCTGGGGACAACATTGACCCATCCCACGAGTAGGGTCAAAGCCAAAATAGAAAGCACAAAATGAGTTATATGCATAGGTGTGCGCAGAGTTTTGCATTAGGCTGTGCACCCTAAAGCTCAACACACACGTGTGTGTCTACCTATATACTGTATGGCGCCGGCAGGGAGATCAACCTCCCTGCCGGCACAGTGAAACAGAAGTGCGTAAGCACTTCTCTTATGGCAGAGCCGGTAAGGTGGAGATCTTTCTCATCTTCCTGCTGGCACAGAGAGCCATAATGCTAATGTACATGGGGTGATTAGGGTGTCTCCAGGCACACCTGGCACACAGTAGCGTTGCTAGGTGGGGGCGGGAGGGCATGCTGCACCCGGGGGACACTCGACAGAGGGGTGACACCTGTGACACCCGTGGATTGCGACACCGTTAACACCGCCCGCTGCCCTGATGATCTGCGCCTTGCTCTGTGTCAGTGGAGCAGACTAAAGCCACCGGCGCCTCCTCTCTGTTTACATCCAATGAGATGGAGGAGCCCCAGGGACACACACCGCTGTGTGTATACGTCCGCGACCACACTGTTCTGAGGTCTGTATTGTACACTTTATTATAAGTAGTTGGACATGTGCGGGGGGGGGGGGCGCTATGGGAGGGGTGCCTATGCTGATGGGAGGGGTCTGCACTAAGGGCGGTGTCTATACTGCAGGGGTCTGCACTAAATGGGGGGTATCTATACTGTGGGGGTTTGCACTAAAGGGGGTGTCTATACTGATGGGGGGTCTGTATTAAGGGGGATGTCCATACTGATGGGGAGGTCTGCATTAAGGGGGATGTCTATACTGTGGGGGTCTGCACTAAGGGGAATTCTATAGTGATGGGGGTGTCTATACTGATGGGGGTCTGCACTAAGGGGGGGATTCTATACTGAAGGGGGGGTCTGCACTGAGGGGGTCAGTACTTAGTGAGGGGGGTCTGTACTGAGGGGGGTCTATACAAACGGAGGGTGTTCTGTACTGAGAGAGGGGGGTCTGTACTTAGTGGGGGGGTCTATACTGACAGACAGTGGTTCGTACTGAGGGAGGGGGGTCTATACTGACGGAAGATGGTCTGTACTGAGGGAGGGGGTTTGTACTTAGTGGCGGGGGGGTCTATATTGACGGAGGGTGGTCTGTACTGAGGAAGGGGGGGTCTATTCTTAGTGAAGGGATCTATACTGTGGGAGGGGGGGTCTCTACTGAGGGGGGACTATAGTTGGTGGAGGGGGGTGACACCAATGTTTTCCATACCAGGTGACACTAACCCCAGTGACGCCACTGCTGGCACACCCTGTGTGCACCCCTATGGTTATATGCAAATGGACGCCTGGCACCATACAGAACAGGGGCCATAGGTGCTGCAAATAGCCTCTCATATAAATCAGTGAGGTATGCACTGGTATGCATACAATTACCCCAAAGGACACAAACAGACTGCATTAAGGGTCATGTGCTTGTACACATGTGTATGTTTACGCAAGTATCAGCACATACCCACATACAGCCAGTGCTATATGCAGTATAATCATATGTCTAGAACAGGGGTCTCCAAACTTCCTAAACAAGCGGCAAGTTTACGACGAATAGCGCCCCATCATTGGTATCTTTGGGAGGAACAGTTCACCATCATTGGTATGTTTGGGAGAAAAAGTGACCCATCTTGGAATGTATTGGAGGAATAGTGTCCCTATCTTTGGTATCTATGGGAGGAATAGTAGCCCCTTTATTGGTAACAGGGGGAGAAATATTGCCCTGTTGTTGGTGTTAGTGGAAGGAATAGTGCCCCATAGTAGGTGCCAATTGCAGAAATTATGCCCTATTCTTGATGTTAGTGAGAGGATTAGTCCCTAGCATCAGTGGTAGGAAAAGTGCCCCAAGGTCTGGATAAAGAGCTGCATTCAGCCTACAGGCTGCAGTTTTGAAACCACTGGGCTAGAGGTATGATTTAATGTACATTGTTGGTTAAAGAGGAAGTAAACCCTGATGCGTTTACTTCCTCTTTGATTCCCTGCAAAGGTAAAGCATAATGGACCATCACATTGCATCGCATAGTAGTCCATTATGTGTCGCTGTCCCCTTGCATACGGAGCCTCCATCTTCTTGGTGGGTTTCGCTGCTCCGGCGCTGTCATTCGGCGGAGCTGCAATGACGTCACTCCCGCGCATACGCACGGGAGCCGCCACTGGCGGCACATTGCCGTTAACAGTGGCGCGCTCAGTGCACCTGCGTGCCGCTGTCTATGGTGCATGCGCCGTAGACAGCGGTGCCTGTCTTTTGGAAAATATCTCCTAAACCGTGTAGGTTTAGGAGATATTTCTTGGACCTACAACTAAGTCTAATGCCGCGTACACACGGGCGGACTGTATGGCGTACTTAGTCCGTCGAAACACATTTCAGCGGACAGTCCGCTCGTGTGTGGGCTTCAGCGGACTTTTTCAGCGTGCAGTCTGGCGTACTAAGTATTTCGGATTTTTCGAAATTCTGTCCGTCGTACTTTGGTTTGAGTGGACAATCCGCTCGTCAGTAGGCTAGTTCGACGGACTAAGAATGGCGCATGCCCAGAAAGGATTTACACGGCGGAAGGGTGCTTTGCTGTGTATTGGACTTCCTATTTCTAGTCCCGTCGTACGTGCTGTACACGTCATCGCGCGAGCTTTCGACGGACTGTTTGTGCATCCGTGTGTGGTCAAGTCCGTTCAGTCGAAAGTATGACGGACTGTCCGTCGGATTGTATGACGGACTAAGTACGCCATACAGTCCGCTCGTGTGTGTGCGGCATTAATCTAGGCTTACCTGTAGGTCAAAGTGGTTTGTAAGGGTTTACAACCACTTTAATAGGCAGTCAGTGTATAAAAATAATTATTATATATAGATAAATACACTTCATTCAAAGCTGAAGGACCATTCCTGGAGATCAAAGAGACTTAGCAAGCATTGCTGGTCACAGAAAATCATTGGATGGCGCTATATCTGTCTGATAACCATTGTACGGTATTATTACACAACAAGAGCCTTTCCTAATTGTCCGTGGTCAAGGCATCACACTGCAATCATTTCAAAGCCTTTTTAAAATGTTAAAACTTTTACATCATTATAAATCAGATGTATTTCAGCCTGAAGAGTATTCTTTCCTGTGACTGTTTATTTTTATAGCCATACCTTATAAAAGAAAAAACCCAGGCCTGGCTAAAAATAGGCTTTTTATAATCCAATCTTACATTTTAATTAGATTTTATTTTCTCTTTATTTGATATTTTTCATCCAACCATAAATTGGCTCGTTATCTGCTGGGAACCCTAATGGGCTCCAAGCTAAATATTTTGACAGACCAGCATCTGCAACGCGTTGAGCTTGTCCTGTTACATTATAACCTTGTATAATAATTAATGATGTTAATCCACATAAATAAAGTAGCTGAGATAGAAATATTTTCATATTCTTCTTTTTTTATAAGCATGGTACATAGCAAAGAAACTAGTATTTCTATAAGGAAGTAAGCATATTTTGCATATTAGGTGGAATGGTTGGGGGGAGATAAAAGAAAGTACTGTATATCCATAAACACCTGCTTTTATTTCTTTTATAAACGACTTGTTACTTTTTTAATCTTATTATATCTAAGACCCCTTTCACACTGGGGCGTTTTTCATGCGTTTTTCAGGCGCTTTAGCGTTAAAAAAAGCGCCTGTAAAGCACTGGAAAGAAGCAGTCCCAATGTGAAAGCAAAAAGTGCTTTAAGAGCCCTTTCACAATGTCAGCGCCTGAAAAACGCTCGTAAAGCGCCGCTTAAACTAGCAGTGCTTTACCAGCATTTTTCGAGCGGTATTGGGGTGCTTTCAACCTTGCTCGTGGCCAAATAAAGGGTTAAAATCGCCCACAAAATGCTGCTGCCAATAGCGCTTTTCAGGCGTTTTACAGGCGCTTCCCATTGATTTCAATGGGAAGGGGCGCTTTAGGAGCAGTGTATTCACCGCTCCAAAAGTGCTGCAAAGAAGCTGCTTGCAGGACTTTTTTTGACGCCTTGCCAGCGCAGCGCCTCAGTGTGAAAGCACTCGGGCTTTTACATTGGGATTGCAGTTGCAGCTTCTTTCAAGCGCTTTACAGACGCTTTTTTTAACGCTAAAGTGCCTGAAAAACGCCCGAAAAACGCCCCAGTGTGAAAGGGGTCTTAATACTTCTGTTCTGCTGTAGCAGCCACTTCTTGCATATGTTCACTCTAGCCATGGCTGCGTACTGTCCATTGGCATGGTCACTTGTGGTCTCCATTGGGACAGCATGTGACGGGGTGACAAGCAGGGTTTTTTTTCTGTGAAAACCTGGGGGAAGGCAGGTCTGGCACCCCCAGCACTGAATGTATATAATGGCAAGGGGTTCAGGGTCTATTGATGCTAGCTGCTGGGGGATCTATTATTGCTGGAGGAGATCTATTGGTGTGGGGGATCTATTTTTGTTAAGGAGGTCTATTGTTGCTGGTGGGGGGTCTACTGTTGCTGGGGTGGGTCTTATGTTGCTGTAGGTCAGTTGTTGCTGGGAGGGATGCTGGCTGCAGGGAAATCTGTTGTTGCTGCTGGGGATCTATTGTTGCTGGGGGAGGGGGTATTTTGTTGTGGGTGATCCATTGTTGCTGGGGGGTCTATTATTGCTGGCTGCTGGAGAGTTTACTAGGGTTTTTTAGCTGCTGGGGGAGGGAATATATTGTTGCAGGTGCTCCATTGTTTCTGGGGGGGATCTATTGTTGCTGGCTGCATGTAATCTATTTTATTTATTTTCTTTTAAAAAAAATCCATACAAATTATTAGTACCACAATTGTTCTTTGTTTCTGTATTCTCTAAAAGGGGCAGAACTGGGAGGTGGGTAGGGGGTGGAACCAAGGAATGGTGCAGGAGGTGGGTAGGGGGTGGAACCAAGGAATGGTGCAGGAGGTGGGTAAGCAGTGGAACCAAGGAATGGTGCAGGAGGTGTGTAAGCGGTGGAACCAAGGAATGGGGCAGGAGGTGGGTAGGGGTTGGAACCAATGAATGGTGCAGGAGGTGGGTAGGGAGTGGAACCAAGGAATGGTGCAGGAGGTGGGTAGGGGGTGGAACCAAGGAATGGTGCAGGAGGTGGGTAGGGGGTGGAACCAAGGAATGCTGCAGGAGGTGGTTAGGGGGTGGAACCAAGGAATGGTGCAGGAGGTGGGTGGGGGTGGAACCAAGGAATGGTGCAGGAGGTGGGTAGGGGGTGGAACCAAGGAATGCTGCAGGAGGTGGGTAGGAGGTGGAAACAAGGAATGGTGCAGGAGGTGGGTAGGGGGTGGAAACAAGGAGTGACTCACAAAGGTGGAGTTCCTACATTATCTGAGAAAAAAAAGCCCCAGTGACAAGAATTTAGAGACAGAGTGTGGTCACTCTTTAACAGGAAGTGCATGCACAAGGACCTTAATGGCGGGATCACTAGGTATTATTTTAATGAAAGCTGAACATTTTTCAAAATATTTCTGAAACATGTTGAAGCTTATATAAGATTACAGTGATTGGGTTAGTGAGCCGTCCGAAAACTCAATCACGACTGAATAACTTAAGAACTTGAATGAAGGCCAAGGTCCTTTTGTGCTACTTCCACTGCCTAGTAATTGATTCATTATAGGGGGGTAGATGTAAGCATCAACATTGTGTAGGCAGCAGCGGCGGCACAGGCGCAGAATGACCATGGCATTTTGCCATTCAGATATACTAAAGGCCAAGATCATTCTCCACTTGTACTGCCACCGCTGCCTACACATTGTTTATGTTTACATGGCCATGGCCATAGCTCTGACTTCACTAAGCAGTCGTGGAACAACTCACCACGACTATTTATACGTTACATATGTAAACATTACCATTAGAGCCGGTTCACACAGGGGCGACTCGTCGCCTGACAAGTTGCATCCCGCTCTGTGCAATGGAACCGTTCTAATAGGAGTGACTCAAGTCGCTCCGACTTAGAAAAAGGTTCCTGTACGACTTTTGGGGGCTACTTGAGGCGACTTGCATTGACTTCTATATAGAAGTCGTTTTGCAAGTCGCCGCAGTGGTCACGTCCAGGTCGCCTGAGGCAGTCGCGCTGTAAGTCGTGCTGCCTCAGTGTGAACCGGACCTAAATGTTTCCGTGCATACCTTGTAAAATACGGTCAAAATTGGATGGTAGACTAGACACAGATTTTTCTTGTTTTGGCTTTCGCATCTACAGGGTATAATTGACTCCAACACAGCTGTGTGAATGGGCCCATAGAATCTGAATGCAGATTTTTATACACTCATGTATATAAGCTCTAAATTTAAGGACTTGATGGAAAGATATAAAAATACTTTGGTATTGTTTATCTGAGTTTAGCTGCTTGCTTGAAGTTCAGCTTTAATAACGCTGAATTAAGAAAAGGCTCATGCCGCAAGTGGAGTTTTCCTTTAACCTCATTTAACATAATCCGGCTTGTAATTTAATTTGTCTGGTGGTCTGTTGGATAATCTTTCATGACACACTTATGCCTTCCCAGGGATGAGGGATCTTGAAGGCTCCTGGGTATGGTCATAGAAGGCACAGAGTTCGCCCTCATATGAGAGTTTTATACTACTTGTTCACGGATTTGCGGGCCTGTGATCTTTGGCGGTGTGTGAACTTTGATGTGGATCATGTGTCAGGGAGGAGAACGCACTGGGGGGACATATGCTTTTCATATATAACATTAAGGTCAGGCCTGGAATTCAAACCTTATTGTCAAATGAAAGTAGAGAACACAACCTGATATCTACTAAGGAAATTTTGTGAGATTGCAGTCCATTGAACTACAACTCCCAGCATTCAGTGACAGCTAAGAAGGTTCTGGCAGGCTTAACGTACTCGATGTAAAGACAAAGTGGATTACATTTAGTTCGCTAAAGCACCGTCTCAGTGTTGCGCATCTCCTCCAGTCTCCTTCATACACTTTCCATCATCATGTACTCACTTTAATGTCAGCTGCACAGCCTTGCTGTAAACCAGCTTCCTGATAGTCACAAACTGGACCAAGCCTTAACAATTTGACTTGGCACAGTCGCTTGTAGTCTCCATCAGAGGAACATGTGACAGGGTGATAACACGCGACTAAGGTATTAAAGATGACTTGTCTCCTGGAGTGCATTGCCACCACACCCACACCAATGTATTGGCAGTAAATATCCAAATCAAGACATAAACAATGTTTATTAACCATATAAATAACAAAATCCTATTCAAGCACAATACAAATTGGGTCCAAGGTCCTTTGAAGGTTTTTTTAAAAAAAACAGCATCTGACTGAATCCATAAAGTAGGCCTTTAGCCGCATCACACTGACTTGGAGATAATTGCACAATTAACCCCAGATACAGACATGGAATAAACAACCACAGGGCTGTCTTTAATATTGAATGGACCCTGGGCAAAACTTTTCTTGGGGGGCCCCCCCATACAGTTTTGCTCTCCACCTGCTCTGAGACATACAATAAATAGCAGCTAGACTCAAAATCAGTTTACTGAATCAGATCAGGCAGCTATTGCAATTGGTTGCCAGAGGTCACAGTGTATCATTACCGCTCACTGACTGGTCTCTAGAGGTTACAGCACACATTAAAGCTCACTGATTAGTTGCTAGAGGTTACAGCACGTGATTTTTGCTTGTTGAGATGACTGTACATCAATACTGCTCACTGATTTGTTGCTATGGGTTACAGCACATCATCTTGTCACTCCAGGGGTCATGCTATACATATGGATGCCGCCTTTATTTACACATCTATGCAGCTATTTACATATGAATGATGCTGCTATTTACATATATAACACAGGGTCTGCAGGTGAGTCATCTGTACACAACAATAGGGCAGAGCTGGGCAGCATTAGTAGCAGCACTTCACACTGAGATATCAGGACACAGCAAGAGACAAGGAAATTTAAACTGGGATAGTTGGCAAGTATGAGGCAGCTGCTTTGGGCCCCACAACAATGACAGGGCCCAGAGCAGCTGCCCCTTTTGCCCTGCCTTAAAAACGGCCCTGAACAACCAGCTCACTGACCCTAAACCATGCATAATAAGGGGCACTGCACCTACGATGGATTCCTACCAATTTACATTTTGCCCAAAATGGCCACCTTCAAGGACCTTGCAAGCCTACCAGTTTCTATGGCACCAATAAAGGCATGACCCTACTGCCTTGAAATTGCTCATAACCTAAAGTTGGGTTGGAACTTTGGATGTTCTCCAACTGAAGACTACTTTACTTCTCTTCAACCCCCTACCTCTCGGCTCCTTCAATCAGATAAGTATAACCTTCTTATAAAACTGTATTACCACTCAGTTTGCCAATACCCTTTAATACAAATCATGTATGTCCTGTACCTATTATTCTGCCTTTCTTTTACGGGCCTACCTGAAGAGTATTTGGGAGACAGCTGTCACCACGTAATACTGTACCAAGTGCCTGAACTAGGACCTTCATGATAGGATAACCAGGGATTACTTTATGGACCCTTTAACCCTCCACATGCTTTAAGACACACACATGCGATATGTGGTGTTAATGCAGCTTGTTGAGTTTGATTTGGCTCTAAACAACACCTGCAGTGTTTTGGGGAACACATTGGATATAATGTACCATACTGTACAGAGAATTCACTACTTTGGCTTGTGGCATGGTATAGTGCAAGTGCATTTGGTTCTACTGTAGTTATACTGTAGGTCGAGGTGCCAACATGCAATCCAATAATGCATGTTATCGATTTAATGTCTGTGGGTGCTGGCATGTTGCCTGTAGATGAAGGGGTGAATGGTTGAGCAGACAGGTTAGAGCAGTCATTCTCATTTAGGGATCCGTGGAACCCTAAAGCCGCGTACACACGGGCACACTGTCTGGCCAACTTAGTCCGTCATACTTTCGAATGAACGGACTTGACCAAACACACACCACTTTTTGAGCGGACTAATACGGCGTACTAAGTCCGCCATACTATCCGCCCTACTTTTGAAATGAACGGACTCGCCCACACACGCGGAGGAAAGTCCGCTCATTTCGAGCGCGTCTCCAGGTAGGCGGGGCCCGCGAAGGAGACGTCGCTGACCCCGCCGCCTGGTATGGACTTAAAGGGGAACCCCAACGCCGAAAAAAATCCGCGTGGGGGTCCCCCCCAAGTCCACAACAGACCCTTGTCCGAGCACGCTACCCGGCCAGCCAGGAAAGGGGGGCGAGCGAGCGCCCCCCCTCCTGAGCCGTACCAGGCCGCGTGCCCTCAACATGGGGGGTGCCTTGGGGAAGGGGGGGCCGCGCGGCCCCCCCACCCCAAAGCACCTTGTCCCCATGTTGATGAGGACAAGGGCCTCTTCCCGACAACCCTGGCCGTTGGTTGTCGGGGTCTGCGGGCGGGGGGCTTATCGGAATCCGGGAGCCCCCTTTAATAAGGGGGCCCCCGAATACCGGCCCCCCACCCTATGTGAATGAGTTAGGGGTACAATGTACCCCTACCCATTCACCTGCAAAATAAAAGTACCAAAAAAAACACAACACATGAGATAAAATACTTTATTGCACAGCTCCGGGGGTCTTACGTCTTCGGGGGTCTTCTCGCCGGACTCCTCCGCTATCTTCTTGTAGCTCTTTTGCTAGCGGAGGAGTCCGGCTTTCTTCCTCGCCGCCGGCCTCTTCTCCCGACTTCGGGGGTCTTGTCCCCCTCTTCGGTTCTTCTGCCGCCGCCGCCGCCGTCTTCCGTTCTTCTTCTTCTTCTTCTTCTTCTCAAGGAGATGTTGCCTCGACGATCTCTCCGGCCGGAATGCCAGGGACGCACTGCGCGGCCACTTATATAGGGACAAGGGGCGGTGTCACATGGCTTTATGTCACATGGGTTGGTCACATGGGTTGATGTCACATGGGGACTATGACATCGTAAGGGGGCGGGGTCACCATGTGACACCAACCCATGTGACATAAAGCCATGTGACCCCGCCCCTTGTCCCTATATAAGTGGCCGCGCAGTGCGTCCCTGGCATTCCGGCCGGAGAGATCGTCGAGGCAACATCTCCTGGAGAAGAAGAAGAACGGAAGGCGGCGGCGGCGGCGACAGAAGACCGGGCCACTGCCTGTAAAAGAGCTATAAGAAGGCGCGGTGGCCCGGCAGAAGAACCGAAGAGGGGGACAAGACCCCCGAAGTCGGGAGAAGAGGCTGGCGGCGAGGAAGAAAGCCGGACTCCTCCGCTAGCAAAAGAGCTACAAGAAGATAGCGGAGGAGTCCGGCGAGAAGACCCCCGAAGACGGAAGACCCCCGGAGCTGTGCAATAAAGTATTTTATCTCGTGTGTTGTGTTTTTTTTGGTACTTTTATTTTACAGGTGAATGGGTAGGGGTACATTGTACCCCATACTCATTCACATAGGGTGGGGGGCCGGTATCCGGGGGCCCCCTTATTAAAGGGGGCTCCCGGATTCCCATAAGCCCCCCGCCCGCAGACCCCGACAACCAACGGCCAGGGTTGTCGGGAAGAGGCCCTTGTCCTCATCAACATGGAGATAAGGTGCTTTAGGGTGGGGGGGCCGCGCGGCCCCCCCTTCCCCAAGGCACCCCCCATGTTGAGGGCACGCGGCCTGGTACGGCTCAGGAGGGGGGGCGCTCGCTCGCCCCCCTTTCCTGGCCGGCCGGGTAGCGTGCTCGGACAAGGGTCTGTTGTGGACTTGGGGGGGACCCCCACGACGATTTTTTTCGGCGTTGGGGTTCCCCTTTAAGTCCATACCAGGCGGCGGGGTCAGCGACATCTCCTTCGCGGGCCCCGCCTACCTGGATACCCGCTCGAAATGAGCGGACTTTTCTCTGGGCGGGAAAAGTCCGCTCATTTCAAAAGTACGGCGGACTGGCATACACACGGGCGGATTGTCCGCCGAAATGCGAGTACGACGGACAGTATTTCGAACATTCCGAAATACTTAGTCCGCCGTACTGCACGCTGAAAAAGTCCGCTGAAGCCCACACACGAGCGGACTGTCTGCTGAAATGTGTTTCGGCGGACTAAGTAGGCCATACAGTCCGCCCGTGTGTACGCGGCTTAAGATTCATCTAGTGTTTGTTAGAGGTTCATTGAGCTGTCCAGGGCCAACTCCTTTTGGCAGTGCCAGTCACATGCACCAATGATCTTTTTCACTGTCCGTAAAGGTGCCGTAAAGGTGCCATTCAGACCAGCACTTTAAGGGGGGGCATTGTTCCCACTGACCACCAATGTAAAGGGCGTTTTTCCAATGACCCCAAAGTCATTTATTTTTGAAGAGGTTCCCTGAGAGCTGAAATTTATTTTAAGGCTTCCTCTGGGGTAAAAATATTGAGCAAATGTGGGTTTCAGGTTTCTGCCCCTCTACTGATGAGCCAGCTTCAGCCTCTTCCTCTCTGCTCCCCACCTCTCTCCTTAATGTTTTCTAAATCTTTAAAGGACGGGAGTGCTTTGTAGTGAAATCAGTTTATTTTTGTTAAGGATTTCAAGCAATTTCCCCCACACAGTAATTTTTTGATTGCTGGTGGATCCTAGCCTTGGTTTAGTTCACACATTTGGGAAATGTGGAAATGTTTTAGGACACAATTGAATGGCAGTTCATATAATGGCATCTGACTTGTCAGTATATGTATATGTGATACTGTGGCCCCATTGCGTCAGTCATCAGTTTGCAATGTCAACATGAGGAAAGTGACAGGTTAATTAGTCAGAAGTCTATTTAGTAAACATTTGTAATTACTTGACAAATAATCTTTACTGATGATCGGCAAACCTGACCACCCATGATATAATGACTTTTTCTGTGGCATTATTGGGGTCCATATTATTATTCATTTCTCATCCCCTTCGTATAACATATGTAAAGACAAGCTGTATTCCATGTATAATTTACACAGTGTTAGCCCTTCCGACGGAATGTGTCCTATCGGACCGTTTTGTCGGATAATCCGACTGTGTGTGGTATGCATCAGACTGTTTCCGTCGGAATATCCGTCGGACCCAATTTTCCAACTTGTTGGAAATATTTTCCGACAAACTGGTCCGATCGGACATACTCCGATCATGTGTAGAGTATTCCGATCGGACAAAGTGCCACGCATGCTCAGATCAAATTCCTACACCAAAGCTATTGGCTACTAGCGTGAACGTAGTCCCGTCATAACAAAATAACGTCATCACGTTCTGAACGATCGGATTTTCCAACAACTTGGTCCGACCGTGTGTATGCAACAGTTTCGGACACAATCCGTCGGACAAAATCCAACGGATTTGGTTGGCAGAATGTCCAACCGTGTGTACAAGGGCTTAGGACAGTCCAACCATAACTGAAATTGCTGGATATTAAACCACTTGCTGCTTCCTTACATATTTTAGGGGTGGGAAAGAGAAGATTACACTCTTCTTGGTTACCAGCAGACTGCCCAACCAGAATTCACCTGAGGAAGCCATAGTAGAGAGAGTGAATTTTCCTCTGAGGGAGAGGGTAGGTAATCATAGTCAAATGCATGATATGTGTACTTGTCAGTAGTTTTGATTATTTTTTAATTATTTCATATTTTGGAGAATACACCAGGATAGTCTGGCGCATACAATGGTGGGTGGAAATTCCCAAAACTACCAAGTGGACAGGAAAAGATTTGGAAATTAGAACAGGAAGATTTTACTGTTGCAGTATCCATGAGACATAAGAAGTCAAGGGCTGACTAAAGCCAGCCATAGATGGAATCATTTTCTTTCCTGTAACCATGGGTTGCAGTCACAGTTGATAGAGGGATCCCTCCAGAGAGCCATTGTGTTCTCCCAGTGGGGAGCAAGGAAAGCTGTCCCTCCTCTTACGTGATACTGCTAATGGCTATAATCGCCACTAGCAATAATTGCCAATAAGTGACAAGTAGGCTGAGGGCTCTTCCCAATTATAGAGAAAGTTTGACATGTCAGGTCAAATGTGACATTTGAGATAGTTCAGAACTCAAAGGACCTTTTTTTATACATCAAAGCAAAAGGTGTACTTCTGGAAGATGGACCTTGTGGAAGCTGACCTGTTTGGCAATTTGTCTTTCCCATGCAGGGAAGCAACCATCTTGGGTCACTGACCTGCAGATTATTTATATAAAGGATCAGTCCATCAAACAGTGATATTTTGGTTGGACTGGTAGAATGACTTACCCCTTGACCTCTTAGCCCTTGTACACACGGTCGGAGAATCCGTCGGAATGTGTCCTATTGGACCGTGTTGTCGGATAATACGACTGTGTGTGGTATGCATCGGACTGATTCCGTCGGAATATCCGTCGGACCCAATTTTCCAACATGTTGGAAATATTTTCCGACCAACTGGTTCGATCGGACATACTCCGATCATGTGTAGAGAATTTTGATCGGACCAAGTGCCACGCATGCTCAGATCAAATTCCTACATCAAAGCTATTGGCTACTAGCCTGAACGTAGTCCCATCGTAATGAAATTACGTCATCCCGTTCTGAATGATCGGATTTTTCGACAACTTAGTCCGACCGTGTGTATGCAACAGTTTCGGACAAGATCCGACGGACAAAATCAGACGGATTTGGTTGTCGAAATCTCCGACCGTGTGTACAGGGGCTTAGTAGTGTTTGGTGGAGAGTTTTCTTTGCCCTAGTTTCCAACACCATTCTTGGTAAAGTGAAGGTGATAAATGTTCTCATTTACCTTTATGCTTCTGCACTTCCTCATATACATTCTCTGTAACATGAATAAATCCAACAGGGACAGTAGGGTATCCTATTGTCTCTGGGATCTCAAGAACCCCTTGCATCCCCAAGAGATGTGAAAAAGGGTTGGTTGCTTTAATTTCTCAGTATGTGTCAAATATAATTCATAATTTTATTAACGGTATTATGATATTGAAGTGAAAAGCTGTTGCTTATCACAACTCCAAAAAAAAATTGTATGCTGGTCAGTAAGAAAGCCCTGGAGTCCTGGTCATGTGTTATAAATGTGAGAAAAGCAGTGGCCTCCTCCTGGGGGTTCTTCCCCAGGTCTGAAGGGCTACTGCCCTTCCTGGCAGTCCAGATGAAGATTCTGCTTCTCATAGAGGCCCCAGCTAAGCATAGCTGGGGTACCTATCCTATGCCTATTTGGAGCTAAGAGAAAGGAATTCTACTAGGGGTCTGAAAGTTTCACAGAGAAGATTGTCTGAGTTTGGAGGGAGGCATTCAATTCCCAGGGACACTTGAGTACAGACCTGCAAGAGGGACCCTAGTCACTGTTGTTGCTGTTAACCCCTGCTGCACTAACAATAAGGCTTGCCTAGCCTGGATCATTGCTAATGGTGTCCCAATGCTGTCCACTTCATATTCTACTGCTTAACCTCTTGGTGCTGGCCGCATGCAAATATGGGCGCATGGGCCTTGGCGCCGTGTGGCTGCAAATTTGTATGCATTAGTGCAAATACAGCTGTGCTGAGAGCACACACCCTGCAAGCTCCCAGCACTGTTACCAGCGGCTAACGGAAAGCACCCGATCGCTGCTTGCATGGTCATAAACCCAACCCCACCTACTTGCATCCTAAACCACTTAAAGGGTTGGGAGTCATCGGCTCCAAAGGGTTAAGAGACTGTTCTGAGAAGTAGCTAAAAAGGAAGAGTGTCCTCACATTCCTGTTCAGCATTCTGGAGTATGCCACAGCTCCCTTAAATCCCATCCAAGTTAATTTGCAATAAACTTTAAAAAAGGTAACCCCCTAGACTAGAGTTGCCACCTCATCCCTTTAAACCCGAACACATATTGATTACACAGGTTCTGTGGCTGATTAAGGTGGTAAATAAACTCACTTGGTGCCTTATGTGCATTAAATTAGCCTCAGAACCTGTGTAATTCATATATGTTCGGATATATGTTCGGATTTAAAGGGATGAGGAGGCAACCTTACCCTAGACTGTTTTCTGAGCCAGATGAGTAAATGTTGCTGTTTGCCACTGCACTAGTGGTCGAAGAACCTGGGACATGAATCAGCGGCCCTTGCGGGGTAAGCGTTACATAAATAGAACTCCTCCCAATGACCATCGCGCTGATGTACTGTTGATATAGTAATTATTAGCAGAGAGTTTTCTGAACCCTGGGAAGTTAATTCAAGGGTTCCTCAATGTTGAAATCCTGAGTGCTGAATTCTAGTGCTAGATGTGATTTTTCATTCAGTACATGGTCCTATCAGATCTTAGCGGAGTTGGCCTTTCAATGATGATGACGATTAAAAAAGTGGAATTTAATGAAGTTTGTGCAAACCAAGGACATTAATCTAATCTTCATTAGCAGCATCAGTGCAACAACTTGCCAAAACGTATCCCTTCCTACAGAAGCTTCTTCCACCAGGAGCAATACTTGGAACTGTCCCCGAAAATTTGCAATTTTTCTGAAATCATAATTTCAGTCGTGTGTACTACATTGTGATTCGATATGCATTGCTCTGTATAAGTCCATTACTTGAAATAGTAGCAGCATACCAGCATGTGATTCCATATTATATGCATTCTATGTATTCCTGACATTGTAGCAAATAACCCATACTACAACCACATCTGTAACAACTACTCCCCCCACCCCACCCCAATGTTCTTACTAACTAATTGTGACTTGTCAGCCATGAAGGGTCACTGCACATGAGGAAACACTCAGCAACTGTATACATATATCTACTATTCCAATTACACTGCCTAATTGAAATAGCTGAATTAACGACAAGGGTAGTGATGGCCGAACGGTTCGCCCGGCGGTCGTTTCGCGGCGAATTTCCGACTTTCGCCGTCCGCGGGTTCGAACGCCTTTTTCCGTCGTTCGCCCCGGCGGACTTACGTGTTTAATGTATACAAGAACTTTAACCTTTCGTGACACGTTTATCATGTGTTACAGGACAACCAATTGAGACATGACAGCTCATGGACACTTGGACATTCCCCCTAACCTATAAATACACCCGATCCGGTGGCCATTTTACATTCTTTCTTCTGTCACTGTAGGGAAAGGATCCTGTGTGGAGTAGGGACAGAGAAAACGCTAGCTATTTGGTACACAAAAGTTCTTTTCAGGACTGGTATAGGTGTTAGGTCAGCAGCCTGAGTTTCTTTTGTCAGTTTAGATAAAGGGACAGAGCGCTGTATGCTGCTATTTTAGGGACAGCTCAGCCAGATTAGTCTTTCTTCATCATCATCATCATCATCATCATTAGCTGTTACTATCAGGTCCACAAAAGAGCTGTTCCAGCTAATCGTTCCAGCCTACTCTTTTTTGCCAATTTGTATAGGGACAGGCAGGAAGCAGTGTGTCAGGCAGTGAGGATAATTTTAAAGACTTGCTGTTACTATTAGTTCCACAAAGGTTCTTTTCAGGACTGGTATCAGTGGTACGGTAATAGGCTTGTACACGTATAATATTCTTTCTTCCAAATATAGAAAGAATATTATACTTGACTGCTGCCCTTCTGCTGCAGTCTGCTAATCATTCACAACTCACTTGTTCCACAAAGCTCTTTATCAGGACTGGTAACTTGGTCTGTCTAGGGTGCTACGGTACATAGGCTTGGGTGCGGTACAGTCTGCTGTTCTGTAAGGACCGCTATCGGTCCACAATACATAGGGTTGCCGTGCACTACTGCTGACCGCTGCCCTATACTGCAGCAGTCCTTCATTGGTATAGGGACTGACGTACAGTCTGCTAATCACTAACACACAACCTGCTTGGTCCACAAAAGTTCTTATAAGGACTGGTAACTTGGTATAGGGTGCTACGGTACATAGGCCTGAGTGCGTTACAGTCTGCTGTTCTGTAAGGACCGCTATCGGTCCACAATACATAGGGTTGCCGTGCACTACTGCTGACCGCTGCCCTATACTGCAGCAGTCCTTCAGCGGTATAGGGACTGACGCACAGTCTGCTAAACACTAACACACAACCTGCTTGGTCCACAAAAGTTTTTATAAGGACTGGTAACTTGGTATAGGGTGCTACGGTACATAGGCCTGAGTGCAGTACAGTCTGCTGTTCTGTAAGGACCGCTATCGGTCCACAATACATAGGGTTGCCGTGCACTACTGCTGACCGCTGCCCTATACTGCAGCAGTCCTTCATTGGTATAGGGACTGACGTACAGTCTGCTAATCACTAACACACAACCTGCTTGGTCCACAAAAGTTCTTATAAGGACTGGTAACTTGGTATAGGGTGCTACGGTACATAGGCCTGAGTGCGTTACAGTCTGCTGTTCTGTAAGGACCGCTATCGGTCCACAATACATAGGGTTGACGTGCACCACTGCTGACCGCTGCCCTATACTGCAGCAGTCCTTCAGCGGTATAGGGACTGACGTACAGTCTGCTAAACACTAATACACAACCTGCTTGGTCCACAAAAGTTCTTATAAGGACTGGTAACTTGGTATAGGGTGCTACGGTACATAGGCCTGAGTGCGTTACAGTCTGCTGTTCTGTAAGGACCGCTATCGGTCCACAATACATAGGGTTGCCGTGCACTACTGCTGACCGCTGCCCTATACTGCAGCAGTCCTTCATTGGTATAGGGACTGACGTACAGTCTGCTAATCACTAACACACAACCTGCTTGGTCCACAAAAGTTCTTATAAGGACTGGTAACTTGGTATAGGGTGCTACGGTACATAGGCCTGAGTGCGTTACAGTCTGCTGTTCTGTAAGGACCGCTATCGGTCCACAATACATAGGGTTGACGTGCACCACTGCTGACCGCTGCCCTATACTGCAGCAGTCCTTCAGCGGTATAGGGACTGACGTACAGTCTGCTAAACACTAATACACAACCTGCTTGGTCCACAAAAGTTCTTATAAGGACTGGTAACTTGGTATAGGGTGCTACGGTACATAGGCTTGAGTGCGGTACAGTCTGCTGTTCTGTAAGGACCGCTATCGGTCCACAATACATAGGGTTGCCGTGCACTACTGCTGACCGCTGCCCTATACTGCAGCAGTCCTTCATTGGTATAGGGACTGACGTACAGTCTGCTAATCACTAACACACAACCTGCTTGTTCCACAAAAGTTCTTATAAGGACTGGTAACTTGGTATAGGGTGCTACGGTACATAGGCTTGAGTGCGGTACAGTCTGCTGTTCTGTAAGGACCGCTATCGGTCCACAATAGATAGGGTTGACGTGCACCACTGCTGACCGCTGCCCTATACTGCAGCAGTCCTTCAGCGGTATAGGGACTGACGTACAGTCTGCTAAACACTAATACACAACCTGCTTGGTCCACAAAAGTTCTTATAAGGACTGGTAACTTGGTATAGGGTGCTACGGTACATAGGCTTGAGTGCGGTACAGTCTGCTGTTCTGTAAGGACCGCTATCGGTCCACAATAGATAGGGTTGACGTGCACCACTGCTGACCGCTGCCCTATACTGCAGCAGTCCTTCAGCGGTATAGGGACTGACGTACAGTCTGCTAAACACTAATACACAACCTGCTTGGTCCACAAAAGTTCTTATAAGGACTGGTAACTTGGTATAGGGTGCTACGGTACATAGGCTTGAGTGCGGTACAGTCTGCTGTTCTGTAAGGACCGCTATAGGTCCACAATAGATAGGGTTGACGTGCACCACTGCTGACCGCTCACCTATACTGCAGCAGTCCTTCAGCGGTATAGGGACTAAGAGTTTTGTCACAGGGTCATTTAAAAAATGACATGCAGAGGAAGAGGCAGGCCCTTCCGCAGGGGTGGTAGGGGTAGGGCAGGAGCAACAGGCTTGAGCCAAAGTGGGAAGTTGCAGAAGGTGCGTTCAATTACTTTAAAGGATGCACCAGACTTGGTTGAGTGGCTCGCTCAGCCTTACTCTTCTGCACCCTCCTCATCCTCTCGATCTGCACCCTCTTCTTCACTCTCTGCTATGTGCACCCCCAAAGACACTACCACCAACAACACGACCACCACCACCACCACCACATACCTTCCGCTTGAGTCACTGGAATTATTTTCCGATCCATATCAAGAGGACATTTCTGATGCGCAGCCACTCTTGGTATTGGATCAGGAAGAGGAGGTAGCAACAAGCGCTACTCAGCAGTCTGACGCCAGTACCCAGATCAGCCCAAGGAGGAGGTTGGTCCCCGGTGTTGCTGCCTACTCTACTTATAGCGGTGGGGAAGGTGACGTTGATGATGACGTGTCTAGTGATGTCACGTGGGTGCCCACAAGAGAGGAAGAGGAGGGGAGTTCAGAGGGAGATATGGACCAGCAGATAGGGAGGAGAAGCAGCAATGACTTACATTGCACAGCAGGGACAAAGCAGACTGCAAATGTATCAGGAGCGAGTCATCGACCATGTACGGTCACATCTGGCGCTCCCAGGACACCGGCACATGGCTCCGCAGTGTGGGCTTTTTTTAACGTGTCCGCTGCTGACAATAGCGTTGCCATCTGCAATCTTTGCAGTCAACGCGTTAGTCGCGGTAAGCCCAATACTCACCTAGGGACGACCGCCTTAAGAAGGCACATGAGCAGCCATCACCGAGCCCAGTGGGAGCAACGGAACACACAAAGCCACACTGCAGGCTCTCACCGTCCAGCCTCGTCTTCTACTTCTCCTTCTCCTCTCTCCTCACAATTGTCCTCCACTCCACCTTCCATCACGCCAAGCTCACATTTTTCTGCAAAAAGGCAGGCTTCCGTGGGCCTAATGTTTGAGCGTAAAAAAATGATGACGCCGGATAACCCTCTTGCCCAACGGTTGGCGGCTGGCTTGTCAGAACTCATAGCCCGCCAACTACTGCCATATAAACTGGTGGACTCGGAGGCCTTTCGCAAATTTGTGGCCATTGGAACACCACAATGGAAGGTCCCAGGAAGGAAGTATTTCTCAGAGAAGGGCATCCCAGAGCTATATGGCCATGTTCAGCGGCAAGTGAATGTATCTCTGGCACACAGTGTCGGTGCCAAGATACATCTGACCACAGACACGTGGTCTAGCAAACACGGGCAGGGAAGGTATATCAGTTTTACTGCCCACTGGGTGAACCTTCTGACGGCCGTCAAGCATGTAACCCGTGGCACCCGTGTAGATTTGGTTTTACCGCCACGGATTGCATGCAGGCCTGACTCTTCTTCTCCTCCTCCTACTCCATCCTCCTCCCTCTCCTCCTCAGCTGCCTCCTCCTTTTCCGCTGCTAGCGTCTCTTCCACTGCACCGCCCAAGCTCCCCAGAACCTATTCCACATGCCAGGTGAGACGTTGCCATGCCGTGCTGCGTCTGTTGTGCCTGGAAGCAAAGAGCCACACTGGCCCGGCACTCCTTTCAGCTTTGCGTTCACAGGCAGATGAGTGGCTAACACCGCTCAATTTGACAGTTGGTAAAGTGGTGTGTGACAACGGTGCCAATCTGCTTAGCGCATTGAAACAGGGCAAAATCACGCACGTGCCGTGCATGGCACACGTCTTAAACTTGGTCGTGCAGCGATTCCTTGTCAAATACCCTGGGGTCCAGGACATCTTGCGGCAGGCAAGGAAAATCTCGGCCCATTTCAGAAGATCTTACACGGCCATGGCTCGCCTTGCTGACATTCAGCGGCGACACCATCTGCCGGTCAGACGTCTTATTTGCGATTGCCCGACGCGATGGAACTCAACCTTCTATATGCTTGATAGGCTGCTCCAGCAGAAACGTGCAGTTAACGTCTACCTGTATGAACTCTGCGAAAGAAACGGTTCTGGGGAGCTGGGTTTTTTTTCACCGCGCCAGTGGCTGCTCATGCGCGACACATGCAGACTTCTGCGGCCATTTGAGGAGATCACCAAACTGGTCAGTCGCAGCCATGGCGCCATCAGTGACATGGTACCTTATGCCTTCTTTCTGGAGCGTGCATTGCGTCGTGTCATTGATCAGGCTGTGGAGGAGCAGGAGCGGGAAGATGAGGAAGTCGCAATGCTGGATGAATTCCCAGGGGGGGCTACTCTATCTGAGACAAGTCAACAACAGGAGTCTGATGAGGAGTCAGAGGAGGATGGTGCCGGGGCGGATGAGCAGGAGCAAGAAGAGCATGCTTTAAACCTTTCTGGGATCCCTGTTGTGCGAGGATGGGGAGAGGAGAATGAAGAGGACGACATTATCCTGGATGATGAGCAGGAGCCAGGCCACCACACCGCTTCCACTTTAGTGCAAATGGGGGCCTTCATGCTCCAGTGTTTTAATAGGGACCCCCGTATAAAAAGCATGAGGGTCAAGGACCAGTACTGGGTGGCAACGTACTTAGACCCCCGGTACAAACACAAAATGGCGGAAATGTTACCGCCGTCGCAGAGGGCTGTCAGAATGCAGCACTTCCAGGCCTTGCTTCGAGAAATGCTGCATTCTGCTTTTGCGTGCGCTGGCAGAGGAGCAATTCCCACTCCCAGAGAAGGATTTGCGGGTACCAATCCAACAGCGCCTGCAAGAAGAGGCCGGTTTGAAGATGTGTTGGTGACTTCGGATATGAGGTCATTCTTTCAGCCGACCCATCGACAGGTGTCATCCGGATCCAGCATCAGGGAACGCCTAGACCGTCAGGTGTCCGACTACATTGGGTTAACGGCCGATGTGGACGCTCTGAGGAGTGATGAACCCCTAGACTACTGGGTGGGCAGGCTTGACCTCTGGCCAGAGCTTGCCCAATTTGCAATCGAACTGTTGGCTTGCCCCTCATCCAGTGTCCTGTCCGAAAGGACGTTCAGCGCAGCAGGGGGGATTGTGACCGATAAGCGTACTCGCCTAGCTCACCACAGTGTTAACTACCTCACATTTCTAAAAATGAATGAGGCATGGATCTCGGAGGAATTCAACACATGTGATCAGTAGACCATGTATATGTCTATAAACAATTTTTGGAATCAAGCACACAGACCTTCTTAATTCATTTGGCTCACTTCCCTGACCCAAAAAAGCACACCGTACTATATGCCCCTACCCTCCTCTTTGAAGAGGTTGAGCGGTGTCATATTTCTACTGGGGCTGCTTATTATGAGGGGTTCCCACCATCCCTGTGCTGTGCTGACTTCCTCCTGGGTGTTCTTATTATGAGGGGCTCCCACCATCCCTGTGCTGTGCTGACTTCCTCCTGGGGGTTCTTATTATGAGGGGATCACACCATCCCTGTGCTGTGCTGACTTCCTCCTGGGGCTGCTTACGGTGCTGCTGTCAGCGCTGTATGTCACGGAGCTGCTGTCAGCGCTGTATGTCACGGAGCTGCTGTCAGCGCTGTATGTCACGGAGCTGCTGTCAGCGCTGTATGTCACGGAGCTGCTGTCAGCGCTGTATGTCACGGAGCTGCTGTCAGCGCTGTATGTCACGGAGCTGCTGTCAGCGCTGTATGTCACGGAGCTGCTGTCAGCGCTGTATGTCACGGAGCTGCTGTCAGCGCTGTATGTCACGGAGCTGCTGTCAGCGCTGTATGTCACGGAGCTGCTGTCAGCGCTGTATGTCACGGAGCTGCTGTCAGCGCTGTATGTCACGGAGCTGCTGTCAGCGCTGTATGTCACGGAGCTGCTGTCAGCGCTGTATGTCACGGAGCTGCTGTCAGCGCTGTATGTCACGGTGCTGCTGTCAGCGCTGTATGTCACGGAGCTGCTGTCAGCGCTGTATGTCACGGAGCTGCTGTCAGCGCTGTATGTCACGGAGCTGCTGTCAGCGCTGTATGTCACGGAGCTGCTGTCAGCGCTGTATGTCACGGAGCTGCTGTCAGCGCTGTATGTCACGGAGCTGCTGTCAGCGCTGTATGTCACGGAGCTGCTGTCAGCGCTGTATGTCACGGTGCTGCTGTCAGCGCTGTATGTCACGGAGCTGCTGTCAGCGCTGTATGTCACGGAGCTGCTGTCAGTGCTGTATGTCACGGAGCTGCTGTCAGCGCTGTATGTCACGGAGCTGCTGTCAGCGCTGTATGTCACGGAGCTGCTGTCAGCGCTGTATGTCACGGTGCTGCTGTCAGCGCTGTATGTCACGGAGCTGCTGTCAGCGCTGTATGTCACGGAGCTGCTGTCAGCGCTGTATGTCACGGAGCTGCTGTCAGCGCTGTATGTCACGGAGCTGCTGTCAGCGCTGTATGTCACGGAGCTGCTGTCAGCGCTGTATGTCACGGTGCTGCTGTCAGCGCTGTATGTCACGGAGCTGCTGTCAGCGCTGTATGTCACGGAGCTGCTGTCAGTGCTGTATGTCACGGAGCTGCTGTCAGCGCTGTATGTCACGGAGCTGCTGTCAGCGCTGTATGTCACGGAGCTGCTGTCAGCGCTGTATGTCACGGTGCTGCTGTCAGCGCTGTATGTCACGGAGCTGCTGTCAGCGCTGTATGTCACGGAGCTGCTGTCAGCGCTGTATGTCACGGAGCTGCTGTCAGCGCTGTATGTCACGGAGCTGCTGTCAGCGCTGTATGTCACGGAGCTGCTGTCAGCGCTGTATGTCACGGTGCTGATGTCAGTGCTCTGTATTACGGTGCTGCTGTCAGTGCTCTGTATCTCCTGCACCCTCTTGTTTGCCTACCCTGGTCCCTGACCTTCCCTCTCCTCCATTGCCTTCATTAGCTCCATAGTCCTGAATTGTCAGAACAATTTCCCAAATAAAAAAAAAATGCTTGTAGTTATCGATCCCAAATTCACCTCATACATGTATTATGCTATTGTCCAGGTGGTGGGACTACGTGCTACCCCCTAATAATTACCCCGTGGCCGCAAATTCGACCTAAAGGTTTGCGAAATTCGCCTCCCATTGAAGTCAATGGAGCCCGCGGCGAACGGTCGTTTTCGCGAACGTTTGTGTCCGTTCGCGTTTCGCGTTCGCGAAACGTCCCGTCGGAAGTTCGTCCATCACTAGACAAGGGCATTCCATTAATAATAGACAACCTGGACACAAAACACCTGATCATTACAGCGAGAGCAAGTGTCCTTGATAGCATTTTGTATATTTTTAGGAAAGGTCCCTTTACCATTGTATATAGTGATAAGTACCCGGGTGAGGTGGGGAATAGGTTCTAGATAGATATTGAGTTTCCACTGAATGTAAACATTCTATCAGTTTGTCCTTTTTTATAAACAGCCAAAGCTTGAGTAGTTATAGTGATTGATACATGATCTGTAAGATAATTCTATTGTTTATAATACCAGGCATACCATACTTTATCATTGAGCAAGTGTAGGGTGATGCAAAGCGCCTTGTATAAGACCACTACAGTACACTGCTCTATGTAAGAAAATTGAACTCGTTGTCATTACATTGTATTATATTTATAAAGAAGTGAATCTGACATTCACCAAACAATCACTGCAGGTGAATCTTCCAGATGCATGTGTTTTGTTAATGGTCTTTGTTAAACAGTCACTGTCCCCTTTGTTAAGGCGTTTTGTTAAACAGTCACTGCTTTGTCAATTTCTCCCATAAGAGCAAATTCTAAGCTATTATTATTGTGTTTCCCTTAAAGCATCAGGACAAATAAAAAACATATTTAGCATATCTCTGGAATACATGCATGTAGGCAGGTGCAATCTATTTTCTCCACTGCAGATGGCGCTCTCCTGTAGCAGCACTTTTGTTGGAGAGGCAGTCCAGAGGAATAGAGTTCCTCTATGGTTTTCTAGGTCACTAGGAAAGCTATCCTATTGGATGCTGTCACCCCATGTGACTCGAGTAGCCATCTTGGGTCAGGCAGAGCCTATTTAAGGCCCTTCCTCACAGGTTTAGCGTGCATTTTGCCAGTGGGTACAGGTAACCCATCTGTTAGGGACATTTCTAGCGGTAGGATATGTTTACCGATGATGGACATCTCCCTGGTTGGCCATGAATGACAGCAAGGCTCCATTCTAACCCTCTCTACATCTGCTGTCAGTCCGGCTGGAACCCGCTCAGTTCACGTTGTTGGAAACCATGAGTGCACCCAGCTGGGCAGTCTTTCCACTGGGTTTTTTGTGAACTATTGCTGCTTTACTTCAATACAAGTGTGAATTATTGCCGTCGCACCACTCTGCATCCCATCTACATGCGTATTTTACTATGTTTTATCCCTTTAAACAGACTGCAAGTCCAAAAAATTAACAGTTGATGTGCCAGAAATATTCCTACCTTCCTCTTTGATATGATATGACAACACCATCCTGAATTCCTAATCACGTGTTGTCAGCCCTGCCTAATTGAAACCATCTCATCTCCATAACCTCTCCCCATCTCCCCCTTCTCTTCATTTCCATAACTCCTCCTTATGCACAGGCAGAGGGCACAGAAAGTTGTCAGCTCACATGATTTTTGGCAAAGTCAGCAGGTACTTTTTGCACTTATCCAACAGGTATAGCCAAACGCTTTTAATGGCATACCTAATAGACAAAAAGTGAACGAAAAAAGGATGCTTAACCTGTTGGCGCTGACCACATGCAAATATGCGGCCTCTCGGCAGATGGGCCTTGAGCCCATAGATTTGCATGATTTGGTGGAACACAGCTGTGCTGAGAGCTCCCGGCACAGTTACCAGCGGCTATCGGAGAGCTCACGATCGATGCTTGTGATTGGGAGCTTTCCGATCATGTGATAGCCAATCACAGCGGTCATATGTTCATAAACCCCACCTCCCAGAATCCTAAACCCCTTAGAGGGCCATGAGACACTGGAACCCGCTCAGTTCATGTTGCTCCAAGAAGTTAATATTAGAGTTTACCTACACTTTAAATTAACTGGTGTCTTGTCCTTGCAATGCAAAACAACAGGGTAATTTTAATGATGGCTCATTCAGTAGCTTGCATTTGTTTTACTTTCCTCACCACTTTTTTCAGCCCCTGGGAACTGTGTATATATCACAATTTGGCAGGATCAGTTGAACCTATTGAACTGATAACAACATGAGCCAAAAAAAAAGGCCACCAGTATGCCAATTCAAGTGCTGGCTATTTATAGTCTTTACTGGCAACAATAACCTGCAACAGTTTGTGTTTCCAAAGCCTAGGCCCTACTGATTACGATTTTTTGAATTTCTCACTCTTTTGCAAATGGATCTAAATTATGGTGGAAGGTATGACACCATCATTTAGTTTACCGGGAGGAAGATGGGAACACAGAATTTTTGAAAAGCTGATTTCACAAAGAATTCTTAAACAATTCCCATAATATATTTGTGACCTATCGCTCTTTTGGGAACAGGAGGTGGGTCAGTTAGCTGTGAATTCAGCCTGCTCATTTACCTGAATATAATATATTTGTTTTCAATTTTATGAGGTCAAACATTTGGTTACAAAAGAGCTAACACATGCATAGGGTTATTGTTGAAATAGCTTAACAATCACATAGAATGCACTGGAATTAATCCCCATTTAATCATGTGCAACATCTGTATCCATTTGGATTAAAGGTGCAGCCCTGGGCCCTAGGCCTTTGGACCCCCCAGGAATGTGGGTTATTAAGAATAATAATACATATGATACAATAAGCACAGGTGGCCAGTGACATATGTACAACCATCTGTGCTCTAATGAAGATGCTAAGAAGACGTTCCTATAGATGGTTGGGGGGGGTAATGGGAAAGGATATTGGAAACCACTGCTCTAAAAAAGTCATTTGCCAGTATTTATTATCATGCTGAGTGTGGAAAAAGAGCAGCTTGATTATTGGAAAACTGTCCTTTTCTCTCACGGCAAATTAGTTTTCTTTATTAGGAGTCTCAATCACTGAAAGACAGTCTCTCAAGCTGCTATGCCCTCGTCCTAATTGGAAGGTCATTTAATTCTTACAAAGAATAATTCGTAGGTCTTGCAGCTGTGCCTTGTTTATCTATGGTTTTTCTCTCTTAGTTTTTCACATTGTTTCACTCCGGAGCTGCATAGATTAGACCGAATATACACTAAACACTTGACCATCACACCTACATGTACTTGTTGGACATCCCATTCCCAAACTTTAGGCATTAATATAAAGCCCTCCTCTCTTCCCGTTGCAGTCATAATGTTGGAGTGTGTCAGCCAAAAGAACTGATATGAGTACTGGAGTTGAACAAGAGGACCTGGCTTGCAATCAGCATTCCCTAGTAGGGTTGTGGATAGGGCCCCAAGTGCCTTCACACCAAATTCTTCAAACCATGTTGTTGCCACCATTGTCTCAACTGTCCTTGTATACTGTAGCATCAACTACCTGTTGAGATGAGTCAGACATCCCTCTTTTCTGGGTTTCCAATGGGATCTTCCAGCTTAAAATCCTAATTCAAATCTTATATCTTTGAAATGTACAGTGCATATCCAGTGCAGTTTTGATCTTATTGGTTGCTACAAGGTAGCACAACCGAGACTCGTTTTTATGAAGGCTAAACAAAAATGGCAACCATTCCGATCAAATTATATTGAGCTTTTGAAAGTAAGGTGTATATGGATAGAGCTTTTTAAAAAATAACACAGTAGGCAGGTTCTTCAGTGCTCATACCAGCTAGCCAGCAAAAAAAGCAAACTCTACTTCGTCCTCAAGGCCTTCTGTGAGGTGTGGTCCCTATCGCTAGTCTAACAGGGTGGGAGATCTGTTAGAATTGAGTTTGGGACCACTGTACAGAATGGTCTTGATAAGGCAATGTGGCACTTACATATATTTGCATATGTATTCAACAAAAACCCCTAAAAAACACTGTTAAGGAGCCTATGACCTAATGCCGTAATCTGGAAGTCTACGGGCTGCCATTTTCATTTAGCCATTCTTAATACACCCACTTGTAACCTGATATGCACCAGTAATAATGCATTGCAAAAGTTGAGTTTTGATTTTTGGACAATATATTTAACTTCTTGGCACCAACAGTACACATATATGTGGCCTCTCGGTGGATGGACTTTAACGTAGAGCGTAAATTGTAAACAATTTACCATTCTGAGAGAGTGCTTCCTACATGCTTCCAGCACAGTAGCGGGCAGAGATCGGTAAGCCTCTAATGCATACTTGTGATCGGGAGCTTTCCAATCATGTGACTGCTGTGACAGCCAATCACGATGGTCACATGACCCAAATGCTGCCGGGAGGCAGTTGGAAGTGGTTAATAAAAATAATTTTTGTACAGAGTGCCCTATATACTGTATATTATCCTTCTTTGAGCTTCCCATACACTTTTATTTGGGGATTCCAAAGGATGGAGATGAAGTATATCCATATGAAGTGGAGGTGAACAGCATTCCTGGCATACCAGACCTGACTTAAAGAGAGAGTGCATTAGATCTGATGATTATTGGGTCTAACTAGAAGGTGAGAGTATTGGCATATTAATGATGGGCAGTGGCGGCTGGTGCTGTATGTTTTGGGAGAGGCTGCGTCAAACAAGACACCTGTCGCCCACCCCCCCCCCCCAGTTGGTCGCTCCCTCGCATAGTGTCAAAAGTCAAAAGCCCCCCGTCCCTCGCTCGTCAGTCCGTCCGTCCCCACCAGCCCAGCACTTACCGCGTCTAGGCAACTTTGGCTCCTTATTGCTCCGTGGCTTCACCCTGCGTCTCAATTGGTGGCTTCCCTCCTCCTTCCCTCAGCGACCAATACGATTGCTTCTCCTCTCAGCCAATCGGGTCTTAAGACCCACTTTCTGATTGGCTGGGAGGAAAATCAGTAAGACAATAGCGAATATTAATTTGCTATTGTCGCACAAATGGGTGGCCTCAGGGCGCAGAGCCCAGCCTTTAATCATGTGCTCTAATCATGTGCTTCAAAAAAAAAACACTGAAATCCATGTGTCTGGCACCCTGCATGTAGATTAGGGGTCGGGCACATGGATTAGGAGGGCGGCGCCCTTGCACCCCTAAAGGTCGGGCCACCACTGGTAATGGGTTCTACTTGAGTTAAAATGATGCACATAAACTCACAAAAAGGACACAGCATTTTCAGGACAAGTGGATAAAAAATAATAATGGACATGCACTTTAATATTTGAAGGACTTTTATTTTTGCACATGATTGTTTAAAAATATGATTTGTGTTACCATATAAGTGGATTTTGGAAGAACTTTTTGGCTTGAGATTTACAATGATGATGAAGGTATATGGTTTGTTATAGTTTTGTATTTAGTTTATATTATACCGTGCAGCACTGTGGAATATATCATTAAATAGTGAAGATTTTTTTTGTTGGCTGTCTGAGCCAATATTTTTGTAGTGTATGTTTCTTATAGAAGACACGTTGGTCAATGGTACCCATTGTTTTATGCTTAGTTGTTCTTGATCCCTAAAGCTTAATGTAGCATGCCTTTGCTTAACAGCAGGGAAATACCATTCAGTTCACCGGGTAGGACCACCAGCTCACCCAATCACAAAGGCCACCAGAGTTGCACTAAATTGACCTATGGGTTGCCACTTACAGTAAATGCCATATAATTGTGTAACCTGTTTGAAGCTATAACTTGTATAAATATGTGTCTTTTCAGCTGTTGGCGGGTGCCGAGGACTGCCCGACAGAACAATACACCACAGGAGGAGAGTGTTGCAGGGCCTGTGGAGCTGGAGAGGGTGTCGTACAGGAATGTGGGGCGAACCAGACTGTCTGTGAACCCTGTCTGGACAGTGAGTAGCTTCAATCTAATTGTCTGCTTATTAGCAGATTTACAGATGCCATAGCTGCCTTTTGGGATTGGTATATAAATGACACATGACATTTTAGCATCAGCTCCTACCATAATAGCTGATGGAAAAGCCATCATACAATGGCACTGATTTGCAGTGATTCAGATGAATACGTTTTATTTTGTTTACAGCCAATCTCTAGGGGGTTTAGGTTGCTCTTTGCATCCGTGTTGGAAATGTTCTATTGTTACTTTGAAAAGTATCTGCTGCCTATTAAATCTCTTATCATTGTGATTGGTGCTATTTAGTGGCGGGTCTACCAGGATGAGGGATTTGTGCTGCTTCCATATATACCGCCCAACCACTCACTACTAAAGCTGAACTTCGGGCAAATGTAAAATAATACGCCTACAGTGCAGCTTCCCATGCACTGCAGGGGCTAAATGCCCACTTTTGCTTAGGGTACTGTTAAAAAGCACATTCACTCATCTTATCTCTTGCTCCCAAAGGCTGTTCCTTCCGTGAAACCTTAGGTCAGTGATGGCGAACCTTGGCACCCCAGATGTCTTGGAACTACATTGCCCATGATGCCCAACTACACTGCAGAGTACATGAGCATCATGGGAAATGTAGTTCTAAAACATCTGGGGTGCCAAGGTTCACCATCACTGCCTTAGGTGCTTCATGTGGTCACAGCTGTATGGTTGTCACATACAAAGCATTGGACATGAGGACCCACCCCCAAAGCCAGAGCATTGGGTATCCTAGGCAAAAGGTGCATTTACAATTTTGTGTGTGACTGTGCATTAAAAAAACTAAGTGTTAAAATACCTAAAATAAAAAAGTTATATAAAAAACACTGTGTAACAGTGAATTGAAAAAATATCAACTTTCAAAAATATTGTGCTTAAAAAAGTATACTGCTTAGTTTGTTATTTATATAACCTTCTTGTTTTAGACATTTTAACACTTAATATTTAAAGCGTGGTTCCACTCATAATTGTTTCGCACACTCAACAGAGAACATAGTGCCTGCAGCTGGGTAATTATTTTATTACACCTTTGGCATGAAGTTATCGTATTTGTAGCACCCCCTTGTGTGCATAGTTGGGATTGTCAGGCAAATTTAGTTGGACTCTACTTTAATCTGTGAAGTCAGTTCAGTTGTGGTCAAGTAGAGTTCAATGTAGTTCAGCTGGCAGGCTCTGCAGGCTGAGTCTCTGCCCCCTTCGGCTTCTGGAAGTTTCTAGTACGTTCCAGAATTTAGTGGCAGGGGGCATGGAGATGAGAGACTGATTGTTCAAGGGATCTCTGCCAATCCCTAGGGAAAATAGCCCTTAAAAAAGTTTTACTAAAGGTAAAACATTCATTTTGAATGAAGTGGAGAGGGATTAGAACCCTTGTCAGGTTTTTATTGCTGTCTGTGCCCCCAAAATTTTCATTGTCTCATTTTACTTTTTCAGGATCAGATCAATTTATCACCATTACTAATCAATTGTTACCTGTCTTCTCATCTTCCGTTAGCAAAATTGCAGCTGCAATCTGACTGCTATAGACAGAGCAGAAGTGTTTTCCTTTCCTACAATGTATAGACATATGGAACAGACGTGCTCTGGTTCAAATGACCTCTGTGCTTAACCTTTCTAGCAACTGGCATTTGGAAGCAGTAAGAAAAAATTGGGGATTTTAATAAACTAGTCATTATTTACATGTTACAAAGAGGAAGTAATACACATGAGTTTTTAGAACCAGAACCTTCCCTTTCTTCTGCTAAGGTTTATGACATTAGGAAATTCACCCTCTCTATTTTATCCTTGAAAAGTGAAAGTAAAAGGAAATCCCAAAATTTTGGGTTGTCCCTAGAAAAGTAATAGAGGGCAAATCTTCCAATGAGAACATTTGTTCTGGTAAGCTGGGGGTCCCCAAAAAATTCCCCTAAATTGGGGGCATTTCCCCTCACTTCCTGTTTGGCTATGGGACCCTCAACCCCTTTAGTCTCATCCAGGAGACACTTTGCCAAGCAAGTGGGACCGGCACAGCAGAAGGCCTGGACAGAAGTCATTACTATGCTACTAAGCCAACAAAGGGAGAAAGCAGCCAGGTGCAAGATCTAGCTAGCATTCAGAAGGGATACTATATTGATACCTTCATTCCTGCTTGGGGAAAGTTCATGTGAAGCCAGGAGCGCTGGCATGTTTGCTTAAAGGAAGAGATTACTTGCAGTATGTTGGGACTTGTACTTTGGGGATCCAGTATGGACTTGTGAATATTCCCGGAGGAGTACAGTCTAGGATCTATTCTATTCTAAAAGCTGAGAGCAGTCAAGTTGTCCTCAGGATTCCTATGTAAATACAGTTCTGGGCATCCCATATCACCCTAACCCCATCCAATTTAACTACCCTAATAAAAACAACAAATGCAAAGTGTTGCCTGGCTGTGCAGGTGAAGAGGGACCCAAAAATCCAGGGAGACCTCTGTGCGTCCCAGAAGGCAGCAGGGGGGGGAGGAGGAGGGGCTGGAAATGTTGTAGATTGCAGTGAGGCGTGCATCAATTTTACCCGGAAATGGGAGCGGGTACCTGTCAAAACCAGGTACCCGCTCCCCCCCATCCCCCTAAAAAGTGCCAAATGTGGCAGTGGAGGGAGGTAGGGTGCCAACAAGTGGAGCTCTGCTTTAATCATTAAAAATAATAAAGGTATTTTAAAATGCAGTTTGTAAATCACAGTGAGTATAAGCCTTTTAAAATCCCTTGCAGGGTAGCCCCCTGACTAGGACAGGGAGAAGCAGCACTGGGAGCCAATCAATCTTGGCCCCTCCCTCCTGTTGAGTGCCCCCACAGCAAACAGCTTGATATGGGGTCACCCGAGCCAAGCCACAGCTCCATGTGTCCATTCAGACAAGGAGCTGCGGTCTGGCCCCGCCCCCTTTCTCTCCTCATTGGCTGACTGACTTTGATTGACAGCAGCGGGTACCAATGGCGCTGCGCTGCTGTCTCAACCAATGAGAAAGGGAGTCTTGGGCAGCCGAGACACTGCTGCAACATCACTGGATCTAGATGGGGCTCAGGTATTTGGGGGGGGGCTGCTGCACACAGAAGTTTTTGCATGCATTAAGATAAAAAAACCTTCTACCTGTACAATCACTTTAACTGCAATAAAGAAAACCTAGGTCATTGTTCTGGCTGTGCTGTATGGTAGGGATGTTTAAATTTAAGTAAATGTAAATCTATGGAATAGAAACATTTTTTGCAGGTAAAACAGCTCTCATAAGTATAAGTAAATATGTTTTGTGCCATTTGCCTGGGGTTCAGCAGGTAAAATATGTGAACTGTTGAAGGTATGGTTCGACCTCAAAGGCTTGATGGATCCCACGTTACACCCAAGTGGGGATCTGGAATTCATCGTTCTAATGCTTGCAACATCTGACCATACAGCTTAGCCGAACTAGCTGGTTAGAGAAATGTAATGTCATGTACTTTAGCAGAAGAAAGGGAAGGTTCTGGTTCTAAAAACTCATGTGTATTACTTCCTCTTTGTAACATGTAAATAATGACTAGTTTATTAAGATCCCCAATGTTTTCTTACTGCTTCCAAATGGCAGTTGCCAGAAAGGTTAAGCACAGAGGTCATCTGACTGTACCAGAGCACGTCTGTTCCATATGTCTATAAATTGTAGGAAAGGAAAACATTTCTACTCTGCCTATAGCAGTCAATCAGATTGCAGCTGCAATTTTGCTAATGGAAGATGAGAAGACAGGTAACATTTGATTGGTAATGGTGATAAATTGATCTGATCCTGAAAACGTAAAATGAGACAATGAAAATTTTGGGGGCACAGACAGCAATAAAAACCTGGCAGGGGTTCTAATCCCTCTCCACTTCATTCAAAACTAAAGTTTTGCCTTTAGTAGTACTTTTTTTAAGGACTATCTTACCCAGGGATTGGCAGAGATCCCTTGAACAATCAGTCTGTCATCTTCATGCCCCCAGCGACTAAGTTCTGGAACTTACTAGAAACTTCCAGAAGTCGGGGTGGGGGCAGAATCTCAGCCTGCAGAGGCCGCCAGCTAAACTACACTGAACTCTACCTGACCCCAATTGAACTGACTTCACAGATTAAAGTGGAGTCCAACTAAATTTGCCTGACAATCCCAACTATGCACACAAGGGGGTGCTACAAATATGATAACTCCACGCCAAAGGTGTATTAAAATAATTACCCAACTGCAGTCGCTATGTTTTCTGCAGATTTTTGTCTTCAGATTTACCAAAACAGTGCAAGAGCCTGCCGGATTGTATACAAATTGCAATTCTAAGGTTTGACCTCATATTATGTGGTTTTGGTAAATCTGAAGACAAAAATCTGCAGAAAATCTAATAGTGTGTACGGGGCCTAAGTTTAGTTATTATTTTTAATTAGCACAAGGGACAATGCTTACATTTAATGAGCATGGCCTCCCTTAGGCCAGCCATGGATGGAGCAAATTTATTTCCTGCAACCACTGGTTGACTGTGTTGATGGGAGAATCCCTCTCGCAGAGCCATTGTGTTCTCCTGGCAGGTGAAGCTGTCTCCAGCGGGAGAACACAGGTTATTATTACTAGCGGCTATAACCGTCGCTAGCAATATTCACATGTAAAATCCACCAGGCTGGTTGTACCCAAGTTGATCGATTGATCACCTTGGGTACAACCAGCCTACCCATACATGGTTCGAATCTCAGCAAGTTCCTGCTGAACTGGCCAATATTCAATCCATCTATGGCCGGCTTTAGATTTTAGTCCTTTGCTCCCCCATACCCTCACATTGGTAATCTTACAGTGCTGCGAGGGTTAATACAAGCTGTGGCTTTGTCAAAGGCACACATCAAGAGTGCCTTCTATGACTGTCTTTTCCGTCCCCCTCCTCCATTCATAGAAGCTGTACCATTGCTTCCATCAATTATAGTGCTCTGTGAATGGAGGACTGGCAGATGAACTATAGGCCTGCTTCCTCCATTCTTACAGTACCTTTAATTCTTGAAAGCTATAGTAGATCTTCTATGAATGGCTGAGGGAAGGTGAAAAGGATAGGCATAGTCAGCACTCTTGACACTGCATGATAGGTCCAACCGGGGAATTGTATAGTTGACACCATGGGAACATGTATAAAATATGATCCCCTGACTAGACCAGAGGTCTCCAAACTTTCTAAGGAAAGGGACAGTTTACTGTTCCTCAGACTTTAGGGGGATCAGACTGTGATCAGTGGCAGCAGAAAATGCCCTGGCATCAGGGAGTATAAACAATGCCCCATTATTCCTTTGAATTGAAATAATAGTGCCCCATTGTTGATGTTAATGGAAGAATTGTGCCCCAACAGTGAGAGTAAAAGTGCTCCATCGATGGTGTCAGTTGGTGGAATAGTGCCCTAAGCACATAAAGGCAAGCCACAGGCCACATCTGACCCCTGGGCTGCAGTTTGTACTAGAGCGATGGGTGCGCATGCGCAGAATTGGTGGACTCTCTGAGAGCTTTGCCTGTGCATGTGCACCCAGTGTTGTAGCTCTGAAATTGGTTACATTTTGCCATTGCATTGGCAACATGTAAATAATATGATTCTCTGTCTAGAACACTAAAGTTCACCTGAAGATACGTATGTCCATATCATAGAAGTCTATGGGTAAAGACGTAATTCTTGCCTAAGTGAGGAATACAGAGGTACTTGGGAGGGAAGGTAAAAAAAAAGGTATTTAACAAAAGAAAAATATATATGCATGATTCTATAATCAAAGCTGTGAAAAAAAATACTGGGGAATTTACCAAATGAGGATGAAAGTCCTTTTTAAACTGTTTTACAAGGTCAGAGATCTGCATATAGACTTTTTCCACCACAACTAAGATCTCTGTACAAAGTCGCTGTTAGGGGTTTATTGAGCATCAGTACATTGTGTTTCTGTGCCCCACCGGTTCAAAAACCCATTGACGTGAGACGCGAGTCTTTGTCTGCTCTTAATATTCCCTCTTTCATTTGCCTGCTCCGGATAACTCTTGTAATTGTTTTATTTCTGCTTCCAATAAAATGTAATATTGCGGCTCCTCTGCATTAAAGGGGTTAAGCCGACAGCTGCGCCCCAGACTTGGGCACGTCTCTGCCCCCCCCCCCTCGAGGGGGCCCTCACTTCATGTCCTTCAAATCAAAATCTGGATTCCATCTGCTATAATATAAACCTCGTTACTTTAAAATCAATGGCATCTTCCCCACCTCGTGCTGTGCCCTTGACGGTAACCTTGGGGAGGGAGATAATGTTCCCTGTCATAGGCGGCCTGTGATAAGCATTTCATAATGAGGCAGATGAGACAACAAGAGATTAAATGAGAGGCGGAATCTATTAGACTGTACGAGGAATTTACAGTTAATATGGGATAATGTTAGTAATGCAAATAAAATCTATAATCAGATTTGATTTGTTTAGAGGAACAAATGAAGTCCTGTCCATTTTTTTTTTTTGCTCTCTATGATTTTACTTTACTTTCCGTCCTGTTTCCTCCACCCCTTGCCCATCCACTTGGTGCATCTCGGTGTAAATACAGATTATTTCTTGACGTTTGTATGAAATGATTCAAGTAAACGAATAAGTGCATCTATGCATTTACCTGCAGTTTACATCTTATATAGAGGACCGACATTTGGCACCTACAAAGTTCTGGACCCTTCTGGGGCATGCCCCTTACCTATCCTCTATGGGACCTCCACATCGGATCACTTTCCAGACTTCTGCAGCCCTTAAATCAAAACAAAGGTGACCTGAAACAAGACTTAAAATCAATGAGCGTACGTAAGCGGAGTTTAGATAAGACCCCGAGGCCCTGTCTATGCTTTGATGTGTTAGGAGGCGGATATATCAGGAAAAGAGAAGGGGGTACAAACTACTTTTATTGACTGTTGCGCATGTGCCAATTACACAGCGGACAGGCCTCCTGACTCGTAACAGAGGAGACTAGGTCTTGGAGTCTGTTCAGACGCCAGTTCTGTGTATGAAGTCACTTTGAAGTGAGGCCTGAAGGAAAAGGATGCAATCTATTTGGTACCCTGATCACACTTCTCTTTCTACCTCTTATGCTACTCTATGACAATTATATAATAACTTGTGTACCCTCTGCTGTGAATTATCGGGATAATGGGATTTACTGAGAATTTGGTGACCACATAAAAGAACAAGGCTGAAGCCTTTGTAAAGATCAGTAAATTCAGAGTTAATAGGACCCTGTCGGAACAATGAAGTTGGCCAAGAAGCTCTAAAGAAGATAGTAAATACTTACCTCTCCAGCCTCCCGTGCTACCAAACACTCCTCTGTTTAAGAGAAACCTTCCTAAGCCCTTGTACACACGGTCGGAGATTCCGACAACCAAATCCGTCGGATTTTTTTTCCGTTGGATTTTGTCCGTCGGATCTTGTCCGAAACTGTTGCATACACACGGTCGGACAAAGTTGTTGAAAAATCCGATCTTTCAGAACGTGATGACGTAATTTAGTTATGATGGGACTACGTTCAGGCTAGTAGCCAATAGCTTTGATGTAGGAATTTGATCTGAGCATGCGTGGCACTTTGTCCGATCGGAATTCTCTACACATGATCGGAGTATGTCCTATCGGGAAAATATTTCCAGCAAGTTTGAAAATTTGGTCCGACGGATATTCCAACGGGAACAGTCCGATGCATACCACACACAGTCGGATTATCCGACAACACGTTCCGATAGGACACATTCCGACGGATTCTCCGACCGTGTGTACAAGGGCTAAGATGACTGTTTGGAAACTGATACTTCTGGAAGTGTCAGCCTTCTGGTTACATGCTGTGCTCATTGGTTTCTCCTGCCAACTTCCACGCCAATACAGAACCAATATTTGGCAGGAGGAACCAGTGAAGGACCGATGGTAGCAGATACACAAGCCAACTCTTATCAATCATCTTTCTTTTATAGTACAACTGTATCAAGAAAACCACAGAGGTTACCATTGGTGAGCTCCTTCTGAAAATGCAACACGTCCGGTCCTTAGCTGGAATAGTTTATAATTTACTGTCCTTGAATTTAGACATTAAAAATTGATCATCTGTGCATATATCTGGGTTAGTGACTAATGTATGAAAAGACAACATGAAGGCCAGGTAACTAGTATTTTCAAAAGAAGAGGCCAACAATGTCAGCATTCATTTTACGCCTAAAACAAGTGTGTAGGCAAGTGCAGTCTATTGTCTCCATGGCAGGTGATGCTTGTCAATACTATGGTTCCCTTGGTCCCCAGCAGTAGTGTTCCACTTGGGTACGCTGTATCCAGGTGACCCTGGTGGCCATCTCCCAACAGAGTCTTTTTAAGTACCTGCCCCCAAGTTTTGGTGCACTGTGTTAAAGTGACTATTGTTGGGAGAGCATTCCCGTCTGTTAGGGACAGCACTTGCGATAGGCACAGGTTCCAGGAGGAGAAGGGTCAGCTCAGGGCCTACGTTTTTCCTTTAGCAAGCTCCCTTTTGGGTTGGACCAGCCAGTCTGCATTCAACCCCCCTCGGCAAATGCTGTCTTCAGTTCGGGCTTACTACCACTACTCTCCGCTGCATTGGCTGTAAGTTCCCGGTCTGATGAGCTTTCCCATCAGGTTGTTGTTTTCTTTGTAAGTACTTCAATATAATGGTTACTGCACTCTGGGCCTCTGTGTTTTTACTACGACTACACCATGCTGCACCTACCCATTAAGTGGAACTGAAGTTCTCTTTTTAAGTCCCCCTCCCATCCTGTGTATATAAAAAAAAAAGTGCAAAACTTCTCTCTCCATTCTTCAACACTGTCCCCAACATCTTGCTCGGTCCAGTGAATAGCACGTTGTCATTCTGCCCATTTCCTGTGAACTCAGCCTGTCATTTACACCCCAGGGGGTGCTGTCATACAAACTTGGCTTGCAATACTCCAGGACTGAGTGGCACTCACATGTCATTATGTGAGTACCACTGGAAGAATATCCACCTCCCCCCTCCCTCCTCACTGCTAGAAGACCCTCCTTTGATGTCAATGGACCAGTTCAAATAATGATGGAAAAAGATATATACATGTTTTTGTTTTATTTTACATTAACCATGAACCTTTACGCATACCATTTTTCCAAGAGTCTGACATCATGGGTCCTTTCCTTTCTTGCCCAATGGCAGATTCTTGTTTCTGCACTTAATGACGTTCACATAATGACCCATTCAGCCCATTCAGTACTATGAGCCCGATCCAGCTTGTTGACGCACCTCTAGTTGTTGTGTCCATGACAGCTTAGGTTCACAGCAAGTGGGTTTATTGACATTGGCCAGAATAGAAGACAGCACCAGATTAAAGGTGAATATTGCAGCAAAGAAAACAAACACATTTTTAAATTATTTTAAATAATGCTGGCATAAAAATTGTAAATATTTTACCAGAAACATAAGTTTCACATTAAATGCAACATCTGCTTCCTGTTATTTACCACACCTTTTTCTTGAGCAATGAGCACTAAATGTTTCAACAATGTATTCTTGTTTCCTGGACCAACAAAGGACCGTAATTTCACTGTCATAAACTGGGAGTGCTGGTCCATCCGTCAAAGAACATTATCTCCCCTCCCCCTCTTCTGCAATCTAATATGTCAATCCATTCTATGGTCAGGAAGCATTGTCCAATTTCTGGTCTAATTAGATAGCAATGAGTTACCAGCTCTCTTGTACAGTAGTCATTAAGCTCACCACTTAGCCTTTGTAGACTAGCACAAACCACAATGTGCCCTAAGGGTACTCATCAGACCTGCCTAGTAACATGGTAACTTTAAAGACAACATGTGTCTCTGAACGTAACACTTTCAGATTGCCATCCATAATATATGCAGCCTTGATCTCCATTTTACGTTACATTGACTATCAGATTCTCCATTGTTTCCAGCCACCACCCCTCTCATTACCAGTTATGGCAAGAAGACAGAGACCAGAAGAACCTTCTCGCTATAGGAATCAGTCCAAGAGCCTCGCTTACGTGACTCACAAGCTAGCTATTAAACTGAAGAGTTTAATGGGAGAAGTTAACGAGGCAAATTACTTTTAATGCCAGTGAAACGAATAGTATTAAACTATAAACGCTAAGTACACAGTTCCTCCCTGAAGATGATCTGGAGAAGCTCAGAAATCAGCTGGATCCAAATCCTGCTGGAGGTTTCAATAAAATTTCCATCTAGATTGAGGGATGAATGTTGTTTATATAGAGGTGTGTTTGACATGTCAGTTTTCCAGCACTTGCTTGACAGGAGTCTATTTGGGCGTCTTGTCAGTGTCTAAATGTTGGATTGCTTAGATGCTGAACAAACTCATCTGCTTCACCTTTTGTATTCCTCAACTGATCTGAGGTTATGGCCTAAAGCTACCCCGTAGAGATGATTTTGCCTAATCCAGGCCGTATTGTTTGGACTGAGAGTTGAATATGTGTCTTAGGGCCTCCCCTTATATGTGTAGAGACCCCCAGGTCATCTAATTTCAAGGGATGAATGGCTTTTCCTGTCTGATGACTGTTGTTACGCGCTTGGCCCAAGCCATCATGCATGTCTACGCTGCCCCTTCACAACCTGAGGTCATTGATACCTGGATGCAGGTCATCATGCACTTCTATGATACAATGCTTTAGCCCCTGGCATCCAGGCATCAATGACCTCTGGTCAAGAAGGGGATAAAACATTGTGGCATAGACATGCTTGATAGCATGCATCTGGGCATCAATGACTTCCCTTCGCAAATGTGCCATAATGCATGCCTGAGGCACAATGCTTTAATCCCTTCATGATGAGAATTAATTAATGCTCATATGCATAAAATCACGCAAGACTATGCCACAGTGCTTTAACACCCATTGTGAGGGAGTTAAAGCATTTGCCTCCAGGTATCAAAGACCTCTGGTCAAGAAAGGACTAAAGCATTGTGGCATAGACATACTGGAATAATGGCATGCACCTTGGCATTAATGACCTCCCACTGTGAAGGGTTTAAAGCATTGTGCCATCACGCACGTCTATGGCACAATGTTTTAACCCCCATTGTGAAGACTAGGGATGGGCCGAACACCCGTGTTTCCCATGTTTAGAACAGTCTGACAGCAAAATGACATTTCTAAAGGAAAAAGTCATTTAAAACGACTCGCGGCTATAATGAATTGTCGGTCCAGCAATACACATAAAAGTTCATTGATAAAAACGGCATGGGGATTTCCCCAAGAAATTAATAAAGGAATTGTCAAAAACCATGTCTTGTCTTTTTTTAAATATTTTTGTGAAATGGTATGGGTACCCCATTACCAATTCACACGGGGGGGGCGGGATCTGGGGTCCCCTTGTTAAAGGGTTCTTCCAGATTCCAATAAGCCCACAGACTCGCACAACAACCGGGAAAGGGTTGTGGGGATGAGGACCTTCTCTCCATCAACATGAGGACAAGTTGCTTTGGGGGGCTACCCCAAAGCACCCTCCCAATGTTGAGGTCATGTGGCCTGGTACGGTTCAGGAGGAGGGGCGCCCTCTCGTCCCCCCTCTTTTTCCTGCAGCCTGCCAGGTTGCGTGCTCGGATAAGGGTCTGGTATAGATTTTTGGGGTGACCCCATGACATTTTTTTTCTTTTTGTCATGGGGAGGGTCCCCTTAAAATCCATACCAGACCTGAAGGGTTTGGTATGGATTTTGAGGGGGACCCCCATGGCATTTTTTTAAAATTTTGGCGCAGGGTTTCCCTTAATATCCATACCAGACCTGAAGGGCCTGGTATGGAATTTGGGGGACCCCCATGCATTTTTTTTAAATTTTGGTTCGGGGGGGGTCCCCACGCCATTTTTATCAATGAACTTTTATGTGTATTGCCGGGACCGACAATTCATTATAGCCGCGAGCAGTTTTAAATTACCTTTTTTCCTTTAGAAATGTAATTTTGCCTGCGACTGTTCTAAACACGGGAAACATTTGCCACTTTACAGGCATACTATAGACACCCCCCAGGTTTGAAATTTAAAGGAATATTACACTTTTATTTTTTCACTTTAAGCATTATTAAAATCACTGCTCCCGAAAAAACTGCAATTTTTTGCATTAAAACATGTCCCCTGGGGCAGGACCCAGGTCCCCAAACACTTTTTATGACAATAACTTGCATATTAACCTTTAAAATTAGCACTTTTGATTTCTCCCATAGACTTTTAAAGGGTGTTCCATGGTTTTTGAATTTGCCACGAACACCCCAAATTGTTCGCTATTCGGCAAACGGGCGAACAGCCAATGTTCGAGTCAAACTCATGTTTGACCCGAACATAAAGCCCATCCCTAGTGAAAATGTTAAAGCATTGTGTCATAGGCATACGTGATGACATACCTACAGGCAGCAATGAGCTTTGTGGCATGCATGCTTGATGGCATGCACCTGGGCATCAATGACTTCCCGCCATGAAGGTGTTAAAGCATTGTGCCATCACACATGTCTATGGCACAATATTTTAACCTTAATCTTCGTGAAAGGAAGTGATTTGAACCACAGGTTCATGGTGCAGTTATATTTATACTGTTCAGTCTTGTAAGTTTTTTTTACCAGTTTTCTTGTTCTAGAGGAGAAGGTTGGCGCAGAGACACAAAATCTTTTAAGGCAATAAATCATGATCAGCTTATTGATTCTTTTTCATTACTTAGGAAAAGGTAAAAACGTCCATTGTTTTTTTTTTTTGTAGCCATTTTTAAAAACAAGCAACAGGATTTAATTAGAGTTTGTAATTAAAGCCTATTTGAACCCTTAATCCTAATTACTGCATTGCAGTCAGGCTACAAAATGGGAGCTTGAGAGAGTGTGAACAATGTTGATTGGAGTATTGTGCAGGAGGCATGCCTGACCAGTTGATCAGTGGTCCAGGTCTCCAGTAGGCTGCCAGCACGAGGGTTTTTACCAAAGGCTTCAGCTTGCTAGAACATTAAAACAAAATGAACACATTCTTTAGGCATAAGGGTTAGAGGATGGAACCACTCCTCTAAGCGTTGAATGTCGAAGGGTCTAATGGAGGCATCGGAGAGGTGAGTATAATACCTCTTCTATTAGAGGGGCACATCATCTGTATTTTTTTTAACCTAGAAAGGTCGCTTTAAAGGGCTGTTTGATCTGCTGCATAAATATGTATCCCTTATGGATCATCGTCCTCCATTATCTACGTGAGTGTTCAACATGCATCTCAGATGTCCATGAGTATAATGCTGACCACAAAGATGACAGATGGGTTGTGCATACACATTTAGATAATGGGTGCATAAATATGTACTCTTGTATCACCCAAGAGTACTGATTTATGTACTGAACAAACAATGGAGCTATCCTTATTTGCAAAGAACAGTAGCAATCAGATTGAAAAATGTACCTACAGGTGAATATCTACCATACAGCCTTTACCCTCTGTTATCCCACCAAAGGACATGCCCTTTCTGCCCTTCCTTCCCCTTGCATTACGAAGAGGACACTTCTACTGCAAGTCTGATTTCAATTTTTAGTTGACATGCAGCGACTTAGTATAGTAACAGATGAAGTTGACAAACCTCCAACATGACCCACTTCAGTGGGTAAAAAGCACTCTACTCTTAAAGTGATATTAAACCCTCAGTTTTTAAAGTACTTTTAGTCGTTTTTAAGACCTTTCGCCATCTATGTAGCACATATATGCGGTGGCAAAGAGGGTAGGCTTTAAAGACGCATGACCACAGTTATGAGGTTTCTGTGTTGAGAGTGCGTTCACTACCTGCACCTAGCACAGTGACTTAGCTGTCATAGCCTCTAGTAATGATTAAGAGCCAGTGGTCACATGATCCGAAGTCCATCCCATCCCATGAGCGTAAAGATCCACTTGAAGCAAAACTAAAGTCAAAAATACTTACCTCTGTTCCAATGGCCTGATGCCTGCGAGGTCCCTGGTATCTTCTCCACAGTTTCTTCTGGACTGGTATTTGGCCTCATTGAATGTCTTCTGCAGAATAATGTTACTGAACTGTGCATGTGAAGCTCAGTGTACATTCTATAGAGAATTGTGAGCAGGCATTTAGGCAGGTGCAGTCTAGTTTCTCCACTGCAGGTGGTGCTCATCCGCAGCGGCACTGCAATTGGAGAGGAAGTCAGTATAGGAACATGGTTCTTCTATGTGTGTTTGTCACGTTTTGTGTCGTCACCTGCACGTTTGATGAGTAGGGTGTCGGTCCTCGGGCCAATCCTGAAAGTCTTGTGGAAGGGTGGACATAGGCCTTCTGGCTTGGTTCACCCTCTCTTTTGGGGGTTTTCCTTTGGGGGAGCCCCTACCCAAGTACCTGGGTGGGTCTGCTTCGGCAGACCATCCGGAGAAAGGCGGTCGTCTGGTTTTGGCCAGTTGGGCCATGTATTGGTACCTCAGTCCCCGTCTGGAGCCTAATGCCCCAGGGGATCAGGGTAAGGTCCTTCCTAGTGGAGGACAGTAGACAACCGTTGCACGTTTTTGTGTTCACTCTTTATGTGTGTGCACTTTATTTGGCACCGGGTGGAAGTTTTTGGGTGTGTTTTGCACGCCACAGGCTTTAAAAAAAAAAAAAAAAAAAAGTTGTCTTATTTTTTAATTCAAAATGTTATTTTTTCCCCAAAAAATGTGCTTGTAAGACCGCTGTGTAAATACGGTGTGACAGAAAGAATTGCAATGACCGCCATTTTATTCTGTAGGGTGTTAGAAAAAAAATGTATAATGTTTGGTGGTTTTAAGTAATTTTCTAGCAAAATTAAATAACAAATCTCAAAAAGAGGCTCGGTCCTTAAATGGTTAACCATCTCTCTGAATTTCATATTCCAATCACCTTGACATTTAAGAAAAACCCTCAGTGAATTAAGCCCAGGTGAATGTAATGTAAAATGCGATGATCACGAGAGGAGTGCTTTGTGCCTACCGGAGTGGGTCGTGTTGGAGGGTCTGAAGCTGTTCCTCTACATTTACGCTATCATCAAAAATTCCATTTTCTCTTCCGTACTGCACATTGTAGATAGGCTTTTCTAAGGCTTACAGGACGGATTTCAAAGGATTTGTCAGAGGCCCACGCTGCGTCAGTAAAGAATTACTAGTGACAGGCCCGTGGCAAGGAGTGCCCGGAGGTATGTAAACTTCACAGGCCGCCCCGCAATGTGTGCTGCTGATAGAAAACACCTGTTAAGCAGCTGTCATGTCTAATCATCTGCACACCTCCAAATGAATACTTCTACCAGCAGGAACCGGCTATGGAGTTCATTAAGGTATACGGACTGGCAATGTCTAGAACTGATCTTATTCTAAGGAATTCCACCAGGTAGGTCTACATCTAAAGATGCCTATAGGTATGTATCCATTTAGTTGTATCCGAATATTTTCGAGAACTGGGCCAGTTCTCCTGGTACCATGTTTGATACACATAAAAGCCTTTTTTCCATAGAATTTAATTGGCACATTTTTACGAGGTAGGTCGCCAAATCTTTCCTTAACCCTTCCCAACAGCTCAGGTCTGAGACCTGCATCCAGAATGGGATAACACATGTGTATAGCCAATTTGCACACATACACTAGAGCCAATTTAGACAGGAGCCAATTAACCTACCAGCATGTCTTTGGAGTGTGGAAGGAGAAAGGGAACCCATGCAAGCACAGGGAGAAAATACAATTCCTATGGGCACTCACACACAACGCCGTATCCTGGCATAGGCAGACAAGGCCTAGGGCAGCACTTTGCAGAGGGGGGGCAGCATGGAAAGAGTCCCCGTCGGCTTGTGCTACAATGTTAGTGTAGCACCAGTCTTATGGGGCGGACTGGGCTGAGAGGCAAATTAGTCTAGGGCCCCCATAAAGCGGCCGCACTGCTTCCAGTATGCGGGTTGATGGCACTCCGCAACTGTGGGGGGAGGGGGGACACCACTTCTAATTTTGACTGTTCTCTCATCCTGGACCACAAACCTTCCTCACTGTGCTAGATGTTTTCTGCTGCACCATTGGCATGGTTATATCTTCTTAGTCCTCGCCATAAAATTATCAGAAATTTGTGCTTAAAGTAGAACTATAAGCAACACTTTTGTTTTTTCATTTTTGATAGAGTAATATGGGTTTTAACCCCTGTCAGTTTATTTTTTACCATCCCTGTCCCATTGCAGAGAATTCACTTCACTTCCTGTGAAGTCATTTTCACTTCCTGCGGAGCCAAACAGGAAGTGAGAGTAAATCTATGCAAATTAAGGGAATTCATTCCCCCCCCCCCCCCCCAGGCCCTCAGAACTATTGTCCTCACTTGAAAATTTCAGGGCGGGTCTTAAACAGCAAGGGGTGTGGCCTTGCCAGGAAGGGGTGTGTCATATTTAAATAAGGGGATGCAAGAGTTTAGTCAGGCCTAGGGCAGCACAAAACCTAAATACACTACTGCTCACACAAGGTACTAATGTTAGAATGTCAGGTTCCTGGCAGACAGTTCCTGCATAAAAACACGAGGATGGGTTGTATAGTAAATGAGCATATTCTCGCATTTTCAAGCACGCGCAAAACTTCCTCTAGCTATTTGTGGGTTGTGCTGTACATGCGTACGCACACATATGGATGTATTTGCACGAATATGTGCAAAATACTATCGAGGCTTTTTTTTTTTCATTACTGGTGTATACGCACAAGTTTATGCAGCTGGTGCATTCAATACAATGGGCTGCATTTAGATCAGTAAAAAAAAATGCCTGGGACTGCTTTCACACTGATCAAATAGCACCAAAGCTTTATTTGTGGGAAAAAATGGACATGGACAATGGACAATTTTATTTGGGTACATCGTCACACGATCCCGCAATTGTCAGCAGGGCCGTCTTTAATACTGATTGGACCCTGGGCAAAACTTTTCTTGGGGCCCCCCACCCATGCAGTTTTGCTCTCCACCTGCTCTGAGACATACAATAAATAGCAGCTAGACTCAAAATCTATTTACTGAATCAGATCAGGCAGCTATTGTGATTGGTTGCCAGATGTTAGTGTATCATTACCACTCATTTACTGGTTGCTAGAGGTTACACCACACATTACGGCTCACTGATTAGTTGCTAGAGGTTACAGGACATGATTTCTGCTTGTTGATTGGTTGTTAGAGATTACTGTGGATATGACTTCAGGGGGGCATGATATACATAAATATACCGCCGCTATTTACATATGAATGCCGCCGCTATTTACATAGGAATGCCGCCGCAATTTACATGTAAAAACAGGGTCTGCCGGTTAGTCATCTGTACACAACAATAGGGCAGAACTGGGCAGCATTAGTAGCAGCACTTCACACTGAGATATTGGAACACAGCTCAGGACTAAAACTTCAAGGGACATGTGAATTTAAACCAGCATAACTGCAAAGTATGAGGTAGCTGCTTTGGGACCCACAACAATGACAGGGCCCAGGGCAGCTGCCCCTTTTGCCCTGCCTTAAAAACGGCCCTGATTGTCAGTTAAACTAACACAATGCCAAATCGTAAAAAAATGGCCTGGTCATGAAGGAGGGTAAACCTTTCAGGGCAGAAGTGGTTAGATAGTTGTGGTTGCATTTGTTTTCTTTTTTTCGTTCCCCCCCCCGTCCCCCCTTTGTTTTCACCTGGTGTTCTGGCCAGTAACACTCCTCTTGAATTTCTTCCTCCAGTCTGCAGAAGACTGATGGCATCAAATAAATACAGCTCCTCTAGTCTACATCACCTCCATGTTCCCAGCTCTGAAAATGGGCTTTTCCCGACTTCTCAGGACATTTGTGTCCAGGATATACAGAACAAACATTTTTGGAGGATAGGGCACACCTTAAACAATGCCGGTATTAGCAGGCAGGATTCGTCTCACACACCCATACATTCGCTTTTGTTTTATGCCGATACATAATAATATTTGGGGTAGCTGACTTCCTAATTCCTTCCTAAGCTACAAATGTGTTCTACGAGATGTTGAAATGTTCACAATGAATTAAGTGGTAAAGGCAGGTCATGATTGCTACAGCTGTTTGCCTGAAAATTTAAATTTTTTGAATCTTTCGTCATGGCTGACAACAGTTCTGCCCATTTATGGATGCTTTTACTTACAATACGCTTGAGTTGAAGGCATATTTGGAAAGATAATACGCCTGGATCCTTACTTCAGACCCCTTTGTATAATAACACGGAGGGGGCTGCACTTTCCCATAGCCAAGGTCCTTTCTCTCTGATTTTTTACAATGAATTGCGTTATTCTAAACTGGTAAACTGCAATACCAGATTTTACCTGCAGGGACACTGCTGATTTAACCTGAGATTTCATCTAGTCTCTTTTTTTTGTTTCTTTCAGTAGGGTCCACTTTTAGCATAAAGGCTTGTTTTGCTAAAATAAGCTCTGTAATTTCATAAAACAAACATTTTATCTTCTCATTCCTGCATAGTATCAAACAGCAGTGCCTTGTTAATGTAATTATTTAACATTGCTTGTTATCCAATTATTTAATCTGATCAAGAAAAATGCTGAGCTGCCAATGGCCTGTTAGAGCTTGAACGAATACGTGCCGCAGTCATCAGGCGCCAAGTTCTCATTGCCAGACATGCCATAAGTATATTAAAGAGTTGTTAATGGGGTACAGAGTTTGTGTTTTGTGCCAGGACAATGCAATAGCTGTATCAGCTAAGCTATGCTTGAGATCTCTAGTGTAGCTGCCTGGTAAAATATAAAAAAAAAAATCTAAAGTTCTCTGGAAGTAAGCAGAAATAAAGGACCTATTAGATAGTTGGCATCGTGGCATAATAGTAGGCAATGCAACACCCCCTTCATGGCAGTATCTGGGGGTCAGCTCTGATCTATTATAGTAATGTAGTGGTAATGCAAGTTCCAAAAAAAAGTGGGCCATTCCTGGTAGCACTCCCCAGTGCAAATCCTCCTATTCTATCCCTTGCCTAAAATAAATAAAACTAAAGCCCAATTCCAATATTTTTTTAATTAAGTGGTTCCCAAGCAGCAGCCTAAAACAGCCCTTTCACATCAGAATTTGGGAGCTCCCATGACATCAGAGTCCCCCTTTCAACTTCAGGATTCAGGAGCCCATTTATATCAGAGTTGCCTATATAGGGAGGTACAAGGGCCGATATACGGGTAGTAGAGCTGCTTTACAGGGAGGTACCAGAGCCGGGCCAGGTAGGAGAGAATGATGCAAGGAAGCTTTGGTGGGGAGTTGTTGGGGTTGATCACTGTGTATAGCACACTCCTAAACCCTGTACTCTGTATTCTGTGCATAGGGCACCCCTTGGACTGCACTGTGTACACAGCATACTCTTGAACTCTGAACATAGTACATTGGGTACCCCTGGAATTGCAATCTGTACATAGCGCACTTCTGAACCCTGCACTCTGTACATTTTCAGTTTAAGATACCAGTATCTGTTTAGGAGATTTATATCAGGAAGAGTGATTTCTTAGCCCCCAAATTAGGTTGAATAACAGTTTTCTATTGGGTGTGATTTTATTGTATTGAATACAGTTATATGGACTTCTTTTACAGTGGCATTCTCAAGTCCATTTTTGTGAAACTATTTCCCCACATTGTGTTTTCTGAGCAGCCTACCGTAGATCTATTTGACAAAAAACACTAACACCTGTAAGTCCAATGCCTCAATTTTATTTCAGGTAACTAAGAATCAGATCGATACTCTCAAAGGATTTAGGACTATATGTCTACTAAAGACTGAATAGCTTTTGGGCCACTTTAGAAGAAGCAGTAACATCATGTGATATGAGATGTCATGGAAGCAGAATGGAAATTTGAGGTGGTCCATGATGGTAATCCATCTTACTGACTGTCTATGTATCAGTGTTTAGGATTATGTTCATGTCAATCAAACCCATACCCAGCTTTAAGTGAAAGTATTAGTTTGGCATACATGACGAAGAAACATCTGATCATTGTCTCTTGAGTGGGTTTTTGCTGCTTATTTTTTTACTGTTTTCAATATTCCCATCTTTCTGTCTTTGAACATGTTTCCTTTTTGTCTGTGTGAAGTGAGTCTTAATAGACATTCTTATAATTCTTTGTCTGCAGTGTATTTATATAAATGCATTCAATGCCAACAACATAAACACTTAGAAAACATATGTCTGGCCATGTTGCGCGTGTAACCTACTCCTAAACAGTCACGTTCCCTTCCAATTGGATTAGACTTTATCTGGTAATGCTGCAAAAAAGCAGACAGAATAGTAGCTCCAATTCAAGCAAACTTTCATTCTTTGGTGTAAAAGAGGAATGGGCTTCCTAGAGTATAGGTAAGGTTTGAGCAGGCTTGATTGTGGTCTTGGCGGAGCTTATTTTATCTTTAATTTGCAACTACTAAAAGCTGTCAAATTATAATTCTGAGGTGCAGTCAATGTAGACGACCTTGCCTGGTATATAGTGCTGGTGTTCGGCGCTGTAGCTTGATACACTCGGACCCTAATGCAAGATATGTGTGTAACTCTGAATATGATGTTACACTCTAACAGCTTCTGTTAGAGGGGTGGCGATATGCTGCATACCTGGATAGAACCGGTCCACTAAGTAGGATCCTCAGAAAGGTCTTTGGACACCAAACAGTTTACCTTACACTGTCCCAACTTGCCAGGAACAAATCCCTATGCTATACCTAACCATCGGGTTCCTCTCCCTAGCCAGCCACTCACAAGAAGAGCACCTAAATAACATGAGATCCTTTATTTAAAGGCTCCTTCATTAAGATGGCTGCCTGAACCCTTGCGGGAACTTGGCCTCAAATCAGATACCTGCTTTCCCTAATAAAATTACCATACCCTTCCCTACCCCTGTAGCATCAGCACAGTACCACCTGAAGGAAAGAAGAATACCTGCACCTGCCTACACATGGCAGTGTCTCTAAGCTTCAACCCAGATTCACTGTTTCCAACCCCTACGACTCCACATGCAGATAACATTCTCACTCCATATTACTTCCTTTACCTAAAACCCCCAACCGTCATAATTCTATATGCCTACCTAAAAACCTTAACTCATAAAACAACCTCCTTGTTGCACTATATGTTCCATCCATTCCCAAATACTGCATGTGATTTCACTACGATTGCCTAATGTAGTTGTAGTGAGAAGGGTTTTTAGATATGGATAAGTAAGCCCTATGAGCCCCGCACAGCAAGGAGTCTAGTTCAACCTAAACTATCCATACCCTTGTGCTAATCTCTAATGCACTCTGCTACTTACATTTTAGTTGAAAGCTAAAAATGTAGATAAGACAATGATATGTTATTGTGGATTAGCCAAGACTGCATATTTGCCCCGTGTTCAAGTCAAATTAAAAATAAAGATATGGATCCTGTGCGGCGCTTCACCATGTACTGTAAAAGTATCAGGAAGACTAAGACTGCCTTTTTAGGGGCTTGGGTAGCGCTGGTCCTCCCACTACCATGCGGCACCACTTAGATATGCCCAACTATTGCCCAGTAAACTAGAACACCACACAAATTAGAAAGAAAGTAGCTGCTTTCAGTGTGCTGTGCTGGAAAAAAATAGTTAAGTCATTATTAGTTGTGCTACCTGTTAGAGCCATTGCAGATCCTTATCATGAAGGCTTGCATTCCCTGCTGTATTCCCCAGCATATAACTTAATAGACAATACAGCAACCTAAAGGCAACCTTAGTATAAGCATGGTGGAGGTGGTAGATCTATTAAATGAGACACAGTTGTCTTGCCATCTGACGTCCAGGAAGATATAGGTGGGAAATTCAACCGAAACATCTATTTGTATATATGTGTCCTTTAACAAAGCTTCATATGATATAAACAGCCACAAAAACAATAACGCAAATGACAGAACATTATAAAGGTGAGAATTGCGGTGCTTCGGGTAATATGTGAAATTGTGATTCATCGTTCTCTTTACAAGAATGTGCTTGAAAGTCAATTATTTTGCCTCTAGCAGAACATTGTGTGAAGCGCTTGAGTCATTTCAAAGGTTCCTGTTGGGACTGTGGTCTGCCTGAATGAATAATGTGTTCCCTGTGTACCCCTTTCCCAGTGAAATGAAAAATCAGCTCTATATTCCAGCTTATAATGACTACTGAGTAACAAGATAACCTCTGCAGCATGGGCTAGAAATCTCAGTGCAGTATCGTAACAAGGGCTCCATTTTTTGCCATAAGAGTAATAAACAGCCACTGGCAATGGGAATTGCCTTGTTATGCCACGTACACACATAGGTCCGACTGAATCATTCCATCAGATAGTCCGATTGTTTGTGCGATAGTCTGATCCTTTTTCTTTAAAAAATTCTGACGGTCCTAGAAACAGAATGCTTCAAATCTGTCCGACGGACTCAATTCCTATCGGGAAAACCGTTCGTCTATATGCTGGTCCGATGATGCAAGGGCAGCTATTGGCTACTGGCTATTGAACAGCAACAGAAAAAACACTACCAAAAAAGGTTGGAGAGTGCTACTCACCCCAAAAGAACAGAAAATAGGACAAAGTCCCCATTCATCAGATTGGATGAGAATTGGATGGAAACGGATGGAAACAACTGTCCCATAGAGAGCAGCGGACTGTGTCCATCTGACCTGTCATCCGCTTGCTCAGCGGTTTCTGCCCCATTGAAATGTACTTAAGAGGGTAGATTAGAAAAAAAGGGAGTAAAAAGCAAGCTAAGAAATAATTATCATGATTTTGGATCAGTCCACGCAAAAGGAATATTTAAGTTGTAGGAGCATTGGAACCTCTCAAGCGTCTACCAAAATCAAAAATATGAATGTTTTTGGTGTGCTGACCCTTTAAAAACAGCAGGGAATTAAATCAACCCTGAATGATTAAAGATTGGGGAAAACACAATATTACATCAACTCTTCTTTCACATTAAATATTATGCCAAATATTACTCAACATGCTAAATTGCGCTGCTGTGTGAAAGAAATGAAAAACAGAACAAATCACCACAATATTGGCCAGGCAACTGTCAATGTTTTCAAAAATCCCAGCGTGTTTTAAAACACAGGGAGATCTCTGCTGTGGACTGTTGGTTAGTGTTCTACAAAGAACAAAGTGTATGACCTTATAAAGAACTAGGTACGCCGCTAACACCGCCATTTTGTCATGTCCAGTGATATGGGCAGTATGGTGGCTTCCTGACTTCTGGCACTGGGGTCCTTGGTTTGAATCTTGGCCACGACACTATTTGCATTGAGTTTGCATGTTCTCCCTGTATATGTGTGGATTTCCTCACAATCCAAAGACCTACTGGTACTGTATGTTTAATTGCTCCTTTTCAAATTGGCCTTAGTATTCATGCTTATGAGGGACCTTACATTGTAAGCCCCTTGAGAGCAGCAACCAAGGTGAATGCACAGTATGTAAATTGCTGTGTAAATTGTTGGTGCTCTAAAAAAAAACATGAAAATATTATTATTATTATACTGGATTTATCCCAACAATTTGTGCATTGCTTTACAATATAAAGTGGGACAGTAAAGTTACAATACAGTTCAAAACAGGAGGACTAGGAGGGCCCTGCTTGTGAGAGCTTCCAATCTAATTGTAAGGGGTAAGTGGTACAAAAAGTAATAACTGTGAGGGGTGAGCTGATGGAGAAAGGAAAAGTTCAGTAGTTGGGTGGAGGTGGGATAGGCTTCCCTGAGGAGATGGGCTTTCAGGGATTGTCTAAAGGTGGACAGAGTAGGAGATCGCTGGATGGATTGCAGTAGGCTATTCCAGAAGATGGGAGAGTCTCTAGACAAGTCCTGAAAGCTTAGCATGGGAGGAGAAAAACAAGGGAACTAGAGAGCAGGAGGTCTTGGGAGGAGCGCAGAGGATGTTTTGGTTGATATATTGAGAGAAGAATGGTGAAGTACCTCAGGACAGATCTGTGGATGGCTTTTTTAAGTTGTTGTTCGTATTTTGAATCTTATTTATTGGACTGTCAGAAGGCAATGGAGAGATTGGCATATAGGAGTAGTGGACATTAGACTTGTGCACAACGGAAAATTTCATTTAGATTCGGTTCGTTGTCATTCGTAAAATACATCATTTCGTTCTGTTATATTCGGTATGTTACGTTAATACGTTTTCGGATAATTCGTTATTATTCGTAGAGTGTCGAATTCATTCGTTCGTATTCGTTGAAATTCGCTATTTATATATGTATAGACATTCGTGATAATGATTCGTAGTTTGGAAAGTCGTTTGTTTATTGAATCTTTTAACACACACAATGACAACGTCTCTTCTCCTCGGCTCAAATACAATACAACACCCTTCTAACTCAGTTCTCAGGAATGCACTTTGCCAGTAATCCATCCTCCGGCACAAAATTAATTAGCTGATTGGACTATAAGATTTACTTTGAGCTGACCTTTTGTTTCATTAGATCTTTAAAGAATTACCGAATCATGTAAAATTCATTCTAATTCATTCGTTATATTTCTTTTGTATTCGTTGTAATTCGTTATTAGGCTTGTGCAATTCGTTTCGTAACGAATCAAAATTCGGCCGGATTTTACATCTTTTGGACATTCGTATGCTTCCGAATGTCTGAAAGATGTAAAATTCGTCCGAATTTCGATTAGTTACGAAACGAATTGCACAAGCCTAGTGGACATAGTGGTTGGTGAGGTGGTTGATTCTGGCAGCAGCATTCATGATAGACTGAATTGGGATATGTGTGCGATAGATGTTACAAAATACAGAAAAAAGTGAGTGGTCGTGGAAGCTATCCAATCATGTGTTAGTAGGGGGAGAAGTCTCCAGTCTTGAGCTCAGCATGTTCATTGTGTTCTTGGTCCTTGGATACTATTTTATTTATATCTGTAAGATGCACCAGAGAAGAACATAGTACGTTCTACACCAGCTTTCCTTAATAATTGTAATCTTGATGGTAACAGTCTAAACCGAATTAAGTTTTTCTGTCTTAACATAGAGACAAAATAGGCATTTGCCATTACCCTACCAACACTGGTCATTGACAAGATTTGCCACTCATCCTTTTCAGAGTCTCTTGAAAGCCCACTAATCTACCCAGTTATATTCAGTCTCAGAGCTTCATTTCCAGCTATAGCTGCCACAAAATACCTGATGCTTCAGGGTATGGGGGAGCAGGTCCTCTGTGCTTCAATGTTTGAGTTACAGCTGAATTGCACAAGAATGGGAAAATAATGATGGAAAGGTTATATTATTGGTATTGCTATCTTATAATCTTGATGTTGATGTAATAAACTGGTTCTCGGGCAGGCAGCTTCTACACTTCAGAGGATCTCAATGGTCTCCTTGGCTTGTAGTATAATGTAACAAAAATGGAAATTTAAACACCACACCGCTGCCAGTTTGTTGAAGATTTCGCGATCTGAGGAGGGCTGCATCAAGCAAAGCATTTCAGCGACACCATTGGATTTACTACTGTCTGAGCACTGGAGTATTTACATTTCTCTGTGGCTATGACCACTGCTAGAAGGACCAGATACAACATTATTCCAGTAACCATTTTTTTTGGGGGGGGGGGGGGGGGTCAAAAATGCACCCTTCATCAGGGCTAGAAACAAACGTAAAGACATCTCCATATCAATACAATGTCAATACCTTATCCCCTCCTCAAGGTCATAGTTAAAACCAAACACCAAACAGCCAAGAGCATTGATGATTGTTACCACTAAGTAAGTATCAACAATATCCAATATGGAGGTTACACATGGGAGAAGGAGGAAAGAGTGGTGAAGGGGAGTATAAATGGGTCGAATGGTAGGCTTTAAAGAGGCCCTTTCACATTATCCCGAAGGAGCAAAATTACATTTGCATAATATGAATAATCTAAAGAAAATACACATTCACTGCCCTAAGATAAACTTTTCAAATTCTTAATATAGCAATTCCACTCAGTCCTCTGCTAACCTATAGTTATATACAGGATTTGCTCCAGGCCATGTATGCAGTTCAGTCATCCAAAGTTGAACGTTGCGCAGATTTGGCAGATCACGAGCGAGGAAGAGCATCAGTCATGTGTAGATTTACACCTTCTGAACTGTAATTAGGAATGTAATTCAAGATGAAAACCACAATTCAGGTGTTTGGCAAAAAATGTCCACTTGGACATGCTGCCAGAAGTGGATTTAAGAAATGGAAAAACAAAAGTTAGAGCCAGGCTAGACATTGTAGGAAATATCACACTTTCAGAGTGAGAACACATAGCTGCATGTGCATGAAGAGGAAACACTTAACTCAAGTGCAAGTTATCAGAAACACTCATGACTTACCGTATATAGTAGTAGCTGGAAGCTTCTCAAAATTAAGAGGGATTCTCCACTTTATTATTTGAAGTGGACAGTTGACCCTTGTTTACAGGGTCCATGGTTCTCTATTTATATTACATTGGAAACAAACTAAGCTTATTCTTTTAGAAGAATCAAAGATATTGTTATATCTAAAGGGACCAATGGCACTGAAGGTGAATCATTTTGAACTGGAGTGTCAAATCTATATTAAAGTATATCTATAGTTATATCATGTTTTTTTTTAAATTGCATTGTCAATGTAATGTATAAGGAATTTACAGTTACTCTAAAAAAAACTCAAACACTTGGCTTTAAGAATCTGGATATATTTCAGTTCTCTATGCTCCGGTTCTGTTGCTTTTGCTCAAACAGAGCTGGCAGTGACTACGCAATGCTGTGTCAGTTTTTTGTAATGTGCAGGTTGCTAAACAAACTACAAATCCCATACCCTCAACCGTGCTTTACAGAAATAAAACAGGACAAATAACATTAGGCAGGACCAGGCATATTATTGGTCTTAGATCAGCCTTTCTCAACCAGGGATCTGTGGTGAAACCCTAGGGTTCTTCCAGGACAACCTTTTTCAACCTTTTTTATCTAGAGCACAGGTCTCCAAACGTTCTAAACAAAGGGCCAGTTTACTGTCCTTCAGACATTAGGGAAGCCTGACTGTGGCCAATGGGAGTAGAAAATACCATAGAGTCAAAGTAAATAATGCCTCATTCTTCGAGGTCAGTGGGCGTAAAAAAAATTGCAAAGTGACTGTGGCCAATAGGAGGAGAAATAGTGTCCTATAACTGATATTGGTTGGAGGAAGTGTGCCTCATCATTGGTGTCAATGGGAGGGAAAGTACCACATCACTGGTGTTAGTAGGAGGAATCGTGCCCCATTCTTGGTGTCAGTGGGAGGAATTATGCCTCAGTGTTGGTGTCAGGGGAAGGAATGGTGCCTCATCGTTGGTGTCAGTGGGATAAATAGTGGATCGCATTGGTGAGTGGAATAGTGCCACAAGGGCCGGATAAAGGCAAGTAAAGGACCGATGTTTGGAGACCACTTCCCTGGACCAACCCTAGAAAAAATTTTGAGGTCTTGGACAACCTGTTCTAAAACCAATTTAACTAGGGTCAGTTGGAAAAAAATGGCCCTTATTTTGCTGGTCAGTGGGAAGAATGCTCCCTTACAGATAGTTAAAGAGATCATTTGTGTCATGCCCGCGTCAAGTGGCATTGACCCTGGAACTATGCAGGAACTATCAGATGGGAAGTTAATGAGCCACAGCTCAAGGAATCCCTAGCAGCCTTCAGAGGAACCCTAGGGTTCCACAGAACCCTGGTTGAGAACGGTTGTTCCAGAGGTTTCTAGGGCTTACTTGAGCAATGAATAATATCTTCCTCTCAGATACGTAACCACTGATACCATTTTTTTTTTTTTTAGATTTTGCACATAACAGCTTATACGTTCAAAACAGAAAACAAGAAACATTATCTACAGAGATTCCAGGGCATCAGCATGGAGTATGGTAGTCATGTGGATAGTAAGCCCATTGGGAATCCCTCTTAGCAGTTCAGAAACCAGCAGGGGGCTCACATTGCCACACTTGGCAAGAAGAAAGATAGAAAAGTAAGTGGGGAATTACGAAGAGAAAAAAAAGGGGAGAAAGAAAGAGAGAAAGAGAGAAAGAGAGAAAAGAATAGAGAAAAGGGAAGAAAAGAGAGAGAAAAAAGAAAAGAAAAAAAAAAAAAAAAAAAAAGGGGGGGGGGAGGGGAGGGGATGCACGAGTAGGAAAGGAGAATAGATTTTAAAGAGGAGAGGAAGAATAGTGAAGGAAAAGGGAAAAGAGGGGTGGGGAAAATGGGGAGCAAGAAAAGGAACATGGGGTGGGAAAGGGTAAGGGGAAAGGGGGGAGTGTAAGGTATAGTTGCTATCGAGGTCATATGCCCATAGGCAATATGATCCAGAGCGGGCTCACCACCTCGGTATAGTCCGGCAACAGCTAATGTTCAAGTGCCATAAGTCTGAAAGCGTTGCGTAGATTTAAAGTGGATCCAGCAGGCCCAAGTTGTCGTGAATTTTTGAATACGTTCCTGAGAAATATGTATTAGCTCTTCCATTTCCTCTATCCTGGAAATCCTCAAAAACCATTCGCCTATCGTTGGAGTGTGTGTAGTTCGCCAATGTACCGGGATGCATAATCTTGCCGCGTTTACCATGTGCATAGCGAGGGACTTATAGTACTCAGTTTTGGTCAGGTGGGTGTGATGTAAGAGGTATTGTGCTGGAGAGTAATCTAAAGTGTAAGTCGTGATGTGGGCAATAAGCTCATGTACCTCCTTCCAAAATGGCTGAAGGCCTTCACATTCCCACCATATGTGGAGCATAGTTCCTTTCGCCTTCTTACACCTCCAGCATGAATCTGGAACGGATGAGGAAAACTTATGTAGAAGTGAAGGAGTCCTATACCAACGTGTTTCGATTTTATAACAGTTTTCCTGGATGGCAACATTAAGAGATCCCTTGTGGACGTATTCATTAATAAGGGCCCAATTATCGTCCGTGAGAGGTGCCTGAAGATCGCGTTCCCAAGCTACGCGAGCTGGGTCCGGATAACTAGGGACTTCATCCATAAGTATCTCATAGATACCGGAGATCAGGTGTCTTTGTGGGGGGAGGCATGTGCAGATAGACTCAAATGGGGTCAGGCGTCTTGTCCAAGTCTCTGTCGGCGCCTGAGTGGAGAGAAAATGTCGGATCTGCCTATATATCCAGAAGGGAAAAGAGTTGGTAGGGGACGTCGCTACTAAATCCTCATAGGAGCGAGGGGCTCCTCGGGCAAAGAGCTGATGAACTAGGATTTCCTCCTGTGGCCACTCCTGTCTAAGAAAGGAGGATGAGATACCCGGTGTAAAACCGGGGTTCCCCCTTAAAGGCGTCAGTGGACCGGGCACCGAGGTAAGTGCAGCCGATTTTGTTGCCTCTCTAAAGGCTTCTAAAGATGGGTAGATGGTTGGGTGTGCCCCGACCTCTACAGGCCAAAGTCGGGAGGGAACCCAAGGCAAGGACCTAAGAGGGAGACGCGTAAAAGATTTCTCCAGTGTTACCCAGATCTTACCAGCCTCATGAATGCGCCAATCAACAAGACGAGTAAGGTGGCTCGCCAAGTAATAGTTGTAGAGGTCCGGTAGCCCAATACCACCTCTGGGTTTGGGGCGTGTTAAACGTGTATATTTAATGCGTGGCGGGGAGTTCCTCCATATAAACAATGACGATGCTGACTTGTATGTTGCGAAAAAGGATACTGGGAGGCTGATGGGGATGCATTGGATGAGATATAGGAGTCGTGGTAACACTATCATTTTCAAAAGGGCTGACCTGCCGAACCATGAGACATTGAGGTTCCCCCAGTCTTGCAAGTCTTGTTGGGCTTTTTTCAGGGCTTTCAGGAAATTTTCCTTGTATAGGTTAGTCAATTTTGTCGTGATTTGAATGCCTAGGTATGTAATGGCTTCCTGATTCCACAGGAAAGGAAAGGATTCCTGGCAACGTGCTACTTCCGTCACGATACCATTTTTATTTTTTATTTTTTTTAGCTATCTGTAAGGGAGGCTTCCTCCCTATTGACCACCATTGTAAAAAGCATACTTTCCACTGCCCACCAGTAGTGGAAAATATAGCTACAGCTTTACTTTGAGCTGTAGCGATCGTAAAGTGGTTCTAAAGGCTGAAGGTTTTTTACCTTCATGCATGAAGGTAAAAAACCTTCTGTGTGCAGCAGCACCCTAAAACTTACCTGAGCTCCCTCTCGATCCAGCGATGTGCACAAGAGCATCGGCTCTCCAGGGACTCTCTCTCCTCATTGACTGAAAAAGCAGCAGGAGCTATTGGCTCCTTCTACTGTCAATAACGGCCAGTGAGCCGTTGAGTAGAGAGAAAGGGGAGGGGCCAAACCACGGCTCTGTGTCTGAATGGTCATGCAGAGAAGCAGCTCAGGAGCACGTTTGCTTGAGTGCCCCCATTGCAAGCTGCTTGCTCTGGGAGTACTCCACAGGAGGGAGGGGCCAGGACCGCATTCAGGGGATCCGAGAAGAGGGCAGGTTTGGGGTTGCTCTGCAAACCCGCTGCATAGAGCAAGTAAGTATAACATGTTTGTTTGTTTGTTTTTTTGTTTGCCTTTAAACTCACTTTAATTATTTAGGGGTTTTATGAAACATGAAAGATATTTCAAGGGTTCCTCCTTGTTAAAAAAAAAAAAAGTTGAGTAAGGCTGTCTTAGTTGAAAGAAACAGTTAGGAAGCTGCCATTGATAACCCTCTTTTAAAGGTTCAAAGTCCCCTATCTTTTGATTATAAGGCACTAATCCCAAGTCAGATGCCCCAACACTTTATTATTGCCTTTTTTAAAGTCAGTAAGTCGCCTTATTGTAAAACCAAAATTATGTTTATAGCCATGGGCCATGTAAATTCAAAAACAAGTCAGTAGTTGAAGCTTGCATAGATCCTACGGGTTTGCTTTAAATATTTCAGCATATTTATGAATGTAAGAAGAACATCATTCATGGAAAACAGTCTGTATTTGATTTCAATTAGTTTTGTTATTTTGCACACTATCTTAAATCGAAACACATTATTTGGCATTTAAATAAATAGTAAACCACATACTGCAACACAGTTGAACCTTTGCCCGTGCTGAGATTATATGTTATGCAAAAGATGTTGTTCTTGATCCCGGAGATTCTACTGGGGGTCATTGTCCTGGATGGAATATGTTCCTGTTTGTCTTGGATAAGGAGCTGTCCACATTCACATGGGTGCTGCTTGGATCTTTGGTCTTAGAAAGACTGCCAAGGGCATTTGTGTGGAGGCCAAGACACGTTACAGATCTCTCAGAAGATGAATATTCATCAAGATGACAGCATGGTCTGTTCCTCTGCCAATAAACTGCCTGGTCAAAGTGCTCCATGGTATTCAGTCTATAGGCTGTCTTGTATATGGAGGTTAAAGGCTACACTTTTATATAGGAGGCAGCAGTGTGTTTTTAGTGCATCTTTTGAATTATTATTACAATGTTTGACTTTTGTATGCTTTTTGCATTTTATACTATATTATCTTTGTTGCATATGCACGTCTGTAGATACTCAGTATGACATATCTAGTGTGCTGCTGATTAGACTGTGAAGTGGATAGAATGTATTTGGCCTGGTCCAATATACAGTTAGTTTTGGTTTATTTTTTAGATATCTTCTATTATCCTTCTTTTATAATGCAACAGCATCTCAATGTGATTTAGGTCAGAACTCTTAACTACTACAATATAGAGCAGGAATCTCCAAGCTTTCTGAGCAACGGCCAGTTTATTGTTCTTCAGACATTAGGGGGGGGCTGGACTGTAGTCCCCTGGGAGTAGAATATTCCCCAGCATTAGTGGGACTAGAAATAGAAAAAAAAAGACCTCTGGTCAGTAGGACCGAGAATAATGCCCTGTCATTGGTATTGGAGGAATGGTGCCCCATCGTTGGTGTCATTGGGAGGAATAGTGCCCCATCATTGGTGTCATTGGGAGAAAGAGTGCTCCATTGTTGGTGTCATTGGGAGGAATAGTGCCCCATTGATGGTGTCAGCATAATGAATGGTGCCCTGAGGGCTGGATAAAGGCAAGCAAAGGGCCGCATTCAGCCCGCAGCCCGCAGTTTGAAGACCACTGATATAAAGCAATGCCTATAAAGAAAGCCTGACCTATAGAGTCTGATTTGCTTTAGCAGATTACCCAGGCTGAAGGTAGATAAGTTAGGCATAGTTACGTTATTAAACACTTAACTCAAGATGTAAAAAACAGGTACATTTGGTTCAAAGTCACATAATTTGAGATCATGTAACCTAGAGAAATTTTTGTATTATGAAGAATGAGATCAGCATTATGTTTTCAGGTGTCCAGGTAGATCTGCTATTTTATACTCTCAGGATTGTTGTGGATTTCTTTGGAAGTACAGCTACCTGTCCCTAGTTAGTTAGTGAAGTCTAATTTAAAGGCACATCCTACGGTCAGTAGGGCAGATCAGACATAGACACCAAGAGGGAAATTTACTAAAACTGCAGAAACTGGTGCAGCTGTGCAAAGTAACCAATCAGCTTCTAGCTTCAGCTTGTTCAATTAAGCTTTGACAATAAGCCTAGGTTCACACTGATGCGACTTGACATGCAATTTGAAATGTCAAATCGCATGCCAACTCGGGGGCTATTGCCGGAAATGGCACTGTCTGAATCGGTGCGACACCGACTTTGCGGCACTACACCGATTCCCAAAAGAAGTTCCTCTACTACTTTTGGTAAATTCTGGAGGTGATTTTTATAGATATCTGTGCAGGAACCTGCACAGATGTCTGTCAAATCGCCTCCCGAAGTTGGACTGCATTGCTGGGTTGAAATCGCGCAAGTGAACTCACACAATTTCTAACACGCAGCAAAGTGAACCTAGGTTAAAACCTAGCAGTTGATTGGTTAGTGTGCACAGCTGCACCAGATTCTGTGTGCACCAGTTTTAGTAAATCTCCCCCCTGAATGCATGTTGGAACTGTTTTGATTTATTGTAGGATTGACATTTATAGTATTTATATAGAAAAAGCAGCATTTATAATAGAAAAGATACAAGTTATATAGTCTTTGGTCATTGGTCAGACGTCGGTGACGATGGATGATAATTTTAGAAGATTTCTGTACTTTCCACTATTTCTGAATATGATTCAAAACCTAGAAGTCTCAAGAGTATAAGTAGAGTAGAGGTTTGTTTTAAAAGTTATTTTATAATCATTTATAAAATCAGCAAGTATTTTAAATGTATTGTATATCTTGCCACCACAGAATACGCATTGATACGTTTTACTAGGCTTGACCTGCCTCCCTTCAACTTGGGTAAATAATTGAAGGGGATCTAATTTTACAGTTTAATGTAGATAATCTTATCAACACAATTATCACACAGGGGCTTATGATAGGCAAAAGCTTGGCATAATATTGCAAAGTGAATGGCCCAAATTTCATCTAATTAATGCTAAATCAGCTAAAATTCAAACCCTTGTTGGCCCTGTTGACGCCACACGGCTTGATAAGTTTTGAATGAAAAAATGAATGAGCCAGGTAGAAAATTGGTGGTCAGATGCCGTCATTGTGTAGCTATTTGAACAGTCTCAGGATCTGTGGCTGTCTGAATACAATAGTTGGGAAGCTGTTTAGCGTGGTTTGAGGAATCCATTAGTTATCTCTCATTGATTTCCATCCCACACCACCACGTTCTCTCTGACGTCATCAAGAGTCCCACTGGCTCTTCTTGGTTCAGTGGGCGGGCCTCTTGATGATGCATCGGTAGCCCCCCTCCCCTTCGTTTTCTGAATTTAAGGCTATGCCTCCTGGAATGTGTGATGTACATATCCTGAGAGGCACAGCGGGCCGTGTGCGTGTCATTCGCGTAAGACAGTGTTTCTCAACTCCAGTCCTCAAGGCGCCCCAACAGGTCATGTTTTCAGGATTTCCCTCAGATGAAATGGCTGTGGTAATTACGAAGACAGTAAAACTGATCAAATCACCTGTCACATTTATACCTAAAAAAGGGTGAAAAGAAATGCGCAATAACGAAAAAGGATGGAAGAAGGGGTGGAGTGGAGGGTACTAGCGGAAGAGGGTGAAGGTCCACTTTAAGGAGGAAGGGGACGGGATCTTATGTCACACACTGCACAGCATAGAGCAGGAAGCTTAGTGTAATCTGACACCTGAGTAGAGGGAAAAAACTTACTCCTACACAATCTTATAGGAAAACATGCACAACTGAGTCTGTCAATCACCAGCTGTGTGCTGGAGGGCCATCCCCTGGAAACTTGATGTTGTCATAAACAGAATCAGAAGCGACGCCTGAAAATATCAGAGGAAGGAGACAGCAGCCAAAAAAATCACAGTAGATGCATTGGATGAAGGCAGGTACACTCTAAAGAAAGATGTGCTTTGCTCATTTTTCATTTCCGATTTTTACAACCACATTTTTTAGACGTATCCAGTGTTGGTTGTTTATCATTCTGGATGCCACCCACAGTCAGCATAAATAACTTCCAACTGGCATCAAAAAGAGTTTGCTGAATGTATCACAACCATGTGTCAATGACTGAACACAAGAGATGTTTGGAAAGCTCTGATACCAAACCCCCGTGTGAACTAGCCCTCAGTTTTCATTCTTGTCTATTGATGGACAGCTGTGAATGTTCCAGGATAGGCTGTGCCGGAGCAGGCAGCTCCCGGAGTGTGTATTTCCTTACATGGAAGTTTGCTCTTTTTTGCTCCTCTGCACCCCCAGAAAGTCGCTGCACCCAACTTAGAGACAAGAGAAGCTGCTGAGAACTAAGGGGTTATGTTTTAAAAGATGAAAAATGCAGTCTAACACAAATTCACATTTTAAAACATCCAATGATGTTCAAAGTGCTGCTGCTTGGGGGGTGTGAGCAAGTATACTGGTATTTCTTGTGTTGTAGTGACTTTACGTGTTCTTGAAAAGATTACAGTAATGCAGGACAAATTAGCATTTCACATGTCATTCCTAAGGCATGGGGCGGCCATGTATTATCCGTCAGTGTACCAAACAGCAGAGCCATGACTTCTCCCTACTGGATTCCAGTGATTAACATTCTTTTGAATCAGCGCAAGGATCAAGTTCAATGCGATAAACAGTATAGCTTTGTTTTTCAATGTTACTTCTTCAGTAAAATGTTATGTGTACTGTCAGTGAGTTAATAGGTGGGGGAGTTGTAGAGATGTAACAATTAGGGGCAACAATCTTGTATCATGTCTGTAGTCTCTGACCATCTCTTGTATTATGTCTGCAGTCTCTGACACCCTCCTATATTATTTCTGTAGTCCAGTGGGTGCTGGTGCTCAAATTTTTTGGGGGGAGCAAACAAACTGACAAATTCTGAAAAAAAAACATAAATTGCAGCCTCACTGTACCCATCAAACCCAGCCACTGTACCATGAAACACAGCCACTGTGACATCAATTGCAGCCACTGTGCCCATCAAATGCCACCATTGTGCCCATTAATTGCTGCCACTGTGCCCATCAAACAGAGACACTGTGCCATCAAACGACGCCACTGTGCCCATCTAATGCCGCCACTGTGCCCATCAAACAGAGCCACTGTGTCATCAAATGCAGCCACTGTGCCCATCAAATGCTGCCACTCTTCTCATCAAACACAGCCACTGTGCCCATCAAACACAGCCACTGTGCCCATCAAATGCTGCCACTGTGCCCATCAAATGTTGCCACTGTTTCCATCAAATGCTCCCACTGTGCCAACGAATGCTGCCACTGTGCCCATCGAATGCTGCCACTGTGACCCCCAGCCCTCTCTTCCCATCCTCTCCTATAGGCGATTGGACACCTGATAGGCGTCTAATCACAGCGTCTGTCGTTTCAGCCAATCAGGTGATGGGTAACAGACCCAAGCACCTGATCGGCGGAGAGGCGGTTCGGTCTTAGGAAAGCGAATATTCATTCGCTTTTCTAACACAGATGAGTGACCTGCGAGTGCCCAGCATGACGATCGCAGGTCATCTTTTTTGATGCCTATTAGAGTCTATGGCTCTAATCAGGTGCTTCAAAAACACCCCCTGCCGTTGTAATTGAGGCTCCCAGCACCCAAAAAGGGGCCGGGTGCCTGAAAGGGGGGTGGCAGCAACGGCAATTGATAGATACATGAAATTGAATGAATCTATCCATTGGATTCATTCAATTTCTTGAATAGATTAATGAAATGAAATGAATCTATCCATTGGTCATAGAGGGGGTGGCTGGAGAGAGGGGGCGGAGCCTGTGCACTTTTATGGACGCACCGCCACTGTTGCAGTCCAGACCACCTCTTGGATTATGTCTGCAGTCTCTGACCTTCTACTTTATCATGTCTGTATTCTCCTACCAATCCTTTGTATCATGCCCATAATCTTTGACTATATACTGTTGTGCTCCTGCTGTCTTTTATATATTTGGTGATGTTGAGGGTCTCCCATATCAAGAAATCCCTCCCATATCAAGAAAAGAAAACTGTGTCTATGGCTTACCTTGACGCATTGCATCTTGATCCTGCCCACCGCTCAGATAATTTTGAGTACATGTGTAAAAGAAAGGCGACCCTGAAGTACGGCAGCAAAATCAAAACAAAAGAATTGATAAAACTGCTTGCTAATTCTCCATTAATTCTCCATAATACCCCATGAAGCTGCACATCAATGCAGAGTGAGGTACGGCTTCATGGGATCCATCCTTTGCTCAAGAGTTGTTTGGAGCCAAGACGAGATCCTTCCTTGGCCTGCAATCACAGTGGTGGACACAGGATTGCTTTCCCTTGTAACCTGAGCAGCACACATTTTCCACTGCCGGTTTATAGGAAATACCCAACTTGCAGTGCCTTGGAAATACCCCTTGAAATTTTCTACATTTTGTCATGTTACAACCAAAAACATCAGTGTATTTTATTGTGATTTTATGTGATAGACCAAGACAAAGTGGCACATAATTGTGAAGTAGAAGAAAAATGATAAATGGTTTTCAATTTTTTTTACAAATAAATATTTGAAAAGTGTGGGGTGCATTTGCATTCAGCCCCCCTGAGTCAATACTTTGTAGAACCACCTTTCACTGCAATTACAAGTCTTTTTGGGGATGTCTCTACCAGCTTTGCACATCTTAAGAGTGACATTTATGCCCATTCTTCTTTGCAAAATAGCTCAAGCTCTGTCAGATCAGATGGAGAGCATCTGTGAACAACAATTTTCAAGTCTTGCCACAGATTCCTAATTGGATTTAGGTCTGGACTTTGACTGAGCCATTCGCCTCCGCCCCAGTCTCAAGTCTTTTGCAGACTCTGGGTTTTCTTCTAAGATTGACCTGTATTTGGCTCCATCCACCTTCCCATCAACTCTGACCAGCTTCCCTGTCCCTGCTGAAGAAAAGCTTCCCCATGACATGATGCCGCCACCACCATGTTTCCCGGTGGGGATGGTGCGTTCAGGGTGATGTGCAGTGTTAGTTTTCTGCCACACATAACACTGCTTTTAACCCAAAAAGTTCAATTTTGGTCTCACCTGACTAGAGCATGTTTGCTGTGTCCCTCACATGTTTTCTCACAAACTGCAAACGGGACTTCTTATGGATTTCTTTCAACAATGGCTTTCTTCTTGCCACTCTTCCATAATGGGCAGATTTGTGAAGTGCACAACAAATAGTTGTCCTGTGGACAGATACTCCCACCTGAGCTGTGGATCTCTACAGTTCCTCCAGAGTTACCATGTAACTCTGGCTGCTTCTCTGATTAATGTTCTCCTTTCCCAGCCTGTCCATTTAGGTGGGCCATGTCTTAGTAAGTTTGCAGTTGTGTCATACTCTTTCTATTTTCAAATGATGGCTTGATCAGTGCTTCGTGAGATGTTCAAAGCTTGGGATATTTTTTTATAACCTATCCCTGCTTTAAACTTTTCCACAACTTTATCCCTGACCTGTCTGGTGTGTTCCTTGTCCTTCACGATGCTGTTTGTTTACTAAGGTTCTCTAACAAACCTTTGAGGGCTTCACAAAACAGCTGTATTTTTACTGAGAATAAATTACATGCAGGTGGATTCTGCTTGCTAAGTAGGTGACTTCTAAAAGCAATTGGTTCCACTAAATTTTAGTTAGGGGTATCAGAGTAAAGAGGGCTGAATACAAATGCCCGCCACACTTTTCAGATATTTATTTGTAAAAAAAATTGAAAACCATTTATAATTTTCCTTCCACTTCACAATTATGTGCCACTTTATGTTGGTCTATCCCATAAAATCCCAATAAAGTACATTTAAGTTTTTGATGGTAACATGACAAAATGTGGAAAATTTCAAGGGGAATGAATACCGTATATACTCGAGTATAAGCCGAGATTTTCAGCCCCTTTTTTGAGGCTGAAAGTGCCCCCCTCGGCTTATACTCGAGTCACCGCCGTCTGTCTACCCGATCAGCATGTCGAGCAGACAGACGGTGGCCATTCCACAATTCAAAAGCCGCGCCTCCCTGTCTGTGATAGGCGGAACACTCAATTTCCCAGCAGTCAGTGGTCCGCCTATCACGGACATCCACTCATCCTCGTAGGATGAGAGGATGTCCATGATAGGCGGAACACTGACTGCTGGGAAATTGAGTGTTCCGCCTATCACAGACGGAGGCGCGGCTTTTGAACAGTGGAATGGCCGCCGTCTGTCACAGACAAGAAGAGGTGCGGCGATCCTGGCATGTTTTTTCATGCAGATCGACACAGGCTGCAGAAGGACAAAGGCACAGGACACAGGTAGGATGGACACACAGGTAGGATGGACACACAGGGATGGACGGACACACAGGGATGGACGGACACACAGGGATGGACGGACACACAGGGATGGACAGGCATGTCTCACCCTCGGCTTATACACGAGTCAATAAGTTTTCCCATTTTGTTTGTGGTAAATTAGGGGCCTCGGCTTATATTCGGATCGACCTATACTCGAGTATATACGGTACTTTTTCAAAGCACTATATACAACTTTAAAACCTAATTTAGTTTAACTTGTTTGATTTGAATTTCCCTATTATCCCTTGTACACACGGTCGGAGAATCCGTCGGAATGTGTCCTATCGGACCGTGTTGTCGGATAATCCGACTGTGTGTGGTATGCATCGGACTGATTCCGTCGGAATATCCGTCGGACCCAATTTTGATCGGACCAAGTGCCACACATGCTCAGATCAAATTCCTACATCAAAGCTATTGGCTACTAGCCTGAACGTAGTCTCATCGTAACGAAATTACGTCATCAAGTTCTGAATGATCGGATTTTTCGACAACTTAGTCTGACCGTGTGTATGCAACAGTTTTGGGCAAGATCTGACGGACAAAATCCAACGGACAAAATCCGACGGATTTGGTTGTCGAAATCTCCGACTGTGTGTACAGGGGCTTAGACGTCTTCAATAGAGCAAAAAGCCAAACAAACTAATCTCTAACAACCAACCAGTACTCCCTCTTCCTTGATTTGACTGCAGCAAATTCAAATCTGATTGGTTTTACTATAGGCATAGCGCCATCACTGCTTTATTTGATAATCCCTAGAGTTTAATTAGAAAGTTCAGTCAACATCAATTGTTCTTCCTCGGGCCACCCCCGACAGTACAAACTGCAGTTCTGCGCAATCATTATCCCATACAGGTGAAACAATAGTCACACAATTGCCCTGCTGTGGGTCATATTTTTTCCTCTTCCTGGCACTGCCATGCCATTAGAACATTTATTAGAAAGTCTCAATCCCGCACACAATGTCAATTCAGACAATTGTCTCCTCATTTTGAAATGGAAACTAATATTAAAGATATCGTATGACGCGCTATTACAATTTAGTGCATAATATAATAGGGGATTATTAATTGCAAGCTGTATTATTAATAAAAAATATGGCATGTCTGCGGGTAAAGGCACTGTCTGGCTGCCAGCCTTCCTATTTGTGTCTGCTATTATTTATAATGGGCAACCAAACTTGATACACAAGGAGGGCTGCAATCCACTTGGAAAGGAAAACCATGTCATCACCAATTTAGGTAAATTGTTGCAAGGGTGGTCAGACTTTGTAACTCAACCAATGGACAACAGTATAATAGAATTCAAATGTGGACTGGATATGGTTTCTTGCTGGGAAGGGTGGTGCTAGATATTTCAGTACAGTTCATCAACAGATTAATTGATCCAGGCAATTGTCATGACTGCTGCTGATGGCAAAAAGAAGAAAATGTTTTACTTGCTTTGGTAATCAATCCACAGCCACCTCACTTGTTTTTTTTATTTTGGTTTCTTCCATATAAAGAGTTAGAATATTGGAACCCACAAAGGGGAAGAAAGAGGAGAAATGGGACTTTGTGATACCCTCAAAGTGTGAAAAAATAAACAGAATATAAAATCATATATTTATTGAGAAAATCATGAAAAATAACCACATAGCCCCATAAAGACTTGGGGAATAGTATGCTACATACACAGTATCACAAATTGGAGATAAAAAATATGTTACATCATATCATAACATTTCATACCATTTCATCACTGATGACGATGGAAGAATGGCGATGTCCTTAATACATATCTAGAGCTTCAACGCGTTTCAACCAATTAGGTCTTCCTCAAGGGAATGGCAGTCTTAAAGGATCACTAGGACATACATAAAGGTCCGTATGGCAAACAGTAAATAGCCAAAGTATCATATATTTAGAGTACAATCATGTAAAGATGTAACATATATTTTTTATCTTCACTTTGTGATACTGTGTATGTAGCATACTATTCCCCAAGGTTTTATGGGGCTATGGGGTTATTTTTAATAATATTCTCAATAAATATGTGATTTTATATTCTGTTTATTTTTTCACACTTTCAGGGTATCGTAAAGTCCCATATCTCCCCTTTCTTCTGCTTTGTGGCTTCCACTGATACCAAAGTAGTCTGGGATACAAGTACACAAGAGTTATATCCAAAGAATTAGAATCATTTTCTGGTACAATGTTTTTATTGGATAAAAAAAAAAAAGAGATACAGATGAAACATTCCCACGCAGGGGATAACAGCCGTAAGCTCAAGATAAAGCAATGTGTTTCACAACACTTGAATTCGAATAATTTTAGACCATCAAGTGAGTGAGCATGAGCTTAGGGCTGATAATCAACACATAGCTTGGGATCTGTCAACTGACAATGGCTTTTTTTCCCATTACTTTCTAATAGTGCCTTTGTTAAATAACAGTTTAACACCTTTGATAATTGACAGTTTGACACCTTTGACAAATGACAGTTTGTCACATTGTAACACAGGTATACAAACTATGTACATAAATAGAGAATTCAACTTTCCAAAAACTTTACAATGAAGGAGGCTTACATAGAAATAACAGTTTTTAACTGTTGTCTGCAATGGGGGCAGGGGTGCTAAAAAAAAAGGTAATATGGTAGAGGGGAGTGCTAAGAGGGTATTTTTTTTGGGGGGGGGGGTTGCTAGCAGGGATGATTGGGGGCATTTGTGCTAGAAGGGGAAGTTTTGGGGGATTTGTGAGATACACTTGGATTTGGAGTGGGGTAAGAGGATTTGTGCTCAAAGGGGGAATTCAAAGGGTAGAGGATTTGTACTAGGAGGGGGGATTTTTTTGGGAAGGGGGATTTGTACTGGGGACATATGGGGAATGAGAGGATCTGAGCTGGGGGGGGGGGGGCAAACATTCATGCAGGGAAGGGGATTTCAGCAGGATGCAGATTTGTATTGTGAGAAAGGGGAACTTATGCTTAGAGGGTAAGCTTGCAGATTAGTGCTCAATTTAGTTTGGGGGGAGGGGATTTTGGCTGATGCATAATGCTCATACATCTTGGGGGCAGGGGGAGGGGTGCAATTCGGCATGTTTGCCCTGGGCTCTAGATCAGTGTTTCTCAACTCCAGTCCTCAAGGCGCCCCAACAGGTCATGTTTTTAGGCTTTCCATTATTTTGCACAGGTGATTTGGTTAGTTTCACTGCCTTAGTAATTACCACAGCCATTTCATCTGAGGGAAATCCTGAAAACATGAACTGTTGGGGCACCTTGAGGACTGGAATAGAGAAACCCTGATTCCAGGATCGGTTGGAGGGGATGAGGGGTGGGATGAGGGGTGGCCAAGACAGTTTGCAAAATATGGGACCATTCCTGAAGAAAGAAGGGACATTTGTCAGAATATTTACACATTTTAATAAAGTTGAAAATACTTATCAACATTCTATGCTACAGTTTCAGACTTGGTATTTGTGGAAATGTATTTAGTAGTCCCAGAAGAGTATGAGATGAGATGGTTCGGAGATATATAAATATCAATATGTATATAAAGTGTATACTAAATCATATATAGAACAGCCACTGCTTATAAATATTTCATGTTTTTAGCCTATGTTTGTCCTCTGTTGTTTTCTAAACCACTTGGACCTGCATTACAGAAAGGATAATTGCAGCGTGAGTCACGTATGAGTCAGCCCTGGTAGAACTACAATGTCACTATTCTTCCTCATCTATGGACTTCTTGGTCCAATAGCTCTTTATTCCATCAATGAAAGGAGTGGGTACACTGCAACCGGCTTAAGGACTACAAATTCCAGTAGCTTCTGCTTTCCCAGGTGGACTGCACCATGTTTAACCTCCTACAACGTAGTTGCAAAAAATTGTATAGGCTTAATGCAGAGGTTTAAAGGGTTGGTATTCCCAAAGATTTTAGGGGATGGACCTTAACACCTATTAACTTCCCATTTCTCTTGGGCACCCCAGTGAATTCTAGTGGAATTTGTGGAACCTTCTGAGAAAGCAGTGGTAGACTTTATAGTATATCCAAAGTCAGTTATTTTTTTTAAATTTGGATTGGGTGACTTCATGTGTCTCGCCAACAATGTTAGGTTTTAAGTACATTTTCATCTGCACCACAGTCTTGCACACAAATTCTCTTACGGTAACAGAACAAACTATTTTCATGTATAGTATTTGTACAAAAAAAAGTGTGTGATGATGACCATACATTACATTACAATATAATATAATATAATATAATATAACCTTCAAAATTGTATTCTGTCGTATGAGAATTTTCTTAACTTTAGTAACCTATTGGTTTTCAATATGAGACTACCATGCAAAAAAACAGACAATCATTTATCCTATATTCTTATGGTGTGTACAAAGCTTTAGGGTTTTTGGGTTCCATACATTGCCTTTTGGGTGGCAATAGCTTGTCAAGCAGCCTTCCAAAGAGCCAAAAGTGAGATATCATTCCCCATTGAGTTTAATGTGCTTCAAAATTTGAATTAGAAAAGTTTGAAGTGAAGTGATGTGATGTGAGGAGCTGAGAGTGTTCACAGCTGATTGAGCTCCGACGCCTGGCTGATTGATCCTAGTCAGAGATCCGCACTACACCGCACACAGAAGGCTGACAGAGCCCTGCCTTTCTCCATCTTCACTTCGCTGCTTACCTGTCCTGTATGCCACGCTCTGTCTATGTGCTGGTGCTGTGTGCCATGACAGGGCTTGCTCTGTGACAAGGCAGTGGGCTCCCTGTGTTCCCTGTGTTGTGGAGGGTCCATGGGTTTCTTTGCTGGAAAACCCCTTTTTTCTAATCCACCGTGTTGCCAAGAGGTCTTGTTCCTGAGTCCTGCTGTCGTCTGGAGGGAAATCTTCCATTGGGCTGGCTGGCTGACCAGCTCTCTCCATCCTCTCTCCTCCCGTCCCCCCTCCCCTGCATCTTCCCTTGCTGAGGCTACTGTTCGGACACTCTGTGGGGGAGTTGGAGGCTCTGTTGCCGAACCTGACGTCGAGGCTGTTCTAAGCCTCCAAATTCCTGGGAGAGTGACAGTCTGTTGGTGTTATATCTCCTGCTTCTCCTCTTTCTGCCTGTCATGTCCAAAGGCAAGTGGACAATCAGAGGAATGTGGGGTGGTCTCCCGTATAGAGTGACCTTGTCCAGAGATGACCAAAATGGATGTGCAGTTGATCATGCATCCTGGTGAGGATAATGAATGGCCCCCCTTGACTCCATCCTCTTCTTCGCTCAACGTGAGTATGAATGTAAATACATCTACTGCTCAAACTGTTTCTATTCAGAAATCAACTGAAGGGGAGAGCACAGCTGAAAAGGTTTTTGAACCCACACTAAGGGATCTTCAAAAAGTACAGAAACGCACTAAGGCATTCGAAAATAGGGTTAGTGGTATAGAGGACACCTTTCCTCCCCTGATAACAGAGATGAAGTTTGCTACTCGCAAGTTAAATACTACTATTTCCAAAGTTGAAGACATGGAGAATCGTCTATGTTCTAATAACTTCCGGGTACTGGGTATACCAGAGAATGCCGAGAGTAATGACCCAATTAAATTTGCTGAACAGTGAAATCCTCGGCAAGGACCATCTTTCTTCATTACTTGTAATAGAACGTGCTCATCGGGTCTCTACCCGGCCTCAGAAACCGTGAAATATACCCGGCCTTTACTAATACGTCTTCTAAATTATAGAAACAAGGAAAATATTCTGCGACGGGCATGGGTTCTAAATGATATTAGATATAATGAATTTGAAAATTATGTTTTTTCCTGACTTTTCACCAGAGGTTTAGAAACGAAGGGCAAATTTTCAAGAAGTGAAGAAACGCCTGTTACTCCAAGGCTTAAAATACTGTATTCTCTATCCTGCCCGTTTGCGGGTGGTCTGTAAAGGCAATGTACAAGTATTTCAAACACCCCAGGAAGCACAGGATTGGCTTGGGGTGATGGGCCCACTTTATCAGGAAATCTAAATAAAGGTCTATTTTTCTACTATAAGCCAGGCTGTTGGAGGCCTAATCAGCGATAGCCACTGAATGTTTTTTTTCTTATATTGATAGCCACTGAATGTTTTTTTTTCTTATATCAGTGTTTTTTTCCCATGTGGAACTGTTTTTTGTTTTTTTTGGGGTGGGGGGGATTAGGGTTTTTTTTTTTTTTTTGGACTTTCTATTATTATGTTTTATATCTGTATGTTACATTCTATTGTATTTGGTGCAGGTTGGTTGACTAGTAGCTTAATTTTGCTCCTGTACCTATGGTAAATCAATCAACTAGACCAGTCATTCTCAACCAGGGTTCATCCAGGGGTTGCTAGGGTTTCCTTCAGCATTGGGAAATTTCTGCCTCTCAGATAAGTTCCCACTGACACCATTGATTTTTTTTAGCCATCTGTAAGGAGGTAATCCTTCCCAATGACCAAAAGTGTAAGGACCATTTTTCCCACTGACCATCACACTAATGTATCATGAGTTGTAGATTTCTAATTTTTAGCAGGGGTTCCCTGAGACCGGAGAACTATGTCAAGGGTTCCTCTGTGTTGAAAAGGTTGAGAAAGGCTGAACTAGACTATTATCTTGGAATGTTAAGGGAATGAATAATGCTTTAAAAAGACAATCTGTCTTTGACTACATTGCTCCTTTTCATCCTGCCCTCGTCTGTCTGCAGGAGACACATGCCATATCCAGTGTGACCAGATTTCATACCATTCTCTTTTTACCTCCCACTCTAGGGGAGTTTCTGTTCTGGTCTACACTGGTGTGGTATTTTCCTGCAGTAGGACTATGGTAGACAAAAATGGCAAATATATTTTTCTACAATGCAAGTTAGATGAGCTTGAGTTAATTTTAGCTGCTATATATGTGTGTGTGTGTGTGTATATATATATATATATATATATATATATATATATATATATATACAGTACCCCCATATAATCCAGAAATATTTTGTCAGCTCATTTCCCTTGCAGGTGCTTCACCCCAGGTGGCAATATTGGTACTTGGAGACTTTAATAGTGTAATTGATATAAAGTGGGACAGATGGCCAGCCCCAAGGTCAATGACCTATGAGCATCTCTCCCCCTTTGGAAGACTATGCAAGGAATTAGGACTGTACGCCATGTGGAGGAAGTTACATCCTGAAGAATGTGCCTAAACATTTGCGCGCGTTCGCGAACCGTCCCATCAGATGTTCTCCATCACTACAGACTAGCCCTATTATATAAATTTTTAAGACCTATTATATACTTCTAGGGCTGACTATACGTTAGCAGAGCTATCTATTTATCTGGCCAGTATTAATCTCCCCGTTATTTCAATGGAAGAGAGAGAGATCCTTAATACTCCACTTACGCTACTGGAATTGGAAAGTGCGGTGGTTAGCTTCCCTAACTCCAAAGCCCCAGGGGCTGATGGTCTCCTTATAGAGATCTATAAAAAATACAATAAGAAGATGCTTCCCACCCTCCTTAGTACATTAAATGAGGCTTTCCATCTGGGTCAGCTTCCAGACACTATGGGTCAATCTGTAGTAGTAGTCCAAAAAGGATAAAAACCTGCTACATCCCGAATCCTACAGACCAATTTCTCTACTATCTACAGATGTTAAAATTCTTGCTAAAGTACTTGCTACTAGATTAAATATGGTTATTAAACACATTATCTATTCAGATCAGGTAGGATTCATGCCCAATAAGTCAACTGCAGCTAATATCAGACAAGAATATCTAAATATGCAGGTTCCGGCCCCAGACCATTCAAACCATGCCTTTTTGGTGCTAGATGCAATCAAGGCCTTTGATAGTGTCGAATGGCCATATTTTTGGGCCTTTCTTGAAAAATGTGTGCTTGGTTCTGGCTTCTGCCAATGGGTGCTGCAGCTATATACCGCTCTGAGGGCATCGGTTAGGGTCAATGGCCTCCAATCCTCTCGTTTTGGACTTTCCCGGGGCACCAGGCAGGGGTGTCCACTGTCCCCCTTGCTTTTTGTCCTGGCTATAGAGCCCTTGGCTTGTTTTATGTGGGCCTCTCCTGATGTTACCGGTCTGACTAGGGGAGATATGGAGGAAAAGATATTATTGTATGCAGACGATCTTCTTCTTTACCTGACTAATATCTGCTCATCTTTGCCGGTAGTAATTAAATTGATATGATATTAAGGAGTTTGGCGGGTTCTCCAGGTTAGGCATAAACTGGGAGAAATCCATCCCCTTCTGTATTCACTACCATCTTCACTTTCCCACCTTAAGGTTGTGTCTTCCATAAAATTTTTGGGTATAACTATTTCTGACTCCCCACAGTCATATATTGTGGATAATATACTTCCATTACTTTCTAGATTCCAAGACCAAAGTAAAATCTGAATTAAGCTCCCCCTATCGTTAATAGGTCGTATTAACTTAATCAAGATGATATGGATGCCTCAGCTTCTCTATTTTCTATATAATGCCCCGCTAAAACAATAACAATAGGAATAACAATTTTAGTTCAGCTATACAAGAACGGTATACTTAAATCCTTTGAATAGTTCAGGGGAGAGTTCTCTCTACAATTTAATTGGTTTTATCAATTCCTTCAACTAAGACATGCTCTACATGCCCAATTTTCCTCTGCTAGGATATTTTACCGCCCATCTCTGTTTTGACAAGATAGTACAAGCAAGGTCAACAAAGGGTCTCACATCTGCTACATATAGGGTATTGTTAGATAGGTTCTTAGTGAGCTTTCCCATTCGTTCTAGGTCCTGGTGTTTTTCTTTTTTTTTGGGTTGTGTTTAATTTAATGTGATTTTGTTTGAATAATTTGTATTGTTTTAATGTTGTTTGCATACAAAAATAAAAAGATCTGATTTAAAAAAAGAAAAGTTTGATCAATTTGAACTCAGGAAATTTGGGTCAAATTTGTGTTTGAACCAAATTCAAATCTCAACACTAATAAGAGGCACAATAAACACAACATTTCTTAAATGTGCATGAAATGTAAAGAGTATTCAAAGGGCAATGCCAGTGCTGCAATAGTCTATGCAGTGTAGGCTACTAGTAGGCGTTGGGAAAGTGGCATTGAGCTGAATTAATTGAACAGGATTTATGCTTTAAGTAACATTTTGTTCCTACAAATATGTTACTGAGACACTTGTATTGGTTAATTATAATTGTTAACTTCATCTCTTTCAGGTGTAACTTATTCTGACACCACCAGTCATACTGAAGCTTGCAAGCAATGTACTGAGTGCCACGGTAACAAACGCATGATTGCCCCCTGCGTGGAAACAGACGATGCCCTCTGCGCTTGTGCCTACGGGTTCTACAAAAATGAACAAACTGGAGAATGTAATCCATGCAGGACGTGTCCTTTAGGATATGGCATGATCCTGTCCTGCTCCATGAACCAGGATACGGTGTGTGAAAAATGCCCAGAATGGACATTCTCAAATGTGGACAACAATATGGACCCCTGCCTGCCATGCACTATCTGTGAGGATGATGAGATAACAATAGAAGAATGCACATTGACGTCAGACACAGAATGTTTCGGTAAGTACAAATGAATAGTGGGACTGGGGATGTATACATTTACGTAGCCCATTTATTACGTATGGGAACCAGTGGCGCCAAACTAAAGGTCTTCTGGTTCTCTCTTTATGGTACTGGTGACCATAGGTTCAGTCTTTATGGTGGGGGTTCAGACAGAACAGAAAATGGGGAAATTCTACTGATTTGGGACATTTTTATCAAGGCTTAACTGAACGAGCTGAAGTTAGAAGCTGATTGGCTACCATGCACAGCTGCACCAGATTTTGCACTCTCTAGTTTTAGTAAATCAACCCCATTGTCTAGTAGAGTAAGGAAAGTGTACAACATTTGTCAGGATTTAATTGGCCAGTTAGTCAGCCCATCATAGTAATGGCCCCATAGGAATGTTTGGTGCCAGGCTTAGCGGCAAGCTTTGACACTGCAAAGAAGTGTCAAAACATTCCTTGGAACCCTTTCCCACAGTGACAGAGTCCTTTTAAGAATGCAACCGCCTTCTCTGGGAATATTGAATATACACTGTTCTAGGATCTGCAGTAGCCTCTCAGCACATTTAGTTGTTAAGTTGTGGAAAAATCATTAATCCCAATAAAATCTTGGCCTAGTATTTAGACATATTGGTCCTGTTCCCTGTATATTATGCCAGAAATATTTGGGATGCTATATATTTAATACAAACACTGCTTCCCAGAAATCACGAGACGAATCACGAGAGGTTATTTTCAATACAGAGCAAAGGCTTAGTATGATATAATGAGGTGGAGATGCCAGGAATGAAAAAATCCAATAGCAGTAATGATACGGGAATTTTTGTGGACAATCTAATGCTCGTATTTTATTGACTTAAAGGTGTCTTGGTTTTGGGTGACTGCCAAGGGATTTAAAGGATAAATTTACTTTTAAAACAGATTGCTTCTTTTAATATATGTGGAGATACAAAAAAAAGTTATACATTTTACTGTGTTAGGGTTAAAAAAGACTTGTGACATTAAATTTATCTTCTTAACTCCTGCCATTTTGGTCTACAGGAGAGAAAACAAAACCTATTGGGAACCGTTGCTGATTTTGCCACACAAAAAAATCCCAACCCTCTCCCAGTGGTATCAATGCTTGGATCATAATATTTCCCTATTATTCTTAACCACTTCAATACTGGGCACTTTCGCCCCCTTCCTTCCCAGCCCAATTTTCAGCTTTCATCACTCTAGCGCTTTCAGTGACAATTGCGCGGTCATGCTACACTGTACCCAAATGAAATTTTTATCATTTTGTTTGCACAAATAGAGCTTTATTTTGGTGGTATTTATTCACGACTCCATTTTTTATTTTTTGCGATATAAGCGCAAAAAAAGCGGAAATTTGGAAAAAAAAACAATATTTTCTTTTTTCTATTTTAAAAGAAATCCAATAAAATCAAATTTTGTCATAAATTTAAGCCAAAATGTATTCTGCTACATGTTTTTGGTAAAAAAAAATCCATCACAGAGACCGGGGTCTCAGCGGCAGTGCCAGATCCCGTACTAGCGATTGGGACCCAGAACGCCTGGTTCCAGGTCACCTGATCGCTGTGATAGCCTCTGATTGGCTATCAAAGTGATTAGTCACTGTGAAGCCTACCCCTGTGTTTCTCTTATGTGAATGGAGAGGGAAGATACATTGTATATCGCTCTCTCTCTCTCTCTCTCTCTCTCTCTCCATGATGGGAGAGATAAACAAACAACTGTTTGTAAAAAAAAAAAAACCTAGATCAAGGTTTGAACTAGGTCAAGGTTAGTGTTTGGGTCAAGTAAGGGTCAAAGGTCAGGGTCAGTTTATTTTGGGCAGGATTATTTTTATGATTTTATTTCAATTTTTAAGTTTGTATCAGTGTCAGTAAAGCCGCGTACACACGGGCGGACTGTCTGGCCAACTAAGTCCATCAGACAATCCGACGGACAGTCCGTCCTACTTTTGAATGAACGGACTTGACCACACACGATGAACAGACAGTCCGCTGAAAGCTTGCGCGATGACGTGTACAGCACGTACGACGGGACTAGAAATACGACGTCCAATACACTGCAATGCAACCTTCGGCCGTGTAAATCCTTTCTGAGCATGCGCCATACTTAGTCCGTCCAACTTGCCTACTGACGAGCGGACTGTCCGCTGAAACCAAAGTTGGACGGACAATATTACGGAAATTCCGAAAGACTTAGTCCGCCAGACTGTCCGCTGAAAAAGTCCGCTGAAGCCCACACACGAGCGGACTGTCCGCTGAAATGTGTTTCAGCGGACTAAGTTTGACAGACAGTCCGCCCGTGTGTACGCGGCCTTAGTGTCAATGTGTTTTAGGTAGGATAAAAAATAAAAAAGCGCAAAATGTGCACTATTTATTCTGAGCTGTACTACAGGTACAAACAACAAATAATGTACACATATGGGGTATCGCTGTGATCATCAGGAGCAGGAGAATTTTTTTTAGGTTGCTTATTGGTGGTAGGTTATGGTAGTAACAATAAATATCCAGCTTAATTTTTTATTTTTATTTTTTTACTATTTTGGGCCAGTGTTTACTTGATAACAATAGAAAAAAATCATGATATATCCATTACCATTTACCACCAAAAGAAAGCCCAACTTGTGCTGAAAAAAAAAATGGTATAATTCACCTGGATGCACAAAGTAGTTGTGATTAAATGTACTAACACATGTCAAAGTTGCAAAATTGTGCTTAACCACTTCAATCAGGGCTGGTGCTACCACTAGGCAAACTAGGCAGCCGCCTAGGGCTCACTGGTGCCTAGGGGCGCCCGGCTGCTGGTTTCCCTACGAGTTTGCATGCTCTGCAGGCTGCAGCATGTAACTAACTCAGTCCTACTGGTAGTGTAATAAGAGATGCAGCAGAGCACTGGAGCCAGTGCTAGAGGAAGCAGAGCCGATGCTTCCTGTATAGCAGCGCCTTCTGTCAGATGGGCTGGGCAAAGGGGGTGGAGTCAGGGGTGGAGTCAATGGGGTGGCAAAATTAGGTTTTGCCTAGGGCAGTGATGGCAAACCTTGGCACCCCAGATGTTTTGGAACTACATTTCCCATGATGCTCAACTCCACTGCAGAGCGCAAGAGCATCATGGGAAATGTAGTTCCAAAACATCTGGGGTGCCAAGGTTCGCCACCACTGGCCTAGGGTGTCAAAAAGCCTTGCACCAGCCCTGACTTCAATGCCGGGCACTTAGACACCTTCCTGCCGAAGCCAATTTTCAGCTTTCAGTGTTGTCGCAATTTGAATGATAATTGCGCGGTCATACCACACTGTACCCAAACACATTTTTTATAATTTTGTTCCCACAAATATAGATTTCTTTTGGTGGTATTTGATCACCTCTGCAGTTTTTATTTTTTGCGCAACAAATAAAAAAAGTAAATAAGTATGTTTTCTTCTTCAATGATGGGCACTGATATGGCTGCACTGAGGAGCACTGATAAAGCGGCACTGATGGGCACCGATGAGGTGGCACTGATGAGGTGGCACTGACAGTCACTGATGATGGGCACTGATAGGCAACACTAATGGGTACTTATGGGTGGCACTGATAGGTGGCACGGATGGGCACTGGTGGGCACTGATGGACACTGATGGGTGGCACTGATGACACTGATTGGTGGCACTGATGACACTGATGGGTGGCATTGCTGGGCATCATGTTATATAATGGTGCCAGTCAGTACCCTTTTGACTGGCAGTACCCATTTGACCCACAGATTGGGCATCATTTGCACATGTGAATGGCCATGGGGTACATACCTGGCCATCCACATGTTGCCGCCTTCCCTGGTGGTCCTGGTCTAGTGTGGGCATCAGCACAAACCCCCCTGTCAGGAGAGCCGCCGCTCTACTCGCGTCTGTCAGACGGCTTTTCCTGTAGATATCGTTATCAGCCGTCTTTGGACACGGCTGATCACGTGGTAAAGAGCCTGCGTCAGAGGTTCTTTACCAAGATTGGTAGAGCGGTGTGTCAGACTGACACACAGACTGACACACCACTCCACCGATCGCCGCAATGTGCGTCCCCACCTAGCGCGCGGCGGATGTTATCCTGAAGGACGTCATATGATACCCAGTCAGGATAACTGAACCACTTCCCACCCGGCCTATAGCAAAATGATGGCCGGCAGGAAGTGGTTAAGCATTAACATTTGTTTTACCCTTAGGTGTGAAGGAGTTGATTCCCCAAATTGACAACAGAAAAAACAGGAACCCGTATCCAACGTGTTTCAGGGGCTTGACACTTCTAATAGGCTTCAAAATAGGGTGGGCTCGGGGAGCAGAGCATTGCATCCGGAGCCCACCTAGGTTTGTTGAATATTCGCTGTTGCAACACTGATCCTTCTCCCAGCCAATTGGGAAGTAGGTCTAATACCCGTCACCTGACTGGCTGAAAGGACAGGTGATCCTATCGGACACCTAGGAGAAGAAAGGAGGAGCCGCACAGAAGACACAGGAGCCCGCCCGCCGTCTATAGAAGCCCGCTGCCACCGGAGCCTGCAACCCGCCGCAGCCCGCCATTGCCTGCTGCTGCCTGCCGGAGCCCGCAACTCTCCGAAGCCCGCAACCCACCGAAGCCCACCGCTGCCACCAGAGCCCGCAATCTGCACACTGGGGCCTGCTGGGGTAGGTGCGGTGGGTGGGGTGCTGAGATTCCACCAACCAGTGGGTGGGGGGATCGTTTTCTGGTGGCTTAGATGCATATGCGTCGGGGATTTAAAGATGGAGGCGTGGAAGAGGGGCGAAAGGGGTTTATTCAGTGATTTAGTCACGCTTTATTGTCTAAAATACACAAGCATATTTAATAGGGCAGGGTTATTCTTTCAGTGATCTGATTTTAGCAATATAAAACGTGATGGTGATTGCTTAGTACACTGTGCTTGTCGTCATCACTCATCGCACTGCTTTACTGAATAAGCCGGATCGTGTTTGTGTAGAATATTTCCCCCATAAAATGCTCACTTAGTTGTACAAATGCAAAGCTATTTATACATATGCAATTAATGGAACGCATGCTGGTAGATCAGACACGCACAGGCTGCAATTATCCACGCTTGTATGCCTGCCTGTGCTCTAAGCCTTCCCTCTGACATACACTTGTAATGACATAATATCTACACCAACCGTCACACTAATAGATCAATGTAATTCTCCGGTCCATCAGTCTGTCTGTGAGTCATTGTTCTAATTGCTCACAGTGACCTTATTGTGTGACATAGTGAAGACAGGAAACTGCCCGTGGGCATCCTACACCATAACAGTGCCATCTCTGTCCTACTCATCTCTGCATGGAGCGCAATGCTCTGCAGGGTGCCTTATCGGGGGGGGGGGGGGGGGGGAGCCTGCAGGAGTCTGGAAAATGTTTGTAGGTTTACTGTACAAGGCGGGAAAAAGAAAAAAATATAACAACTGTCGATTAAATATGGCTATTACCTGGCAATTTTTATATTAACCCTATTTACCCACACCTAAACCCCAAAATTTTAACCATTTAAACAAATTATTCCTCCCCAACCTTACGCTTTCAGCAGAGCTCTGATCAAAAATAACAAGATTAAAATGAAAAGCCCATTAACCACTTACAGACCGGACCATTTTGCTGGTCAAAGACCAGACCACTTTTTGCGATTCGGCACTGCGTCGCTTTAACTGATAATTGCGCGGTCGTGCGACGTGGCTCCCAAACAAAATTGACGTCCTTTTTATCCCCACAAATAGAGCTTTCTTTTGGTGGTATTTGATCGCCCCTGCGGTTTTTATTTTTTGCGCTATAAAGAAAAATAGAGCGACAATTTTGAAAAAAACGCATTATTTTTTACTTTTTGTTATAATAAATATCCCCCAAAAATATATAAAAAAACATTTTTTTCCCTCAGTTTAGGCCGATACGTATTCTTCTACATATTTTTGGTAAAAAAATCGCAATAAGCGACTATTGATTGGTTTGCGCAAAAGTTATAGCGTTTACAAAATAGGGATAGTTTTATGGCATTTTTAGTAATAATTTTTTTTTTTTTACTAGTAATGGCGGCGATCAGCGATTTTTATTGTGACTGCGACTTTGCGGCGGACACATTGGACATTTTTGACACATTTTTGGGACCATTGTCATTTATACAGTAATTACTGCTATATAAATGCAGTGATTCCTGTGTAAATGACACTGGCAGTGGAGGGGTTAACCAGTGGGTGGCAGTGTAGGGGTTAAGTGTTCCTATGGGTGTGTTACTAACTGTGGGGGGGGCTGGGCTTTCATTTAGTGAACACTGATCTCTGCTCCAATCACATGGAGCAGAGATCAGCGTCACTAGTTGCTAGGCAGAATGGGGAAATGCTGTTTACACGGCATTTCCTCCATTCAGCCGTCCCGTGACACGATCGCGGGTATGCCCGCGGCGATCGAGTCCGCTGGACCTGCGACCGGACTCACGGGGTCCCCGACCGGCACACGAGCGTGCCAGCGGCGGCGCGCTCGTGATGGCAGGGCGGCATTGAAGATTGGACGTACCTTTATGCCAATACGCCTGTCCGTGCCATTCTGCCGACGTACATCGGAGTGCGCCGGTCGGGAACCGGTTAAAGGATAAATTAACAAAAAACATCTTTTTTTTTGCAATAGCCATCTTTAACCACTTCAGCCCCGGAAAGGATTTGCCCCCTCAACATGACCAGGCCGTTTTTTTTGCGATACGGCACTGCGTCGCTTTAACCACTTAAGGACTAGCCTCGTTTTGGAATTTAGGTGTTTACATGTTTAAATCAGTTTTTTTTTTGCTAGAAAATTACTTAGAACCCCCAAACATTATATATTGTTTTCTTTTCTAACACCCTAGAGAATAAAATGGCGGTTATTGCAATACTTTTTTTCACACTGTATTTGCGCAGCAGTCTTACAAGCCCACTTTTTTTGGAAAAAAAAATCACTTTTTTGAATAAAAAAATAAGACAACAGTAAGATTAGTCCAATTTTTTTTATATTGTGAAAGATGATGTTACGCCGAGTAAATTTATACCCAACATGTCACGCTTCAAAATTGCGCCTGCTCGTGGAATGGCGTCAAACTTTTACCCTCAAAAATCTCCATAGGCGACGTTTTAAAAATTCTACAGGTTGCATGTTTTGCGTTACAAAGCAGATCTAGGGCTAGAATTATTGCTCTCGCTCTACTGATTGCAGTGATACCTCACATGTGTGGTTTGACCACCTTTTTTTATATGCGGGCGATACTCACGTATGCGTTCGCTTCTGCGCTAGAGCTCGTTGGGACAGATCGCTTTAAAAAAAACGTTTTTTTCTTATTTATTTTACTTAATTTTATTAATTTTTTCATTGTTTTAAAAAAAAAAAATCTGGATCACTTTTATTCCTATTACAAGGAATGTAAACATCCCTTGTAATAGAAAAAAGCATGGCAGGCCCTCTTAAATCTGAGATCTGGAGTCACAAAGTCCTCAGATCTCATATTTGAACGAAAATGCAATAAACAAAACAAAAAAGTTGACATTTGAAAAAATCACTTTGAAAAAATTTGCCTTTAAGAGCTATGGGCGGAAGTGACGTTTTGACGTCGCTTCTGCCCTGCTATGGTATGGAGACGTGTGGGGGCCATCTTAGCCTCAGTCGTCTCCATTCCCAGCTACATGAAGGAGCCAATCGCCTCTGCCGTTACCGATGGCTCCGGTAAGTGGCGGAGGGCGCAGGAGAGTGGAGCCGCCGATAACGGTGATCACGCCGCCGCAGAGATCACCATTATCGTAAACATGACCGACTCTTGAAAAGATGGATATCTCGGTTGTGACAGCAACTGCTGCCATTACCAAGAGATCCCTCTTCAAAGTGCCGATGTATATGTACAGGAGCCGGTCGGCAAGTGGTTAACTGATGTCCCTTTTGTCCCCACAAAGAGAGCTTTCTTTTGGTGGTATTTGATCACCTCTGCGGTTTTTCTTTTTTGCGCTATAGACAAATAAAGAGCAACAATTTTGAAAGAAAAAAAACAATATTATTTACTTTTTGCTATAATAAATATCCCACAAAAAAAAACACATTTCTTTATCAGCTTAGGCTGATATGTATTCTTCTACATATTTCTGGTAAAAAAAAAAAAAAAGACAGCAAAAAGCGTATATTGATTGGTTTGTGCAAAAGTGTCTACAAAATAGGGCATAAATTTATGGTGTTTTTATTATTATTATTTTTTTATTATGTATATTACTATGTAATGGCGATGATCTGCGATTTTTAGCGGGACTGCAACCAGACACTTTTGACACTTTTTGGGATCAGTGACAGTTATACAGCGATCGGTGCTATAAAAATGCACTGATTACTGTATAAATGTCACTGGCAGGGAAGGGCTTAACACTAGGGGCGATCAATGGGTTAAATATGTTCCCTGGGAAGTGTTTCTAACTGTGGGGGGGGGGGGGTGGGACTGACTGGAGGAGGAGACAGATCGCTGTTCCTGATCACTAGGGACAGATGTTCTCTCTACTCTGTTTGTTTACATGACGCGTGGATCGATCACGGGTGACCAGTGGGCATTGCAGCTGCCGGCCACGTGCATCGCCTCCTGCTATTGCCATTAAAGGGACTGCCCTATGGCGATTCGTGCAGCTGAGCCAACCTGCCGCAATATAACTGCGGCGGCTGGTCGCCAAGTGGTTAAAGTGATTATTTTTTCAATAACAAAAATGTTATACTTACCTGCTCTGTACAAGGGTTTTGCATAGAGCAGCCCCCTTCCTCCTCTTCTGGGGTCCCCCAGTGGTGCTCCTGACTCCTCCTCTTCATCGAGTGTCCCCACGAAGACCCACATTCCATGGGGGCACTCATGCGGGCGCACTGCCGAGTTCTGCTGCTGCGTCCATTGACACAGACAGCAGGACTCGGCCCCCCGCCTCCCATGTCACTGGATTTGATTGACAGGTCTTGGAGGGACTTCCTTTTTACCTGTTGAGTACACAAACTAGGGACGGGCTCTTTTCATCAAGCTAGCACTCACAGGTGTGTCCCTGATTTCGAGGGACTGTCCCTGGTTTGGAGCAATGTCCCTCTGTCCCTCATTCCTCCTCATTCGTCCCTCATTTTGGTCTGATCTATATAGTTGGATATAAAATGCACTTTTTATCTATGAAAAAGTGTTTTCCAGCGCTAAACCTTTCATCTGATTTCTAAATTGCTGCATTTGTAAATTCCAAAAGCCAATATAAAGGAATAGTGGTAAAAAAAAGCACTCGTGGGGTTAACCAATCTTCTTTTTTTGTACAATTCTCCTTTAAGGGGGCGTGGCAAGGAGCGTGTCCTATGCCTGCATACTTTTGCTGATAGGTGTCCCTCATTCCCATCTCAAAAAGTTGAGAGGTATGGGTGTGGCCCATTGGATTTGGATATAGGAGCTTGAGCAGTAACCCATATGCTGTGGATGGGGCCACACTTCTAGAAGGGGGTATAGCACCTGAATCGATCTAAGGGTCTACAGGCATGTCTTGCATGGGTGCGGCATGCTGTAGCTTCATATTCAGGGGAAGGGATGCAAACTGACCACACTAGCACGGATCTACTTCTTTGCCCGCTTTTTTCGTAAGAGGAGCACACATTTTCATTTGTAGACGCAGCTGTGTGTATGGCGCCATTAATCCCTATAGTGCTGCGTTTAGAGGTGTACAAAACTATACACTGTAAGCCAGGCATGTACTGGCCATCGGGACTACCGGGAGTTTCCCGATGGGCCGATGGCTCAGTGGGCCACTCTGATGTAAGGGGGCTAGTGATGGGACACTCTGATGTAAGAGGGTGCTGATGGGACACTCTGATGTAAGGGGGCTGCTGATGCGACACTCTGATGTAAGGGGGCTGGTAATGGGACACTCTGATGTAAGGGGGCTGGTAATGGGACACTCTGATGTAAGGGGGCTTAGTAATGGGACACTCTGATGTAAGGGGGCTGGTGATGGGACACTCTGATGTAAGGGGGCTGGTGATGGGACACTCTGATGTAAGGAGATGCTGATGGGACACTCTGATGTAAGGAGGTGCTGATGGGACACTCTGATGTAAGGGGGTGCTGATGGGACACTCTGATGTAAGGGGGCCTGTGATGGAACACTCTGATGTAAGGGGGCTGGTGATGGGACACTCTGATGTAAGGAGGTGCTGATGGGACACTCTGATGTAAGGGGGGCTGGTGATGGGACACTCTGGTGTTAGGGGGTGCTGATGGGACAATCTGATGTAAGGGGGCTGGTGATGGGACACTCTGATGTTAGGTGGTGCTGATGGGACACTCTGATGTAAGGGGGCTGCTGATGGGACACTCTGATGTAAGGGGGCTGGTAAAGGGACACTCTGATCTAAGGGGTGCTGATGGGACACTCTGATGTAAGGAGGCTGGTGATGGGACACTCTGATGTAAGGGGGCTGGTAAAGGGACACTCTGATCTAAGGGGTGCTGATGGGACACTCTGATGTAAGGGGGCTGGTAATGGGACACTCTGATCTAAGGGGTGCTGATGGGACACTCTGTTGTAAGGGGACTGGTGATGGGACACTCTGATGTAAGTGGGCCGGTCTGGATGAAGTCCAGGGCTAAATTTCTGTCCCAGTCCAGCCCTGCTGTAAGCATTTCATACACCTGTATGAATGAACCCCAAATAATCCTAGTACTAGCCGGAGCTGCTTGTGGCAGGATAAAAAAAAAATACATGAACGTTTTTTTTTTTGGGTATTCAGAAAGATTTGCATTTATGCTGGGTCACCAAACCATACAGGCCCATAAGCAGATACTCTCGGCATCCCCAGTAACACGTCACTGACTCTTTAGTAATAAACATAATATGCACTGACAACTATAATGAAAACATAAACAGCTCAATTACATCTCATAAGCGTTCTCCAAAAAAAAGTCCATCACTATGTTAATTAAAGGCAAGCATTATATTTTTGGCCAAAAATGAAAGTTTGGATAAAATGCAGCAGGCATTAGGAAAGTGTTGTACACAGGGGGATGGAAGTGACAGTTTGAAGAATAGTGCTGTGTAGGGTTGTATGCACAGTTGCCATCATTGGCGCCTCTCCCGGTTGCTGGAAGGGCCTACAGACTAGGAAGTTAAAGTCTGTTTTGAATTTTAGGAATCGTACGAATATAGACTCACACATGTGCTTCCTCGTGTTCCTGTTTGTTGGCTATGGCCTGTACCAATTCAAAAAAAACGTTCAAGTCAATTGATGAGAGAATAAGAACCTTCCAAGAATAAGTCCAACTTTGAGCATACACATATTCTTAAAGTAGATGTAAACGCCAACTGACATTTTTTTTACTTTAAGCACTGTGTGTTATAAACAACTGCCATTTCTTAGGTACTTTTCCACTTTTTTCATATCCCTTTTTTTTGCGTCCCCTGTTTTTTTCCACTTTTCCTTTCTTTCTCTACGTTTACAGCCACTTCCTATCTATAAGCACTCACTCCAGTGGTGAATGAATATCATTAGTCGGGGGGGCTTCCTGATGGTGACTCTGGTGGAACATGTCTTCACAATGTGCGTCTGCAGCAGGTTGTTTTTACTAAAGGCAAATAAGCTGCTCATTAGTAAGGGAATTTCGCTTATGCCGTGTACACACGACTGGACTTTTCGACAGCAAAGGTCCGACGGAACGAATCCGTTGGACAATTCGATCGTTTGTTTTTCCACCGGAACTCCGCCGGACCCAGTTCCTATCGAGAAATCCATTTGTGTGTATGCTGGTCCGACGGACAAAAACCGACGCTAGGGCAGCTATTGGCTATCAGCTATGAACTTCCTTATTCTAGTCCGGTCGTACATCATCACGTTCAAATCCGTCGGACTTTGGTGTGATTGTGTGTGGCCAAGTCCGTTCATTCGGAAAGTCAGTTGGAACTCTGCCCAAAGACCGTCGGACCTAGTCCATCGAAAAGTCCAGTCGTGTGTACGCGGCATTAGGCCTCTTTCATATTGGTGGCATCCACCAGTGGATCAGCCTGCTCAGCAGGGGAATCTCTACGTGGATACCCACTGAGCAGGCGGGTGACAGGTGCATTGCATTAGCCAAGCATACATGAATACAACCCGCTGTTCTCTAAGGCAGTGGTCATCAACCCTGTCCTCAGGGCCCACTAACAGGCCAGGTTTTATGTATCACCTTGGGGAGATGCAGACTAGAATACTGCAATCACTGAGCAGCAAATTATATCACCTGTGATGTATTTCAGTTATCTTGCAAACCTGGCCTGTTAGTGGGTCCTGAGGACAGGGTTGATGACCACTACTCTATGGGGCTGTCAGATGGAAATGGGCCACCTGACTTTTTCCATCCCACTGTCATCCAATCCAATCCGCTAGAAAGATGGGGAATGGTTCCCCATCTGTCTGTTATTAGCAGACAGGATAAGATGCTGGCAGATGTCAGTGGACATATATCCTCTGACATCCGCCGCTCCATGAGAGCAATAGATGGTCCAATCGGAACCGCCTGAAAAACTGGCAGGTGTACCCGATTGGTCTGTTAGTGTGAAAGGGGCCATAAACCTAACGTATGTAATGGAAATTTACAAAGGATATCCAATCACACTCAAGTAAAAAAAAAAAAACAGAGCTTTTGCTGGCACGTGATTTTTTAATGGAAGTCCGCACAGCTTTCCCTCATTCACTAAGCTTAAAGAAAAACAGCCTAGTTGCCTTTAATAAATCAACCTCTATGTCTCCATTTGTAGAACATATAAAGGGTAACAACACAGAAGAGGGTCACAGGAACAATCCGGAAAAGTATTAAAATGGTTCTAAAGGCTCAAGGCTTTTTACCTTCATGCATTCAATGCATGAAGGTAAATAAAACCTTCTGTGTGCGGCAGCCCCCCCTATACTTACCTGAGCCCCATAGCGATCCAGCGATGTGCACAAGAGTCTCGGCTCTCTGGGGAATCTCCCTCCTCTTTGGCTCCCACTGCTGTCAATCACAGCCAGTGAGCCAATGAGGAGCGGGAGCGAGCCTGCTCGGGTGCCCAATAACAAGCTGCTTGCTGTAGGGCAGTGGTCATCAACCCTGTCCTCAGGACCCACTAACAGGCCAGGTTTTATGTATTACCTTGGGGAGATGCAGACTAGAATACTGCAATCACTGAGCAGCAAATTATATCACCTGTGATGTATTTCAGTTATCTTGCAAACCTGGCCTGTTAGTGGGCCCTGAGGACAGGGTTGATGACCACTGCTGTAGGGCACTCGGCATGAGTCCCGAGAAGAGGAGGATCGGGGCTGCTCTGTGCAAAACCATTACACAGAGCAGGTAAGTATAACATTTGTTATAAAAAACAAACAAAAAAAAACAAGCCTTTAATACCACTTTCATTTTATGAAGTTGCAGATTTTAGAAGATTGAAAACTTTTGAAAGTGCAAATGAAATGTCAAAACCTACATGAGATTTTATTCACTGGGCTTGTATCTACTTTGAAAACATACAGTATATCACTTTGTAGTTGATTAGGCCATGAAGACTAGTCAGAGGTTAGAAAATGACTGAACATTTAGGCCCCATGCACAGTGGGCACTAAGTGCATAAGGCTACAGGGTGTAGCTGCACCTGACAGCCTGTCAAGCTCAATGAGAGTCTGACAGCTGCTGTGGCTGCAAGAGGCTGAGTGGTGCACCTAGCAGTATGTAGGTTTAGGGCAGTGTTTGCCTAAGGATGAATGTTGGGATTGCATGCATCTGCGTTCCTGGCACTCATCCCTGGTCTCATAATCTACTAAAATGAAGTACATCTAGGTGCAATGCCAAGCCTTATTCAGGTACAGCAGCTGTCAGACTCTCATAGAGTTTGACAAGCTGCCAGCTGCAGCTACACCCTGGAGCCTTATGAACTGGGGCTAAACGATGTGCCTGTAATTTATTACAGGTACTTATATAGCGCCATCAATCTTGCAGCGTTTTGATCATACACTATATTACCAAACTTATTGGGACACCTGCCTTTACATACATGTGCACGTTCATGGCATCCCATATTTTGTCAGTAGGGTTCAATATTGAGTTGACCGATTCTTTGCAGCTTCATAACAGCTTCAACTCTTCTGGGAAGGCTGACCACAAGGTTTAGGAGTGTGTCTATGGGGATGTTTTACCATTCTTCCAAAAGAACATTTGTGAGGTCAGGCACTTATGTTGGATGAGAAGGCCTGGCTCACAGTCTCTGCTCAGATTCATCCCGAAGGTGTTTTATCAGGTTGAGGTCAGGCCAGTCAAGTTCCTCCACCCCAAACTCACTCATCCATGTCTTTATGGACCTTGCTTTGTGCACTGTGCAGTTTGGGACATCCCCAAACTGTTCCCACAAAGTTGGGAGCATGAAAATGTCCAAAATGTCTTAAGAGTTCCCTTCACTGGAACTAAGGGGTCAAGCCCAACCCCTGAAAAACAACCCCACACTTTGATCCCCCCTCCACCAAATGATTGGACCAGTGCACAAAGTAAGGTCCATAAACACATGGATGAGCAAGTTATTCATTATTATTATTATTATTATTATTATTATTAATAATAATAATAATTATTATTAATTATTGAGGATTAGAGTGCAGAGTGGGAGCCTGACCTCACAAATGCTCTTCTGGAAGAATGGTCAAACATTCCCATAGACACACTCCTAAACCTTGTGGACAGCCTTCCCAGAAGAGTTGAAGCTGTTATAGCTGCAAAGGGTGGGCCGACTCCATATTGAACCCTACGGACTAAGACTGGGATGCCATTAAATTTCATGTGAATGTAAAGGCAGGCGTTCCAATACTTTTGGCAATATAGTGTATATTGTACATTCACATCAGTCCCTGTCTTCAAGGAGCTTAGAGTCTAAGTTCCCTAACTCACATTCATACATACACATACTAGGGTCAATTTAGATTAACCTACAAGCATGCCTTTGGGGTGTGGGAGAAAACCGGAGTACCCGGAGGAAACCAACATGCTTTATCAGTAACTGCAGCTTCCAATGAGACCTTTCATAACATCAGACCAACAAGTAACTAGTCAGTTCACTAGCTGTCCATAGGACTGAACCAAGGTGTAGTAATTCAGAGTAGTGGAATTTAATTAAATACAAAATGAATACACAGCACTGACAGCTTAGTGATCTAATTCTTCTCTAGAAATGCTGGAATTCCCTCTTTCAGATCTATTGTAGAGTTACAGTAGACTGATATCATGAGTAGTGCATGTACTTCAGTTAGTTGCATTTAAAAAAAAATGTTTTTTATATATTTATTATTTTTATTTCATTTTCATTTTATTTTATTTTTATATGAATATGTAAATGCATTAACCAGTGTTTTGTAAAATCTGGCCAGAGTTCACATTTACCTGCGCCATTTAAAATGAAGAATCAGGAGTTGTATAGCACACGTTACAGTCCCCTTTATACAAAACAAAAAGTTACACATTTTGTTGAAAGTTGATATTTTCGTATCTTGGCAACCATCCCCTTGCTTTGCTCAGGGCATATATAACGATAAGGGAAGACACAAGATTTCCCCTGTCAAATATTCTCAAATGTTTGCAGTGAGCCATTGTCATTGCCAAAGGCAAAAGTTAAACAAAAATGCACATTAAAAAAATATATTAAAATCATGGGAAAGCAAACTAACAGGAGAATACATAGCATTCATAAAAGCCATTTTTAGCCACCTAAAGAGGAGAATGATTTAAATGAAGTTAAAATAAAGCATTTTTTCTATGTTTGTAATTTTTATTTCATTTATGTATTAGATTCAGAACTAAATAAATGTATATATTTTTTTAAATGTAACCTTTTAGGCAAATACTTATGAAATATTAAATATAAATGTTTTATATTTGGCAGGTACTTATGAAATATTAAATATAAATGTTTTATATTTGTCACAACCACTAACTGTATTACCTGTAATAAAAAAAAAAAGAAGTATAGATTATCATTGTTATAAATTTTATTTATTATATTCAGAAGTTGATTAATATTTAAAAAAAAAAATGTTTTATCTTTTTTAAGCAGATAAATATGACATTTTATATATAAATATTTCACATATGTCACCTACAACCAATAAATCTATTACCTGTAATTATAAAAAAAAGTATACATTATGCTTTTTTATATTTTTTATTTATTATATTCAGAACTAAATTAATAATTTAAAACATGTTTTATCTGTTTTAAAGTAGATAAATATGAAATATTAAGTGTAAATATTTCAGATTTGCCACCTACAACTAGTAAGTTTATTATCTGATGACCTGATATTTTATTTTCCACTGTTTATGTCTATTCATAACAGACACACTTTTACCTATGGCCTTCTATAGAATTAGATGGAAAGTAGTCAAAAGTAAGCAGCTTGTGCTGAGCTTGCTACATGGAAAGCCTACTATTCTTCACAAACAAGGGTCATGCAAAAATCCTTTATATGTAAAATATTAATATAAATATTATATAGTATATTATAATGTGTGTGTATGTGATATATATATATATATATATATATATATATATATATATATATATATATATATATATATATATATATATATATATATATATATATATATATTTTTATATATATATATATATATATATATATATATATATACATATATATGTGTGTGTGTGTGTGTGTGTGTGTATGTATGTATGTATGTATGTGTGTGTGTGTATATAGATAGATAGATAGACAGATAGATAGAGTAAAAGTGTTATTAAGTATATTATAAGACTTTATACATAACAATAATAAAAATAGTAAAAATAAAGATGTAAATAGTTCAAAAAGCATATAAATAAACTTTATAGTTTCCTAATAACTGACTGTTTTTGCTTGTTGTCCTCCAGAGGTCAGAATGAAGTTGATTTCTTTTTATAGTTATTTATATACAAACTGTTCTTTTCTTTGCTTGTCTCTATAGATCCAAACCCACGTGTGGCATCGGTGACTCCATTCTTGGACACCACTATCCAGGACACCACCATGACTGATCCGGAGTTAATAGGCACAACAACAGGGAGTTCGCAGCCTATTCCTCCAAGCGGGGCCACTGAGAACCTCATTCCTGTCTATTGTTCCATTTTGGCTGCTGTTATTGTTGGGCTGGTGGCATTCATTGTTTTTAAACGGTAGGTGCATGGTAACAAGGTCACTTGCCTATAGTGCTGAGAGAAACATCAGGAGAAAAGATTTTATATATATATACAATATATATATATATATATATATATATATATATATATATATATATATATATATATATATATATGAAACTCACCCAGATTGGCATATATCATGCAGTTTGAAGAAATATGTTCTTTCTCGATAGTAATTTGAGATGTAAAAATTGGGCATTTGGACATGTTGGTGTCTTTCAAATATCCATAACATAGACAGGAAGTTAAAAAAATCAAGCTAAGTGAATCTAAATTGGGGAAGAAGAAAGTTTTCTGGCTAATAAAGCCGGTCTAGGACAACTTGTGTGGACAGGACTTTAGGTTTTAAGTGGTTGACTTGACAGGTTTACTTTAAAGGGATCCTGTCGTGACACCACTGAGGTTCCATTTTTGACATCCTCATGAAAATGCTGGTTATAATTTGGTGAGTGGCCAACTAAGAAGTGAAGCCAAAGGACTTTGAAAATCCCAGGAATATTGCAGTGGGGTATGGTGGTACTTGTGTTTCTTTAATAACAGATTCCCTTTAAAATGTAGAACTTATCAAGACACTGTCACCTTGCCCATCCAGAGCAGACTCATAGGGGTTGATTTACTAAATGCAAATAGATTGTGCACTTGGCAAAGTTGCTCCAGAGCGTAGTAATTGAGGTAAAGACTCACTTTGCAAAGAATACCCAATCATGTGCAAGGAAAATGAAAAACATAGTATGTCTGCTTGCATATGATTGGATGATGGAAGTCAGCAGAGCTTCTGTTCATTTACTAAGCTCTGGAGCAACTGCTCTTGAAGAATGCAACTGCTCTTTGAAGAGCAACACACAAACATCGAAGAGTCCAAGGTTTCATGATAAAATTGATTCATAGCTGAAAAAGAAAGCGCTTTTCAGGGGGCAAACACCCCCCCCCCCCCCCCGTTACAAAATAAGTACAAATACACTTTATTACCAAAAGTATTGGGATACCTGCCTTTATACACAAATAAACTTTAAAGCTGGTTATAAACCTGGTTCCTGCAAGGTAAAGGCACAATGTGCTAGTATGCATCGCATACTTACCTTAAAGCAAAGCCCTCCCATGCTGAGATGTCACTACTGCAGGCGCTCTAATCTTCACCCATCTTGCTTCCTGGTTTCATGGACTGTGTGATTGGCTGGAGCCGCGATGACGTCACTCCCATGCATTTGCGCGAGAGCCACCATTCAGGGCACAGAGCTCTGAAGGAATGGTACGGGTGGATGTTCCTTCAGAGCGCATTCACCAGTGATGTCACTGGCTGCATGTACAGTAAGGAGTTATTTTTAGGAGACATTTACACTACCTATAGGTAAGCCTTATTATAGCCTTACCTATAGGTAAAAGCAAGAGATGGAAGTTGACTTGGCATCCCAGTCTTAGTCCATAGGGTTCAATATTGAGTTGGCCCACCCTCTAAAGCTATAACAGCTTCAACTCTTCTGGGAAGGCTGTCCACAAGGTTTAGGAGTGTATCTATGGGAATGTTTGACCATTCTTCCAGAAGCGCATTTGTGAGGTGAGGCACTGATGTTGGATGAGCAGGCCTGGCTTGCAGGTTGAGGTCGGGACTCTCCTCCACCCCAAACTTGCTCATCCATGTCTTTATGGACCTTGTTTGTGCACTGGTACACAGTCATGTTGGAACAGGAAGGGGCCATCCCCAAACTGTTCCCACAAAGTTGGGAGCATGAAATTGTGAAATTGTCCAAAATGTCTTGGTAGTCTGATGCCTTAAGAGTTCTCTTCACTGAAACTAAGGGTCCAAGCCCAACCCCTGAAAAACAAACCTACACCATGAAATTGTGAAATTGTCCAAAATGTCTTGGTATGCTGACGCCTTAAGAGTTCTCTTCACTGAAAGTAAGGGACCAAGCCCAACCCCTGAAAAACAAACCCACACCATAATCCCCCTCCACCATATGATTTGGTCCAGTTCACAAAGCAAGGTCCATAAAGACATGGACGAGTGAGTTTGGGCTGGAGGAACTTGACTGGCCTTACCTCACAAATGCACTTCTGGAAGATTGGTCAAACATTCCCATAGACACACTCCTAAATCTTGTGGACAGCCTTCCCAGAAGAGTCTAAGCTTTTATAGCTGCAAAGGGTGGTCTAACTCAATATTGAACCCTACGGACTAAGACTGGGATGCCATTAACCACTTGGCGCCGGGTGGACATCCTGGGACGTCCTTGACTTTCCGGGGTATATCTGAATGATGCCTGAGGCTACAGACATCATTCAGATATCTGCATTTTCAGCCGGCGATTCCATGCACCATAAGAATGATCATAGCGGCTGTTCCGCCGCTTGATCGTTCTTACGGGCGGCAGGAGGGGGCGCTTCCATCGGTGAGTCGGACACAGGATCCGCCGGCCCCCGGATGGTGATCATAGAGATTTCGGGCGGACCAGATGGTCGCCGGAGTCTCTATGATCGTTCGGAGGCCGGGCGTGATGTCATAACATTGCAAATTCAAATAACGGCGCCGCCTCGGCTGGGAAGTTTTTTTTTATTTCTTTTATTTCAGGCTTCCCAGCCTAGAGGTGAGATGTGGGGTCTTATTGACCCCATATCTCACTGTAAATAGGACCGATCATGCCATATTCCTATTACAAGGGATGTTTACATTCCTTTATTAGGTATAAAAGTAATCAAATATATATTTTTTTAAAGCACCCCTGTCCCCGTGAGCTCGTATGCAGAAGCTAACGCATACGTAAGTCCCGCCCACATATGAAAACGGTGTTCAAACCACACATGTGAGGTATCGCAGCGAACGTTAGAGCGAGAGCAATAATTCTAGCCCTAGACCTCCTCTGTACCTCAAAACATGTAACCAGTAAAAAAATTTAAAGCCTCGCCTATGGGGATTTTTAAATACCAAAGTTTGTCGCCATTCCACGAGCGCGTGAAATTTTGAAGCGTGACATGTTGGGTATCTATTTACTCGGTGTATCTTCATCTTTCACATTATGCAAAAAAATTGGGCTAACTTTACTGTTTTTTTTTTTAAAGCATGAAACTGTTTTTTTCTGAAAAAAAGTGTTTGAAAAATTGATGCGCAAATACCGTGAAAGATAACAAGCAACAACCTCCATTGTATTCTCTAGGGTCTTGGCTAAAAAAACATATATAATGTTTGGGGGTTCTATGTTATTTTCTAGCAAAAAAAAATATGAATTTTACATGTAGGGGAGAAATGTCAGAATTGGCCTGTGCGCGAAGTGGTTAAAGTTCATGTGCATTGTAAAGGTAGGTGTCCCAATACTTTAGGTAATACAGTGTACATATACTTGTAGAGTATATTTGACCAATGAAACACATAACATTTTCCTGCTATGAATTAATTTTATCATTGAAAACTATGAACTCTTTGATGTTTATTTGGTGCTCTCATTGGATTGTATGTATGTGGATTCTCAACTTTGTTCCCTTTCCCTGTTCCTGAGGGGAGTACCCATTTTGTGGAAAGCTGCTGATATGGAGCCAGTGTGATAACTTCCGTGACCAATAGAAAAATTGAATTCTGAGATCCATTCGTTCCTATAAAGGCAATGTCATACCAGTGATCCTGGTGCTGCCAGCACCCTGTCAGCTATAGGATCACTAAAGAAATATGCTGCAAATTCTTGCTTGCCTGGGAGGAAGCATTAACATATCATGCTTTTTTTGCCAGCGAAGAAGTAAAACTGTAGCAGCAGATGAGTGCTCCATTAGTAGATCTGTTGCTTGTATGTTGCTGTCAATGGTAGGATTGCTAAGTGACATCATCTCAGCGGCCCGGGAATGGGAATTATTTGGTCAGTTTGTGAAAGTCAGTTTCTTCCTTAAGGTCTACTTCATTCATTTTGACTCTTACGTAATTCCAAAAAAAAAAAAAAATGTATTTGTGTGTAATAGTATGTTGGAATTACATGAGAAGGTTCACTGTATAATAACATTGGATTGTATTTTTGTGTTTCTTTTTTTTTTTTTTTTTTTCTCCATCACTTTAAAACTCATTAGTAAATATGAGCGAGCTGTGTGACGTTTAGGTAGAAAGTGTGTGATCATTCGCTATCTCATCTTCATGTAGGTGGAACAGCTGTAAGCAGAACAAGCAAGGAGGAAATAGCCACACAGTGAACCAAACTCCGTCCCCCGAGGGGGAGAAACTACACAGTGACAGTGGGATCTCTGTCAATAGTGACAGTACTGCCGAGCAACCCGCAGGACATATGCAAGGTATTGAATGATATGCCATCAGTCGTCCTGCTAATGTCAGTATTATGTTTTCCTTTACATAAAGGGCTCCTTTTTATGTTTGCAGAGCTCACCAAAAAAAAAAATGAATCCTGTCGATTTCAGAGCTAAATAGCCGAAGCCCAAATTTAAAAACAACTGATTGAGTCAAAGCAGTGAGTCATCTCCTCTCCCTCCCTGCCTGTGCTGTCCAGATGGGCCAAATTATTCAATTAGAGAGAGATGGCATGAAAGTAAGCATCTGCTGCTGTGCTCTTTCTTTAGAAAAAATATAAAATTCTATGATACACAAATCCTAGTATTAAGGGTACAACCAGCACCAATTGATTATTTGCCAAATACAATTTTATTTTAACAGTAAAACAAAATGTAAAACAGTTCCAAACCTATTAATTCAAAAATAAAATAATAAAATGGACCTCATTATAGTTATCGAGGGAAAAAAACATAGGTTGCCATTGCTGGGCTCGTTCTTTACAAAATGCTAGTTACCTGACCATTATTCTGAGTATTCTGAGTTACCTGACTATTATTCATAAAGTACCAAAGTCCACCAAGTGTATCTGTTCTAAGCACAGGGACCAAGAAGTGGTGAGAAATCTAAAATTTGAAATAGTCTCTAGAACAGTAATAGAGGGGAAGTCTTTAAATTACTATTATTATTATTATAATACAGGTTTTATATACAGTGGTGTGAAAAAGTGTTTGCCCCCTTCCTCATTTCCTGTTCCTTTGCATGTTTGTCACACTTAAGTGTTTCGGAACATCAAACCAATTTAAACAATAGTCAAGGACAACACAAGTAAACACAAAATGCAATTTGTAAATTAAGGTGTTTATTATTAAAGGTGAAAAAAAATCCAAACCATCATGGCCCTGTGTGAAAAAGTGATTGCCCCCCTTGTTAAAACATACTATAACTGTGGTTGTCCACACCTGAGTTCAATTTCTCTAGCCACACCCAGGCCTGATTATTGCCACACCTGTTCACAATCAAGGCATCACTTAAATAGGAGCTGCTTGACACAGTAAGGTCCACCAGAAGATCCTTAAAAGCTACACATCATGCCGAGACCCAAAGAAATTCAGGAACAATTGAGAAAGAAAGTAATTGAGATCTATCAGTCTGGAAAGGGTTATAAAGCCATTTCCAAAGCTTTGGGAATCCAGCGAACCACAGTGAGAGCCATTATCCACAAATGGCGAAGACATGGAACAGTGGTGAACCTTCCCAGGAGTGGCCGGCCGCCCAAAATTACCCCAAGAGCGCAGCGACGACTCATCCAAGAGGTCACAAAAGACCCCACAACAACGTCCAAGGAACTGCAGGCCTCACTTGCCTCAGTTAAGGTCAGCGTTCATGCCTCCACCATCAGGAAAAGACTGGGCAAAAATGGCCTGCATGGCAGAGTTCCAAGGAGAAAACCACTGCTGAGCAAAAAGAACATCAAAGCTCGCCTCAATTTCTCCACAACACATCTTGATGATCCCCAAGACTTTTGGGACAACATTCTGTGGACCGATGAGACAAAAGTGGAACTCTTTGAAAGGTGTGTGTCCAAGTATATCTGGCGTAGAAGGAACACTGCATTTCATAAAAAGAACATTATACCAACAGTAAAATATGGTGGTGGTAGTGTGATGGTCTGGGGCTGTTTTGCTGCTTCAGGACCTGGAAGACTTGCCGTGATAAAAGGAACTATGAATTCTGCTGTCTACCAAGAGATCCTGAAGGAGAATGTCCGACCATCTGTTCGTGTACTCAAGCTGAAACAAACTTGGGTTCTGCAGCAGGACAATGATCCTAAACACACCAGCAAGTCCACCACCGAATGGCTGAAGAAAAAAAAAATGAAGACTTTGGAGTGGCCTAGCCAAAGTCCTGACCTGAATCCTATTGAGATGTTGTGGTATGACCTTAAAAAGGCCGTTCATGCTCGAAAACCCTCTAATGTAACTGAATTAGGACAATTCTGCAAAGATGAGTGGGCCAAAATTCCTCCAGGACGCTGTAAAAGCCTCATTGCACATTATCGCAAACGCTTTCTTGCAGTTGTTGCTGCTAAGGGTGGCCCAACCAGTTATTAGGTTTAGGGGGCAATCACTTTTTCACACAGGCCCATGATGGTTTTGGATTTTTTTTCACCTTTAATAATAAACACCTTCATTTACAAACTGCATTTTGTGTTTACTTGTGTTGTCCTTGACTATTGTTTAAATTGGTTTGATGTTCCGAAACACTTAAGTGTGACAAACATGCAAAGGAACAGGAAATGAGGAAGGGGGCAAACACTTTTTCACACCACTGTAGTTTGCACAGCGCTTTACAACATGAAGATAGACAGTACAGTTACAATATAATTTAATATAGGAGGATTCAGAAGGCCTTGCTCGTTAGAGCTTACAATCTAGGAGGGAGTGTCAAGTGATACAAAAGGTAATAGCTGTGGGGGATGAGCTGATGAAGAAAATAAAAGTACAGTTGCTAGACAGGGCAGAATAGGCTTCTCTAAGGTAGAAGAGAAGGGTTTTCAGGGATTGTCCAAAAGCAGAGTAGAAGATCACTAGACAGATTGGGGTAGGGCGTTCCATAGGATGGGAGAGGCTCAGGAAACGTCCTGGAGGCAAGCATGGGAGGAGGTGATGATGGAGGTACAGAGCAGGAGGTCTTGGGGGAGAGAAGAGAATAATTAGGTTGGTATGTTGAGTATAGGCTAGTTATGTAGCTTGGGGACGAGTTGTGGATGGCTGTGTAAGTTATTGATAGTATTTTTACTTGAATTTGTTGGGTGGAAGGGATTGACACAGAGAAGTAGAAGACACTGAGCGGTTGGTAAGGTGGATGAGCCAGTAACAACTCAGGATTTCCTGTAAAGGTTAACTAAAAAATTTTTAAAATTTTGGATAAAGTGGAGAGGGATTGGAAACACCTATCAGGTTTTTATTTCTGTCTGTACCCCTATTTGGGTAATTCACCCTCTGTATTTGTCCTGTTCACTGAAAGTGAAAAAAATCACAAATTTTGGGTTGTAACCAGAATAGGAATAGCGGGGAAATCTTTCAATGGATAAACTAGGTGACCCCAGTGAAAATAAGGAATTTCCCTTATTTTGGAGAGGTTTCCTCCCACATACTGTTTTGGCTATGACACAGGGAGTAAAGGAAAATCTCCCTAATGGAACACAGATGACAAAAAACCTGAGGGGGTTATAACCCTCCCTTTGGGCTGATTCACACATGCTTTTCTCTATGAACGCCCTATAAGTAAGGGCGCTTGCAGAGTGGCCCCATTGACATGAATGGGTCACACTCAATGGGCATTACACCCACCAAAATCGCCAGGGGGTATAATTCCTGCCGTGGCTGTGAAGCAAAGCATCATGGCTGCAGCATGTGTACACCCCCGGCCGTTGCCTCTGCAGTTGAAGGGAGAGCGTTTGGGGAAAAATAAAAATGTAGCTCAACCATAAGGACAAGCCCTTGGATTTCTATTTTAAGCTGGCCGTACATCAGTAGACATTTGTTTGAAATTTTTTTGGAATGTTTGTTTGATTTTTTAATGTTTAGTGGAATCAAATCGATGATGATTTACAACCATAATAACGAGTCGAAGAGGCAGGATGGAAATTTTTTCTCAAACGGTCAAAATTCTAACTGTGCATGTGGTTTTCATTCAGGAAAAATTGTACATATTGAAAAGCACATGTTCGAGGTCCAAAACCCCCAAAAAACCTGTTTACTACGTCATGAATTTCATTATAGTCAAGGGCATTTGAACTAACATAGTTGACTCAAAGATGGAAACATCAGATGCCCTGACAAATGATTTTTATTTTTTTTTACAAATGTTTGAATCAAATTCTACTGTTGTATGGGCCAGCTTTATTTTGAAGTATTTTTCCATCCCTGTTGTAATGGTCTGTCCCCCCAATGGGACATGACTAGCAAAATAAAATCTAACAGGGGTTTTAACTATTTCCTACTATATCAGAAACTGGGATTCTATTCAAGTAGCAGGTCTCAAAAAAAGTTTTAGGGGCTTTCGAACAGTATTAGTTGATTGGCAAGGTCAAATTCATTGATGTACAATTTTTCAGAATTTTCTTATGAATGTTCAACCAAAATTCTACTGATGTATGGCCAGCTTTATTTTGGATCCATTTCCCCTCCCTTCCTGTTGTGAAGGTCAACCTCCCAAATGGGATATATTTGTCAAAATAAAAGTTGACATGGGTTTTAGCAATTCCCTACTCTATCCAAAACTTTATATACACTTTAATTCTTAATTTATTTGCAATTATATCACTATTTAATGTCCATAAAAAGTCCATGAACATACAAATAGTTTTTTAGGGGTTTTTACCATGTTCAGTGTTATTGAGTCTTTTATTCCTTTAACACATCACATATGTCTGACTCAGGGGATTGTTCCTGAATAAAGCTTGCACTGTGAGTGGGACCTTGCAAATAAATTCAACAATATATCATACTCCCTGTAGTTAGGACCACCTTGACATACACCATGAGTGAAGGCTTGAACCATGCATATTGCTGGCTGGAATCATAAAAACATATTAGCTTTGGAGGTGTCAGAGAAAGTTAAAAGACTCCTTTTTTTTTTTTTTACGTTTTATGGATAGTCTTTCTTAAGAAATACAGATTCAAATCCTTTCTGGTCACTGAATAAAATTAATAATATATTATGCTTCTGGTTTCTTTAAAATAATTCTACTCTTATCACTTACCTTATTAAAGTAGACCTTTTATTAACTTTGCAACTCTGAATAAATTCCTGTAATGTCACTATATTCAGTATCCTTTCCCAAAAATCTGTGCCCTTTACCCTTAAAGGATGACTCCACTGTTGTGAAAATAAATATATAGCATATAAAAATATAGCATATTCAATTACCAGATATGCTATATTGCAATCTAATGCCATTAAACATAATTTTTTTCAATTTGCAGCTGCTATATTTTTCTGTACAATTCGATGCAGTATGCCAACGTAGTAGTTCTGTACATCATTGGTGTACAGAATGCCCTAGAAATGTAATTTCCTGCCTGTATGATTGGCTCACTGATTTTAAAAGTTTCCTCAGTCAAGTCTGTACTAAGATACAAGTCAAATATTAGGCATCCGCTGCAATGAGAATTTCATTTTAGGTTAGCTACTCCCCAAGGAGTAAACATTTCTAAAGGGATGCAGACATTACAACCTTTCTCATTATAACACTGAGAGTACACCAGGTGATTATAATGAATCAGACCCTACTATTCAGAATCAGTCTGCAAAGGACATTGTGAAACAAACAGCTATTGCTTCAGAGTAAAAAAAAGGTAGGGATCTGATACAAAATGTGGTAGAATCCTTGGCATGGTGAAAACAGAGTAAGCAATTTCAGTACAGGAGAGGAGCCTGTACAACTGTCCAAGTCTGAAGGTAAGGCTGGAGCACAGCTTTAAATATATTAATTCTGCTTTTGCAACGGTTATTTGCTTTCAGAACATTGTCCTTGGTTATATATGTGCAAACAAGCTACAATGGTTGAATAATAATTGTTATACCCAATTGGGAGCTCCGACTTCACTATTTTCATATTTAGTTCAGCAAGTTCAGCAAATAACAATTTGTTCTAGTCACAATTGCATTGGAAGAGGAAGTTAGGGGGGAGGAGTAGAATGGATGTCTTCCAGTTGAGACCCTTGTCAAAAGAAGGATTTTTTTTTCTCAATTTTAAGGATATTTCATGGATCTGCATCCACTTCTTCAGGGCTGATTAATACACTGATAATTCCCTTGGAGAAAGGCATTGTCACTCTTAGCCCTTGTACACACGATCTGAGATTCCGACGGAATGTGTCCGATCGGAGTGTTTTGTCGGATATTCTGACAGTGTGTGGTCTGCATCAGACTGTTTCCATCGGAATATCCGTCGGACCAAATTTTCCAACTTGCCGGAAATGTTTTCCGACAAAATGCTCCGACGATCGCACATACTCCGATCATGTGTAGAGAATTCCGATCGGACAAAGTGCCACGCATGCTCAAATCAAATTCCTACACCAAAGCTATTGGCTAATAGCCTGAACGTAGTCCCGTCGTAACGAAATAACGTCATCACATTCTGAACGATCAGATTTTTTGACAACTTCGTCCGACCGTGTGTATACAACAGTTTCGGACAAAATCCATCGGACAAAATCCGAAGGACAAAATCCGACGGATTTGGTTGTCGGAATCTCCGACCGTGTGTACAAGGGCTTAAAGAGGAGTGCTCATGGCCTTGTGCTCTTGAAATCATGAAATAAGAGTAAAATGTAAATTTTCGGGTAATAAAATCCTCAGAGGTTCTAACCCTTCCACGTGCTATCCAAGGTCAGATTTGCAGCTATACTTTTACTTTTCTTTAAAAAAAAATTGTTGGGAATATATTGATACTAAGGTTGCTACAGTGTATAATTTGTAGTAATTATCTGGTTTGTTCTGTAGGCAAAAATGACCTTCACCTTTACAACAGCCTCGCACCACACAAACAGGAAGAGGTGGAGAAGCTCCTGACCAGCTCCTTGGAGCAGACATGGAAAAACTTAGCTGGAGAACTTGGCTACCAAGATGAACTCATAGACACCTTCACACAGGATGAGTTCCCAGTACGAGCGCTGCTTTCTGACTGGTCCAGCAAGGACAGCGCCACCACCGATGCCCTCTACTCAGCTCTCCGCAAAATCCAGAGGGAGGACATCGCCCAGAGCTTGTACAGCGAATCCACTGCTACCTCGCCAGTGTAACCGAGACATAGTAGGACAGAAGGAAGATGTTTCCTATTGATATCACTCAATGGAGCATCCCGCACGAGATGTGAAGGAAAGTTTGCCCCTTTGCCCCCCAAAATCCCCCAACCTCCCTTTATACCCAGTATTAACGGACAATCCGTCTGCACTGAAGCATTATTTTCAGTATTGTGGTGTGTAATCTTCTCTATGGACCTCTCATGTCCTGCATCTCCAGGTTTCTCACTGTGATGGACCTAAGACTTTAAGATAAGGAGTTGCAAGCTATGGATGATCAGACATTGTTTTGAGAATTCTAAGGTGCACCCACCTCCCTCTTTCTTCGTTTTTTTTTAAATCTTCTAGGTTTTATGTTTTTTTTATAGGCCTTGACTGGTGACCCCCTCCCCCTGCCCCCCAAAAACCCTAGTGGCTGCAACCCTCTAGGATCTTTTTTCAAGGGAATTTGAGGGCTTTGTGTAGTAGAGGGTTATTGTGGCTCTAGATTCTGAAGGTTATTATACAGTCGCATTTAGAAATACAGCACCTTATGCTGCACAAAGATTGTGCCCGAATTCTAGAGTGTTAATAATTCATTCAGGTAATGCTGCTTAATGACCCAGAGACAGTCTTAAATTTACCCATTGTCTACATCTACGATATCATTGTTATCTAGTGTTAGTGCTTTAGGAGCCTTAGTATTAATGCCTTAGGAGCAATCAGAACTTAGCTTTCATTCTTCTATAACCATATAAAAGATTAAAACAAGTATCCAAAGGTTTAGCCATAAGATTTACAGTAGACCACATCAAAACACACCTCGTGAGTCCTTGTTGTGTCCTGCTTGTGACATATATTCCGCTCTATTCTCTTTTTCCTCCTTTTTCACAATGACCTCTGAGTAGGGAAAGTGTTCATCCTTCTGTGAGGATAAATAATCTGCTGACTCTGTCATGTTTTGTGTTCCTCAGGATTAACAGTATTAAAATTTATGACTGTTAGCTGAACTATTACATGAAGCTGTGATAACAGCTTCCACCTCTGATGAAAGTACTTGCAACCATAGAGATGGTCATAGTGGCTGAGGCTATTTTACAAATCAAGGGAAGTCATCAATTTGCACCAATAATCCATTATATCAAACTGGCAATTGTGACAAACATAGCTTAGTACCTTTATAAAAGGTTTGTAAAGTATAAAATGGATGCATTTGGGCTTGTGTCAATTGGCAAATGAATTGACATAGGATTGAAACTCTTCTTAGATCATTCACAGTTCAATGAGGGGTCCATCAGACCTGGAATGACCTTTTTATAATCTGCATCAACTTGCTGTAGGCTGATTGCTCATTCCTATTGACTTGCATTTCTGGTGTAAACAAAAGAAGATCAATCCAGTCCCTTAGTAAGGTCGAGGCCTTGTTTTTACATTTTAGGTTACACAAAACCTGTTAATGCAACAAATGTCTCCACTATTATACGTCTTTTCTGTATGCCCCTGTACACATGGTCAGAAATTCCGATGGAAAATGTCCGATCAGACCGCTTTGTCGGATAATCCGACTATGTATGGGCTACATCTGACTTTTTCCATCGGAATGTCCGACCAACAAAGTTTGAGAGCTGGATATAACATTTTCTGACAACATGATCCGATCAGACTTTGTCCGATCGTTTGTAGAGAATTCCGATCGGACAAAGTGCCACACATGCTCAGATCAAATTACGAGACCAAAGCTATTGGCTACTAGCTGCAATGTAGTCCCGTCGTAACGAACGAACGTCATCACGTTTTGAATGATCGGATTTTCCGACAACTTTGTCCGACCGTGTGTATACAACACCAGTTTTGGACAAAATCCGTCTGAAAAAATCTGACGGATTTTGTTGTCAGAATGTCCGACCGTGTGTACAAGGGTTAACACTGCATAGTGGAATAATAATTAATTCAATATAATAACCAATATAAATAAGCTCTGAGCAGATTAGTGTGGTCAGACAAAGCAAAGTTGATTTCTGATTGGCTGCTAGGCATTTAAAACTGCAGTACCGTGCCATCAATGGCTTAGATGTACGCAATGGGTAGACATTATAACTATATGTCTTTGGCTTCAGCAAGACATTCATTGCATCAGTTGTAAAATACAATCCAGATGGCACCTCTTGTCACAGGCCACCTTATAATCTTACAGATGACAAATGAACTACCATTACATGTTATCACTACTGGCGATAGACAAATATATTACATGGTTCGAAATCTCATATATCCATCTCTCTGGCAGAACATGCATTTTAAGATAATCAGATGGAATGGTGGACTTTGCTTTTTACTAGTTTGGCCTGCTCAGGCTTTTGAAGTATCCTGTGCATCTGATGTCAAACTTCTAGTCTGGTTGCTTGGCATACTTGTATATCCAGGTATGGATGAACATGTGTCTCAGATGTGTCTTAGATCAGTGGAACCTGATGGAGAAGACATTAGAAATAATCTAGCAGCACAGGGAAGGATTGAGTAAGCAAATCTTCTTTTCCAATGATGGATGGAGTACAGCATGCAGTGAATTTGCATGACCAAGAGCTGTAAGCCCTTGTACACGCGGTCGGAGATTCCGTCGGAATGTGTCCTATCGAATCGTGTTGTCGGATAATCCGACTGTGTGTGGTATGCATCGGACTGATTCCGTTGGAATATCCGTCGGACCCAATTTTCCAACTTGTTGGAAATATTTCCAGACAAACTGGTCCGATCGGACATACTCCGATCATGTGTAGAGAATTTTGATCGGACCAAGTGCCACGCATGCTCAGATCAAATTCCTACATCAAAGCTATTGGCTACTAGCCTGAATGTAGTCCCATCGTAACGAAATTACATCATCACGTTCTGAAAGATCGGATTTTTCGACAACTTTGTCCGACCGTGTGTATGCAACAGTTTCGGACAAGATCCGACGGACAAAATCCGACGGATTTGGTTGTCGAAATCTCTGACCGTGTGTACAGGGGCTAAGACAGGTGTGCTAACCACAAAATGTGAACACTTACCATGGGTTCAATAGAGCCTCTATGAGCCTGCACAAGCATAAGGGAAGAATATAGGTCTATTAATTAGAAAGCATTTTTGCTCTCCAGCCTTATGGTCAGAAAAAGTATTATGCTTTAAAGTGGACTGATTATACATCATTAACCAAAGCAAGAAACAAACATACATTTGCTGAAAAAAATGTTGATGAATTTTTACTAGGCAATCTTGTTTCACTGGCAAACTTTCCATCACGCTATGATTCTTCTTGTTCAGGTGCACAGACAATCACAATGGTTACAGCAAAAGTAATACCAACCCACGCAGGTTAACCAGGTTGGCTACATAATGAATTGCAGACTTAGGTTTGATTATGGTATTGTACAGATAGACCTTGTAACTTACTTACCAATATAATCGGATGAGCATCCATGTGCAGAAGTTGGTATTGAGTAATTTTAGCCATTGGAAAGTGACACTTGGAAGGTGGTAGGTTTCCTTTATATCTTCTTCTCTTTGCTCATACCTATAATAAAGCAATGAGTGGCTTTACAAGGCCCTTGTACATTGTAGCAACAAATGTAAAAAAAACTAAAAGAAAAACAAAATGGCCTTGTTCTGGTCTAAAGGCCTAAAAGACTGAGCTTTAAAGGTTGTGCTGTAAATATATTAAATTTTAGACATGCGGTAGCCATTTTGAAGACTGAAGTAGTCTCAGATAGAGACCATGAAAACTTTATGCAGTTATGAACATGATTCACTGAAAGAGTAAAACATTTTCACTTAGCAGTGTGACTTTTCTTAATGTAGTAAGTTGGCATTAAGTGAAATCATGTTCAAGCAAACCTGTTTTTTAATATATGCTCTGCACATGATTGGGTACATTGTCAACATTTCACTATATTGCTAAGTGAACCTTCTCTGCTCCTTTAGGAAATCAACCATATGGGTCCCTTTTAAGGGATTATATTATCACTACTAAAGTCCCAGCTACAAAATGGCCACCACCTCAATGTTGTTAGTACAAGCCTTTGGTTAGCTAGCCTAGCCCTGAAGTCAAGTATTTGTGTTGTGGTCATGAGACATTAATGACATAACTGTGGCACTATCCAGAGTTCAGACAGGGGCTCTTATCCTGCTAGAAGACTGAGGGAAGTGTTAAAGTATGGGACAGTACCTTGAAGCACAGAACCAAAGCAAATAGGCTTTGAGTCATAAACATGAAGGCTATATTAATGCTTCTTGCTCCATGTTCATTTTGTCAGCTGCTTCAACCATGTTAGTATACTACCTCTGCATATACAGTATAATCTACATATACATCTAAAAACCATAAACCTTTTCAGTGTGAACAGATGTTACCATCTTAGTTTTGTCGCATTACCTAACCCTTATGCCACCATGTCTACAAATTAATACAATAGACAGCCATCTAACTTACCTCCAGCCTGTGACACACTCAGGGATAAAATGGACAGGTATAGCATTATCCATACAAAAGAGTTGACCTGATACTAGTGAGCAGTCTTTCTGTATTGTTACTTAAATGAAGCCCAGGAAAAAGGACAAGGGGCATTATGAAAAACTGATGGTACAAAATGGAGGTGTTGTCCACAGCAACCAGTTACCTTATATTTTACTGCTTTTGTTCTTGTTTACTAACCACAGCATAATTTTTCACTAACAGAATAATCAGTTTATGTAGACCAGTGGGTATCACACTGAGCATACAATACAAAAAACATTAGTCACCTTAAATGGAAAAAAAAATGTCAAAATTGTCAGTAGACCCAGAGGACCCAGAGATACATCAAATGTTCTCATAAGTGAATGAGATGCCATTTGGAGTTTTAATCTTTCATACTAATTTGTGCCAACTTGAGCTTATCTTTGGTCTCTGAAGAGCGACCAGTGTTTGGATCGCACGCGGTTGTGGGGTGCTTGCAGAGGAGCACCATTCATAGGGTGTATACTTTCTGCTGCAGCCGCAAAAGCAAATCTTGCCCTATTTTTGGGATCTGCTGATTATTTTAATATAAGGTCAATGAAGGTCACCTCTATTGATGCCTTATTTCATTATATCCTCAGCACTACCCAGGACTTTTATCAGTTTACATTCATGCTTGATAATTGTCCTGAGTTTAGTCCAAGTTCTTGAAGCCAGAAGTGGTTTTAGTAAACTTTGGGAGTGGTTTGGTGAATTTTTGGGTACCAACAAGGCAAAGCAGGGTAGTGGTTTCTTTTAAGATAGATGTTTGTGGCACACAGAGAGCCATTTATAAAACAAGAACAAAAGCATTGGCTGGTGACCAATAGGTTCTTATGAAGATGAAACAAGGAATTGAACTGGTCGCTGTGGGCAGCATATTCTTTTCTCATTTTTTTTTATTATTAGACCCAATTGGGAATATGAGGTACCCATGTTTTTATAGACTGTGTTGAAATCTTTTTCATATATTATGTGGAACTAAGATTCTGTTTGGCCCAGTCGTTTACATGGATTTAAAAAGTTAGAAAGAAATTTTATGGAAAATCTCAACATTTGTAAATTAGAAGTTACAAAATGATCAGGTTTTGTTAATCTCAATTGAAATGGAAAGTATGTACTTTAATGCAAAGGTTTGTGAAATTTGAAAGGATGGAGATAAGAGCAAAATCATTTGTTTGGCCCAAAGCAATTAATTTGTTTCTTTGGGACAGATTTACTAAAGCTAAAAAGACTAGAACTGTGCCCATCAGTAATCGGAATCTTGGCAGCATTTGAAAGAATAAACCTGGTTGCTTCCAGTTTTTGTAAACTCACCCCTGTAGTTTAATTGGAAGGATAAAACTGGGCACCAGTCCTACCTTTGCTGTGGCTTTGTCAAATCAGACACTTGTTCGACTGAACCAATTATCCATCTGTTTGTTTAGGAATAAAAAAAAGGGACTAGCTCACAATTTTTGGGACTCTGTCATCCAACTATGGACATCTTTATTTAATTTTCTTGATCATACTGTTACTCTTATGGCTTACGTAATGAGTAATGTAAAGCCTAGTACACACTGAAGTTTTCTTCATTCAACCCAGTGGGCTGAACAAAAACAACCTGAAGAGCTTGGGAGGAGATCCTGTACTAATAATCCAATGTTAGTACAGCAATCTCCCTGCTGAGCTATTGCTTTCTGACGTGGGGGACTGCTCCCTCGCCAGAACACACTGGTCAGTGCTCTCAGCCATTGGCTAAGAGTGCTGACCAGATGCCGATCGGCAGACCTTTTCTTGTCATGCCCCTTCGACAGAAGACAGACATTTGGCCAGTTTCTGTTGGATTGGCTGTAGTAGACATGGGCTGAATGTCTGCCGGTTTCCGTTGAACTGGCTGATGCTGCCCGATATTCCACCCATGTGTTTGGCCCTTAAGGAGCACCCAGCAATCAAAAATGAGCTTTCACAAATCAGTCCTTTCTAAGCTACTGAAAGCTAATTTATGATTATCTGCCAGCTTGCCATTGGCTATACCACCCCACTCCTCCTTTTACTCTTATTGGGTAAGCCCTGTGATTTTTCTTCATTATGTTTTACTGTGTTATCCTTTAACAGACCAAGTATGGTGGGCAATAAATACCAAAACACTGTGGTGTTAACAAATTGCCAGTTAATGTAAGATAACTGAACACTAACAGGTCTATGGAAATTAAAATAGGCAATGCCTAACAAAAGCCATATTAATGCTTTGTATAATCCTTCCTCCCTGACTTCTGTCTCTGGCATTCAGTCTCCTATAACCCATATAGTTCCTGATAACTGTCCTCTGGTTCCAGCAACAGCGTTTCTTGGCGGCTATGAGTCACAATGTTAACGTGCTTACAAACTGATATAGGAATGTAGTATTTAAAGGGTCATTCCAACCAACAGTCTTTCAGTTGTTGATGGTTGATGGCCATCAATTTAAAGCTTGACACACAAATTATAGTCTGATGCTACAAACCCCATAAAGATCTAGCAACAACTATATTGTACAAGGGCCTACCAGGCCCAATATAAATGGAATGAATTGTGTAGGTACAACCTCACATTATATAATTTTGGCAAATCTGAAGGAAATAAAGCAGAGATTGTAAAATCGGATTGTAAGGGGTATGGCCAACTTACTAAGTTATCAGTTTCTCAGGGACTCTGGAAGTGAGGACTATACCCCTCATTCTCCCTTTACATTAAGAAGAACCTATAGACGAGAGCAAGACTTCTCCTGCTGCAGTAGAAGGAGTTGGCCTTGGGCGAAATGATCAGACAGGTCTCACAGTTTAGGTCACCAAGATATTGCGCAAGCAGTTCACTCTGCTTAGCCACACCTACTCGTAACTGTAAAATTTGTTTTGGATGGACAGGCCCTTTAAGTTTCCCTTCTTGCCCATTTTAGAGGCTTCCTCCTTCGTATTACTTTGCTGTTTTCTTTTTATTCATTCATGTTGTGCTTCTCGAAAGGGTTTATACAACATCACGTAGCATTAGATTTAAGTACTTGTAGATGCTGTACAATTGAATGTTGCCATAAAGAACACATACGGCTCAGTTCATCAATTGATTTACATCTTTGATTTGTGAGGCCAGATTCCAAACTTTGCTTTGTGAAGGACCATCTGTGCATGGTGGGTAAAAGAAAAAAAGAAAAAAGATGTATGTGCTCCAAAAAGTCAAAAATAACGATCTTTTATCTGCATGTGACTGTAACTTTCGAATCTTAAAGAATCTGGAACTAACTGTCACTTTTTTTAAAATATCAATATCCCTATTCTGGAGCGTTACCTTGGTGAATTGATTCTATGGTGTACAGCAGAGCTGTGTGTGTTGTACCCAAGGGCAAGAAAGGTAATAACCATTTTTCCATCCTCGGATGAAAAGCACAGAAGGAAACAAAACTGATATAACAATGCATTTAGTAAATGTTCCCTTAAGGCACAAACAAGCCAATAAATTAAAGTTATATGAAGGAGGAAAGCCCTTTAAATGTATAATTCTGTTACAACAGACAATTAGGCAGTTGAGGAGTCGGGTTTAATGCTTCTGAAGCCAAGGCTATTCAGCAAAGGCTGAAAAAAGATGTCTCAGATATCCTCAGCTTCTGGTGTAATGTTTAAAGTTCATTAAAAAAACAGGCAAAGAAGAATTCCAGTGGATCGATCTGCCTGACGTTACAAGTCAGCATTATCAGCTAAAGCACTTAGCCAGAGGTCACCCCCCCCCCCCAACCTGAGAGATCAGAGGTCATGTGGCAGGCCTAGTTACCATTATTTAAAAAAAAAAATATGTGCCTTTGTTTTACTATCTATGTTGTTTTTCTGTAACAAATTCTAATTGCAGCATTTTTGCTATTTTAAAAGAATAATTTTTTAGAGCACTTTTGTATATAAAAATATAAAAAATGTTGGATTTTGTTTTTCTTTTGTTATTTTTTATTTTTTTTGTTTTTTAAATTGTTCTGCCGTTTTTGCATTTTGTTAAAACTGTAAATATTTGATGTTTTATTCTGTGATAAACCTAGATTCTCCCTTCCCTACAACCCGCCCAGTGTAAAATAATTTGACTGACAATTACAAAAACATTATAGTTAATAATGAGTGACTTGGTTGGTTTATTTACTGATTTATTATTTTATTGCAACCGATGGCCTAGGGCTGTGTAAGCACATGTCGGTACCTACACTTTATCATATATATTTTAAGTCATTTTTGCAAATATTTTATTATATCTTTTCATGTAACACTGAAGAAATTACACTTTGCTACAATGTAAAGTAGTCGTGTAAACTTGCTGTCCCCTCAAAATAACTCAACCCACAGCCATTAATGTCTAAACTGCTGGAAACAAAAGTGAGTACACCCCTAAGTGAAAATGTCCAAATTGGGCCCAAAGTGTTAATATTTTGTGTGGCCACCATTATTTTCCAGCACTGCCTTAACCCTCTTGGGCATGGAGTTCACCAACGCTTCACAGGTTGCCCCTGGAGTCCTCTCCCACTCCTCCATGACAACATCACTGAGCTGGTGGATGTTAGAGACCTTGCACTCCTCCACCTTCCATTTGAGGATGCCCCATTGATGCTCAATAGGGTTTAGGTCTGGAGACATGCTTGACCAGTCCATCACCTTTACCCTCAGCTTCTTTAGCAAGGCAGTGGTCGTCTTGGAGGTTTGTTTGGGGTCGTTATCATGTTGGTATATTGCCCTGCGGCCCAGACTCTGAAGATAGGGTATCATGCTCTGCTTCAACTCTGTGACTAAAGCATATAAATCCAAGGTAAGTATAGTAACAAGTCCTAGCTGCAATCTCGGAACACCCAAAAGGAGGGTTTAGATGGTAGACGCACCAACTAGAAATAAAGCCATACTGGATCTACTGATTACCAACAATACAGACCTGATTAAGGATGTGGAAATACAGGCAATTTAGGAAACAGCGATTACAGGTCAATTGGCTTCAGTATAAATCACACAAATAGGAAACATAAGGGGAATACAAAGACGCTGAATTTCAAAAGAGCCAACTTCGCTAAACTATGAACCTTGTTAGAAGGCATGAATTGGGATAAAATCTTAGGAACAAAGAACAGAGAGGATAGATGGGTTTGCTTTAAGAGCATATTAAATAAGGGCATTAGCCAATGCATCCCATTGGGTAATCCATTTAAAAGAGTGAACAAAAGTCCTGGATGACTTAACTCCAATGTAAAAATGCATATAAAAGCAAAGGTGAAGGCCTTCAAAAAATACAAGGTTGAGGGATCATCATCAGCATTCAGACTTTATAAAGAATGCAACAAGAAATGTAAGGGTGTAATTAGGGCGGCTAAAATGGAACACTTAAAGATTTTCTTGGGATTTTTTTTGCTCTCCTGTTTCTTTTGTATTTAAACAGTAAAAAAAAGGAGGACAGACCATACTGACCCATAAAGAATGAGGAAGGACATCTGGTCACAAAGGATGGGGAGATGACGTAGGTATTGAATTTATTCTTCTCCTTCATGAGGCAATCGGGGGCTTCATAACCAAAACTGCATTGTTTATCCTTATGACACATCACAGGAAGCACCTCCATGGTTAACAGAGGACAGAATTAAAATTAGACTTGGGAAACTTAACATTAATAAATGACCAGGACCAGATGGCTTGCATCCGAGGATACTTAGGGAACTCAGTCAAGTAATTGCCAGACCATTGTTCCTAATTTTTACTGACAGTCTACTGACTGGATTGTGCCAAGTGATTGGAGAAAAGCCAATGTAGCACCAATATTTAAAAAGGGCCCAAAATACATCCCTGGAAATTACAGACCAGTTAGATAATAAGAGCTCGCAAGATTTTAGTAATGAGAATGGTATCATTAATAGTAATCAGCATGGATTCATGAATAATCGTTCTTGCCAATCCAATCTATTAACCTTCTATGAGGAGGTGAGTTGCCATCTAGATAAAGGAAGGCCCGTAGATGTGGTGTATCTGGATTTTGCAACAGCATTTGACACACTTCCCCATAAACATTTACTGTACAAAATAAGGTCCGTTGGCATTGACCATAGGGTGAGTATTTGGATTGAAAACTTGCTACCATGGCGAGAATGGTCAGGGGTGGATAGTGAGGTCCCTCAGGATTCTGTGCTGGGATCAATCATATTTATTGTGTTCATAAACAACCTGAAGAATGGGGTAAACAGTTCAAAGGTAAACTTAATATATTGTCACTCAGTATGGTTGGTAACTAGGCAAGCATTAAAATGGGTTGCCAGTGGTAATAACACAATTTAGCACACAAAGTGATTAACAGTAAAGGCTAGGCATAAGATGACATTTGAAGTCCAGATCAGCATAAACAGTAGTAAGGCAACCTCAAGTACAGTAGTAAAGTTTAATCTACAGAGTACTGGAACTATCCTGCCAGAGCACATTTATGGAAGCGATGCTTGTCCTAGACGGACTGAGTATGCACTGTCCAAAAGAAAGTAGAATGGTAGAGGAGTGGGCAGGAGGACAAAGAGGACCTACAGAATAATTATTATGTAAGGGGTGGTCCTTTGAGGTGTTCTTCTGCTGGCTAACATTCGGGCCCTTTAAGAGCATTGTTGCACTTAACGACAGTCCCTGTTATACTTCATGCAGTATAAGTACACTATAGGTATTGTATAGTTTCGGCACAGGTGCAAAGTAGATGTTGTTCAGACGTGGTAAAGGTTCAACATAATTTAGCATAGGGTTGGTATAGATGCAGCCTAGGTTTGGAATAAGTGCCATATACAGTGCAGTATGGGTGTGGTATGGATTGAATATAATTGGTGTCCTGCTCTCAGTGGCTCAGTCCCTGCTAGCAGTATCAGCATTGGGAGAGTAGCCACCATCTCACTAGCCCCCAGCATGCTGCAGAGATCTCTCCCTGTAGAAGGGGGGGGCTCTCCCTGAAAGCTTCTGATGACCAGCGATGGGAGCAATGGACGCTCCAGTCTTCCTGCAGGAGAGGTGCAGGTGCTGTGATGTGGGAGGTGCTGAACTGCCCCTGGGTGTCCTTGCTCCCAGTCCCAGTCGGCTGGTATGGCTTCCCGCTGACAAGTGAATTTCCAGACAGAGGTGCTCTCTCTCAAATTCCCTCAGCACCAAAAGGAAGAACTTTCCCAGGCAGTTTAATACATATCATCTCTCCACTCCTTCTCCTGCACAGTGTTTATTAAGATCTAGTAGTGTAAGGAATCTATTGGCTCCATTATATGGCTCCCATCTCCAGGGTCGTCTTTAATATTGATTGGACCATGGGCAAAACTTTTCTTGGGTCGCCTCATGCAGTTTTGCTCTCCACCTGCTCTGAGACATACAATAAATAACAGCTAGATTCAAAATCGGTTTACTGAATCAGGCAGCTATTGCGATTGGTTGCCAGAGGTTACAGTGTATCATTACCGCTCACTGACTGGTTGCTAGAGGTTACAGCACACATTACGGCTCACTGATTAGTTGCTAGAGGTTACAGCACATGATTTCTGCTTGTTGATTGATTGCTAGAGATAACTGTGGATATGACCTCAGGGGAGTATGATATATACATATCAATGCCGCTGGGTGACGCTATATACATATGAACACTGCCGCTATTTACATATGAATGCCGGTAATGTACATGTAAACACAGGGTCTGCAGGTGAGTCATCTGTACACAACAATAGGGCAGAGCTGGGCAGCATTAGTAGCAGCACTTCACACTGAGATATTGGGACACATCACAGGACTAAAACCTCAAGGGACAAGGGAATTTAATCCAGGATAGTTGGCAAGTATGAGGCAGCTGCTTTGGGCCCCACAACAATGACAGGGCCCAGGGCAGCTGCCCCTTTTGCCCTGCCTTAAAAAGGGCCCTGCCCATCTCAAACTACAACTCCCAGGATTCTCAGCTCTCCACATAGAAGTATATTGTTGATCATTGGGAGGAATGCCCTTTACATTGGTGGCCAGATTAAAGCCCCTATATTAGTGGTCCTTAAGGAAGTGTCCACTTATATTGGTGGTCAGTAAAAGGAAGAAAGCTTTTATATTGGTGGTCAAAGGGAAGAATACATGTTATATTGTGGTCAGTATATTGCCCTCTTACATTGGTGGTCAGTAGACAGGTACTGTCTTATGCTCCATACACATGACCAGACTTTTTGATGGACTTGGTCTGGCGAACAATCTGATGGACTTTGCAGCTGAGGTCCGCCGGATTTTCAAACAAACGGATTTGACTACACACGATTACTCCAAAAGTCCAACGGATTCGAATGTGATGACGTAGAATAGGGAAGTTCATAGTCAGTAGCCAATAGCTGCCCTAGCGTCTGTTTTAGTCCAATGGACTAGCACACAGACAAACGGATTGTCCGATAAAAGCCGAGTCTGGCGGACAAATTTGAAGCCAGTCTTATTTCTAGGTTTGCCGGACTTTTTGGAAGAAAAAGTCCACTGAAGCCCACAGACGATCGAATTGTCAGACGGACTCTGGTCCGCCGGACCAAATCCGGCGCAAAGTCCGATCATGTGTACCAAAAGCATTAGTGGTCATAAGTAAATTTTTAGTGATTTTCAGTAATCTCCATGAACTGAAATGAATCATATTAACCACTTAAAGACCGCCGTATTGCCATTGTACGTCATTGCAATGTCCCTGGCAGGCAGGGAGGAAGTGATGTCATTCTCCTCGGGGCGGTCTTTTTGACCGGACTACGAGGAGAAGACAGAAAGTAAGTGTGCACCAACACTACACTGACATGTAGGCACACACACGCACACAACCCCCCCCCCCCGATCCCCCTGATCGCTGCATTAGTGTCGCTAGTGTCGCTAGGTAGCTAATTATTTTTTTAGGTTCACCGCCAGGTTTTTATAGCGCTAGGTACCCCGATATACTACCCAATAATGGTTTTAACCCCCTGATTGCCCCTAGTTAACCCTTTCACCCCCTTTTGCCAGTGTCACTAAGCGATCATTTTTCTGATCGCTGCATTAGTGTCGCTAGTGTCGCTAGGTAGCTAGTTATTTTTTTAGGTTCACCGCCAGGTTTTTATAGCACTAGGTACCCCGATATACTACCCAATAATGGTTTTAACCCCCTGATTGCCCCTAGTTAACCCTTTCACCCCCTTTTGCCAGTATCACTAAGCGATCGTTTTTCTGATCGCTGCATTAGTGTCACTGATGTCACTAGGTAGCTAGTTATTTTTTAGGTTCACCGCCAGGTTTTTATAGCACTAGGTACCCCGATATACTACCCAATAATAATAGATTAATAATAAAAATAGATGGAACTGTATTATTTTATAAAGAAACTTGATTATCTGAGGAACAGAAACACACTGAGAGAGCTTCTATTAATAGAATGACAGGGAACAAATCACAGGAAGCTCAGATGAATGCGATGCAAGCAGCTTCATAAATTTTTGTGTCATTATTCAATCACTTGGGACAAAAAAAAAATATTCAATGGGCTCAACATGCCTCTCCACAACTTCCTTGGGGTGTCTACTTTCCAAAATGGTGTCATTTGGGGGGGGGGGTTTGTACTGCCCTGCCATTTTAGCACCTCAAGAAATGAGATAGGCAGTCGTAAATTAAAAGCTGTGTAAATTCCAGAAAATGTACTCTAGTTTGTAGACGCTATAACTTTTGCACAAACCAATAAATATACGCTTATTGACATTTTTTTACTAAAGACATGTGGCTGAATAAATTTTGCCCTAAATGTATGACTAAAATTGAGTTTATTCGATTTTTCTTATAACAAAAAGTAGAAAATATCATTTTTTCTCAAAATTTTCGGTCTTTTTCCATTTATATCGCAAAAAATAAAAATCGCAGAGGCAATCAAATACCATCAAAAGAAAGCTCTATTTGTGGGAAGAAAAGGACGCAAATTTCGTTTGGGTACAACATTTTATGACCGCGCAATTACCATGTAAAGCAGTGTAGTGCGAAATTGTAAAAAGACCTCTGGTCCTTAGGCTGTTAATTGGTCCGGGGCTGAAGTGGTTAATGACCAAAATAGTAGTGCAGCCAGTGGAAACTCTAGTGTCCCCTTAAATTGGTGGTTAGTGTAATGCATGGGTCTTCAAACTACGGCCCTCCAGTTGTTCAGGAACTACAATTCCCACCATGCCTAGTCATGTCTGTGAATGTCAGAGTTTTACAATGCCTCATGGGATGTGTAGTTTTGCAACAGCTGGAGGGCCGTAGTTTGAGGATCCCTGGTGTAATGCCTCTATACAATGTTCACCATTGGAGAAGAATGTTTTTTAAATTGGTGGTTAGCAGATCAGTGATTTAGTCCCTTGCATTTTTGGTCAGTATAACAATGGTTGCATTGCGTTATGCCGCGTACACACGAGCGGATTGTATGGCGTACTTAGTCCGTCATACAACCTGATGGACAGTCCGTCGTACTTTCCACTCAACGGACTTGACCACACACGGATACACAAACAGTCCGTCGAAAGCTTGCACAATGACGTGTACAGCACGTACGACGGGACTAGAAATAGGAAGTCCAAGACACAGCAAAGCACCCTTCCGCCATGTAAATCCTTTCTGGGCATGCGCCATTTTTAGTCCGTCGAACTAGCATACTGAAGACCGTATTGTCCGCTGAAACCAAAGTACGACGGACAGAATTTCGAAAAAAACGAAATACTTAGTACTCCAGACTGCACGCTGAAAAAGTCCGCTGAAGCCCACACACGAGCGGATTGTCCGCTGAAATGTGTTTCGACGGACTAAGTACGCCATACAATCCGCTCGTGTGTACGCGGCATTAGTATTCCATGGTAGGAAGAATGCCCCTTACATTGGTGGTCATTGTGAGACTTAGGCCGCGTACACACGGGCGGATTGTCTGCCCAACTAAGTTCGTCAGACAATCCGACAGACAGTCCGTTTAAAATTTGAATGAACGGACTTGACCACACACGATGAGCAGACAGTCCGCTGAAAGCGTGCGCAATGCCGTGTACAGCACGTACGACGGGACTAGAAAAACTACGTCCTATACACTGCAATGCAACCTTCGGCCATGTAAATCCTTTCTGAGCATGCGCCATACTTAGTCCGTCCAACTTGCCTACACACGAGCGGACTGTCCGCTGAAACCAAGTTTGGACGGACAAAACCAAGTTTGAACGGACAAAATTACGGAAATTATACTATTTAGTTACGGACTTATTACCTATAGGACTGTCATAACATTTGATCACCTACTGACCCCTTTGTAAGTACAAGCTAGAGAAGGATGAAGCATTATATAGTGGAGGACCAGTAAGAAGCCCCTTTTATCAGTTAACTTGTAGGCAAAAATATACAGTAAATAATATGACCTACCTAGCTAGCGGAAGGCAGGTTCTTCAGATCCCCTACCCAGCAAATCCAAGAGGATTTGCTCATCATTAATGTCCACAGTTTAGATGGAACTGTATTATTTTATAAAGAAACTTGATTATCTGAGGAACAGAAACACACTGAGAGAGCTTCTATTAATAGAATGACAGGGAACAAATCACAGGAAGCTCAGATGAACGCGATGCAAGCAGCTTCATCAATTGTTTAAATTATGCATCGCACAGCAGTTGAAGGATGCAGATAATGCAATAACATAACCAGCAGGAAGACCAACAAGAAGTGTAGATTTAAACATGTGTAACATAAAATAATTTTAGTTGCATATTCTAAAATATAAGTAATTCAGGTCACTATTTTATAAGCAACTGATATGTAAACTACGCATGCAATGTGCATACCGCCCAGCATTCCTCATTTTCAGGTCCAAAATAAAGTATATCAACCAGATATGGTTAATATGAAGTATCTTTTTTCAAATTTGTACCCAGGCAAAGTTATATTATGCCCGGATCTTTAAGAGAAACTTTAAAAGTTTTGAGTTACGCCATCTACCTTCAGACTCTATCTTATTGATTGGAATTCTGCCTGAACAGAGTAAGCCTTTGTACACACGTTTGGAGATTCCGACAGAATGTGTCCGATCGGAGCGTTTTGTCGGATATTCCGACTGTGTGTGGTCTGGATCAGACTGTTTCCGTCGGAATATCCGTCGGACCAAATTTTCCAACTTGCCTGAAATATTTTCCAACAAAATGCTCCTATCGGACATACTCCGATCATGTGTAGAGAATTCCGATCGGACAAAGTGGCACGCATGCTCAGATCAAATTCCTACATCAAAGATATTGGCTACTAGCCTGAACATAGTCCCGTCGTAATGAAATAACGTCATCACGTTCTGAACGATCGGATTTTCCGACAACTTTTTCCGACTGTGTGTATACAACAGTTTCGGACAAAATCCGACGGATTTGGTTGTCGGAATCTCTGATCGTGTGTACAAGGGCTAAGGCATATGGGGAAGATGAGTAGTTACAACACACAGGCTTATTTTAAAAGGTTAGTTCACATTTACAATAAAAACCTATAAAGGTAAGGGGTACCTGTAGTTAAAAACTAATTGTGCAGCTTTTTAAAAAAGTAAAAAAATGCCCTTGGTATAGGGATAGGCATTATCCCATCCTGCCTTGTTGATAGGATGTTGCTAAGACAATTCAAAACCCCTCAATTACGTTCTCTCTCACAGTAGTTCTGAGCTCAGCGATGCTGCAACAGAGAACATAGTGGACCACACATGTTTTGGGTGGGTTTGAGAGCTCGCTCCTGTGATGGTTGTAGTGAGAACTAATTGCTGGCAGTGTAGCAACATCCCAGCAACAAGGAAGGATGGGATAATTCCAATTCTGGAAGTGTCTAAGCCAGGCTTCGGGTGGTACATAGATGGCCTTCACCTACAGTATTACGAGGGCATTATCCAAACTGGCAAAAACTGCACAGTTTGTATTTATCTACAGGCCCCGCTTGCCTGCATACGCAGTTTTTTGGTAAAGGTGAATAAACCCTTTAAAATACAAATAACATTAGATAGGTAAACAACTAAATTTACAGCCCCACCTTCTCTCTGGAAATGAAAATGCAGCAAAGTCACATAAAAGGTAGGCTAAGGTAGGTTACCTTGATCATTTGCCCTTGTATGGGCATAACTAATTGATTGTAGCACTGACCCCCGAAGGAGCTGCTGATTTTATTGGGCTTACCATTACCTTCTTGACCTTGTGTATGTCTAGGGGTTTCCCGAGGTTGATGGCCCAAGAACTGCAGAGACTGACACCAAATCCGCTTAAGGGATTTTTATTTGCAAAAAGGAGTAGACAAAACACAGTCTGTCAATGAGAGTTAGAGCGTTTTAGGTAGAAAGTTCAGGTACTCTTGGAACTTAGTCAAATAGGAAGTCTCTCACTTTAGAAATCCAGACAATAGCCATTAACAACTGGATCCTCGCCCTTATCGGATAGACTTCCTCTCACTAGGCCTAGCAGCCGATAGAGTGCTCAGATAAAGCAAAGTCTCTGCCACAGACTTGTTGTAGAACACTTGAATAAAGTCTCTGCCACAGACTTGTTGTAGAACACTTGAATAACTGAAGGATGTAGACAAACTTAGAAACCCCTCATATGGTACCAGTATCTTGAAGCCGGTTTGGCGATACCGTACGTGTGTAGATTCGCTTGAGGTCTTTCAACTAAGCCTCCAGGCTCTTTCTGAGAAGCCAGCCTTCTATGTGGCCTTCTCCCGAAGAGTCCTCCCCTGGTTGCCTCTTTAGTTGCTGGGCCTCTCCACAGATGAGACAGCACCGGACCACCTCCGAATCCTCCTTCCAGTTACTTTACCTCGGGCTAGCCAGCCTCAAGCCTCGGAATTGTATGGATCCGCACCCCGGGCCATAAGAGCCCTGGGGGCTGGTCAGCAGGACCAAACAGACAGAAAGCACTTCTGGACCGGAACCCCAAAGCACGTAATGTCAGTACCTTATGTAGCGGCCATAACCCTCAACGGGGCAGCCTTGACTTTTAGGCTTACCGGTTACCTCCGCTTGGCTTGTTCTTCCACGTATAGGGGTTCCCAGGGATAGTAACCAACAACTTTGGACGCTGACACCATAAAAGTCCTTTGGAAAGGTTTTTATTTGCAGGGGTAACATCCAACAAACACAGTCTCGTATGGGAACAGAGGGCAAGGGTGAGGAAACTCAGGCACCTTGAACTGCTAATCACCAGAAAGTCTCTAATACAACCCAGTGAGTAGCCACTCGCAGCTGGGCGCTTTAAGGCTGAACAAATCTCTAGCCAGAGATTATGGCAGTCAGCACTTTGATCCGGAACTTACAAAGTCTTTGACCTTGAATAAAGCTTGCAACCGAAGATGTAAAGGAACCTTTCTTCAGTACCTGGAACGTTCTCCGTCTCTTTGGCAGTACTGGAAAAGCGTGGATTCATTAACGTTCTTGACAACCCAGCAACCAGGCACTTCTTGGGATGCCAGCTTGTTGGCCCTTCTCCGAAGAGTCCTCCCCCGATTGCTTACACGGGAAGCGTTGCCCCTCCAAGTTGAGGGCACACCCGGACGCCTTGAATCCTCCTTCAGTTATTGCGCCTCGGACCAGCCAGTTCCAAGACTCGGGAACAGATGGATCCTTACCCCAGACCATGCAGGTCTAATGGGGATAGTCACACCGACCATGTTGCGGGGTGGCACACGCTCCCGTGACCGGGACCCCTCGCGGGGCTACCCCGGTCCAGATCCAGGAACAGGCAGCTATGGCCTCACGAACGAACCTTGAACACATGACTTCAACATCTTAAGTAGCCTTCCCCAGACTCCTCAGCGGGGCCAGACGCACACACTGATTGGCTCCGGGGAACGCGGATACCTAAAGCGTCCAACCAGGCCTGGTTCTGGGCCTGTCATATGCACCTAACTGTACACATGACCAGGCAGAACTCTAACACAGCCCAGCCAAACTGATGCCAAAGTTAAACCTACACAATCAGCCCTCAGAACCCCTTTACTGTTCTGAGGAAAAAACTACATTTGTACAAAGCAGACACTTTGTCCAAAATGTCGCCGCTACACTTAAGTACCCTCTCCCAGAATGCACAGCAGGACGGCCCGCCCACTGAGTTGATTCCGAGAAAGATCGCACTCAATGCACCCAGCTGAACTGCATTCTCACACCTGCCAGAGATGACAGCGCCACCAAGCAGAACACAGTGCAATCCAGCTAGACTGGTACTGAGACCATAATTTGGTGTAATTGAACCCAAAACCAATCTGCGGTTCCAGAAATGTTAAATGAGAAAAACACATAGCGAGTGCTCTTCAGGAGCCGGCGCTACATCATTTTTAATGAATATCTTGTAACTTAGTTTGTATGAATTCTTAGTCATTTCTTTGTACTAATCTATTTTGTTTATGAATAAACTATATCACTTTGATTCATGCGTTAGATCACGTACCTTCCATCCCCTCATTTCCACTCAGCCTCTTTTGGACCACCCCTGGTCAGTTTAGGCAGCGGGACATGCATGATCATCCAAAACTACTTACCATTCAAAATTACTACTATATTACATGTACGAGCGCAGAAGAAACACTTTTTCAGTTTATACTTTTGCAATGTGTAACGTGCAGGGGTCCCAAGCTGGGGGGTGCAATGTGTAATGTGCAGGGGTCCAGAGATGGGGGGCGGTGTGTAATGTGCAGGGGCCCCAAGCTGGGGGGGGCAATGTGTAATGCGCAGGGGTCCCGAGTTGGAGGGATGTGTAATGTGCAGGGGTCCCGAGCTGAGGGAGCAATGTGTAATGTGCAGGGGTCCCAAGCTGGGGGGGAATGTGTAATGTGCAGGGGTCCCGAGCTGGGGGGCAATGTGTAATGTGCAGGGGTCCAGAGCTGGGGGGGCAATGTGTAATGTGCAGGGGTCCCGAGTTGGGGGGGGCAATATCTAATGTGCAGGGGTCCAGAACTGGGGGGGGGGGGCAATGTGTAATGCGCAGGGGTCCAGAGCTGGGGTGAATGTATAATATGCAGGGGTCCAGAGCTGAGGTGGGGGGGCTGCGTAATGTGCAGGGTCCAGAGCTGGAGTGGGGGGTCTGTGTAATGGACAGGGGTCCAAAGCTGGGGTGGGGGGGTTGTGTAATGTGCTGGGATCCAGAGCTGGGGTGGGGGCTCTGTAATGTGCAGGGGTCTAGAACTGGGGTGGGGGGCTGTGTAATGCGCAGGGGTCCAGAGCCGGGATGTGCAGATGTGTTTGTGTGGCCTCTCAGGGGAAAGTAAGTATACTTGATTGAAATCAAATTATGGCAGGTGGGTAAATACAGACAGGTCTCAGTAGGTAGTCTCTTAGTTCATACTGTCAAAGGGGATGAGAGTGAGTTGATGAAATGCTGTAATGATAATAGAGTAACTGGGGAGAACCAAAGTGACAGTGGTCCAGAGGAGATGTAATAGCCAGGGTTACTGTAAGTGATAGATGAGGTCTTGATCACTTGATCAACTTCAAATAAAGGTCAAACCTCCGTAGTCTCCCTCTCACTGCTCATAAAGTCCTCATACAACTCAAGGGTACCCTCCCGAGCCAGTAACGGCCCAACTGCAATCCAGGTGCAAGAAGGACACAGTATAGTGTGGTAAATCCATATTCAAAATATAGGTATACTTATCGGATCTTTGGAGCACAAATGTCCTTATGTGGGGTACGGTAAACCTGCCCCATAATGATCGCTATCTCATACGGGTGAGTTGGAAAAGTCAGGTGGTCATCATCCAGAGGTGGACCAAGTAGTAGCCTGACAGGTTTTTCCGATCTCCACCAGCTGCTTCAGAGGCTCATTCCAATGCGGTCCCATTTTAACTCTGATATTCCCAGTGACTTTTTGATACCAATAAATGTTTTTTTTATGTACAATCAATGCATGGTGAGTGGAGTCACAGTTAGTTTATATTTGGGTTGGTTGAGCATAATCAGGTTTTTATTTGAGTTTTTATTACTGTTCTCACCGTGAGCTTCCACCCCTTATCCTCTCCCTATTATAAATTTGCAGATATGACCCATATACATGTAATTGATTATATGTTGCATCTATGCATTAAGCGGCAGCATGAGGATCCTTTTAGTTTGTCACCCTAAAAATGTAGCCTTTGTCTAGTGTTTACCCTGAAAAATAGCAGTGCATTTCCTAGTATGTGTCGGTGTCTACGCACTCCTGTGCCTTGAGCCTTATAACTGTATATCTGCCTTGTGCTGTGTTGACTGTGACTGCAAGTCTTCGGAAACTTGTTGATGTCACTGGTGTGCTCATTGTCCTCCTTGGTAGAGGCTCTGGCAGGAAGAAGAAGAGCCCTACTTTTACGAAAATTGTCACCTTCACACCAAGACACAGTGCAGAACAAGTGAATGGAAGGCATTGAACACCAAAAATTATCAGTCTAAAGTTCATACATATATCCTTTATTCTTAATACCAAAGTTACAACATTGGAAAGGTTTTATCAAACATTTTTCAGAAGCCAAAACATGCCCTCTTATCAGGGCTCAAGCTTGCTTGTTCAAGTTCTTTGATGGCATGTGCTACTGGCAATGCTACTACACAGCCAGTAGATTCCACATTTCTGCCCATGTCTCCTTATGGTTTGCATTTGGGAGTTTACACCACAGTTCAAACTGAATTTTTAACAAGCAAGCATGAAGCGTTCGGCCCTCAAAACGCATTGGCTGTTGCTTTTCTACAGGTTGTACCTTTGCTATCAAGAATAAAGTATATATGGCCTTCTCATTGATCATTTGGCACTCAATTCATTTTCTCCAATCCATCTAATCTCCTCAAGTAAGTGTGGGTCCCACTTTTGTGGGTCTGTCCCCCCACTTTGTGTGTCCTGAGTGGCCAAGATTTATTCGACAACAACTACCATCAACTATGTTAGAAGAAAAACCATGCTCCAAGTCAAGCACCTGTCAGAAACCATGAAATCAGACCGAGAAAGAAGTACATGTAGCGCTTACCCCCGAAGGAGCACGTGATAATTAATTGGGCCTGTACTCTTCTATTTCCACCACCAAGGAATTGGCTCAACCCGCTTGACACAGCTGTGTAACAGTGTCGGTGTGAAACCCAATGATAAAAGACAATTGAATAATCACACATTATATGCACTTTACCTGTGTTGTCATCTGGGCATACACTGCTACACCTGTTTGGAGAATGAACAAGCTTCACAACAGATTGTATTAAATCAAAAGATAAGTTTACTAAAACAGGTTCAAACATCAAACACAAGAACCATAATTGGTATACAATACTGAAGCAAATAGTTGTGAATGGCTATCACATGAGAGCTACCTGTATCACTCCTGCAGGCGTGTCTCCAAGTGGCATTAATGCTCAGGCAACAACCTCAGCACTGGGCACATTCCCACTTTCAGTACACTGTGCAGACACTATGAGATCTGTAATGTGCTACACAGTATTTGGACAGAATGATAAGACAATATTCCCCCTACAGTCTCTAATAGGTAATAACAACAACAGTAAGGAATATAGTCTCTTGTCTTCTTTTCTTCAGCTAGCCATTTATACTGCAGTACTTATAATCCGCAGAAGATCCGACCAGTAAAGCAGTGTAGGATAATAGAAAGCAGTAACTTCAATTGTGCAAAGTATTTGTGAACTCCTTCCCTGGGAATGTACTTCCAGTGACAGTTCTCGGTAATGAAATCAGGCTTGAGGCCTATGTACGTGTAACTCTATTGAACTGAGCTGTTCTGTGGGACTACCAGTCCCATCAACACTGTAAAATTTGTCTAATTATGTGAGGTGCTGTATTAGACTTCTGGGCAACAGCCCTCTCACCACACCAGGTCCAGACAGATGGATGCCTCCGCTCCTTTGGTTCCCAGTCCTGCCACAGTCAGCTCCGTCATGCTGCACCGCCCTGCACAATGACCGGGACCTGGATGTCTCTGGATCCTCCCCAATCCGACCACACCGCTGCTCCAGCAGGCTGTAGTGTAGACCGTCTCCGATGGCTTTAAATGTTGCCGAGCAGGCCACAGTGCTCTTCGGACGCACACCCACAGATCCCTGTGGTCAGGCCATGCGTCCCAGCAAGAAGAGACAGAAAATGGCCGCACAGGGCCTTTTATTACCTACCCAGCATGTAGTTCAGCCACTCAATGTTCATGGGTAACATGAGTGGGCATTATGGGTAGGTGAGTCCTTTTCTCAAGAAAAAATGACTAAGTCACTTCCTGTTCGGGTTTCCCTATGCTCTTGAAATGAGAACTAAACATAGTCCATTTTATGTTTATACCACTAGAGGGAGCCAAATACAAATTTATAGCATTATCCATTGTTTAGCATTACATAGTATTAGGAGGCAAAAATACCAGGGCTACATACAGTAAAATCACACTTGTTTAACCACTTGCTTACTGGGCACTTAAACCCCCCTCAGTCCCAGACCAATTTTCAGCTTTCAGCGCTGATGCATTTTGAATGACAAATGCGCGGGCATACAACACTGTACCCAAATAAAATTTTTATCATTTTTTTCCCACAAATAGAGCTTTCATTTGGTGGTATTTAATTACAGCTGGGAGTTTTATTTTTTGCTAAACAAACAAAAAAAGATGCAAAAAAAAAAAAAATCATGTTTAATAGTTTGTTATAAAATTTTGCAAACAGGTAATTTTTCTCCTTCATTGAAGTGCGCTGATGAGGCGGCACTGATAGGCTGCACTGGTGGGCACTGATAGGCTGCATTGGTGGGCACTGATAGGCTGCATTGGTGGGCACTGATAGCCTGCACTGGTGGGCACTGATAGGCATAGTTAAGGCGGCACTAATAGGCACAGATAAGGCGGCACTGATGGGCCAAGATGGGCACAGATAAGATGGCACTGCTGGGCACTGATGGGCGGCACTGCTGGGCACTGATGGGCACTGGTAGATAACACTGATGGGCACGGATATGTGGCACTGGGGTGCAGCACCTTTGTTGAGGCAGATTGTGGGCACTTCTGGGTGGCACTGTGGGCACTTCTGGGTGGCACTGCTGGGTGGCACTGCTGGGTGGCACTGTGGGCACTGCTGGGTGGCACTGTGGGCACTGCTGGGTGGCACTATGGGCACTGCTGGGTGGCACTGACGGGGGGCACTTATTTTTTAATTGTGTTTAGTGATGAGGGGGCAGGTGGGCACTGGCAGGGGGCAGGTGGGCACTGGCAGGGCTGGCCGTGATCGGGACTGATGTCCCGATCACGGCCGCCGGTGATCGGCTCTTTTTTTTCTCCTCGCGCTGTTAGCTGATCACGTGATAAGGGGTCGGGATCGACCCCTTGCTCAGATCGGTGATCCGACGAGTCTCATAGACTCGCTGATCACAGAGCGCGCCGTGCGCGCCCCTCAGGGGGCGCGCAGGCCGCTTGTGCACGGGACTACGTCAATAGACGTAGTCCCGGCAAAGGAGATCCGCTCTGTAGCCGTCATTCAGCTATAGCGCGGGTCTCAAGTGGTTAATAATAAAAGTAAAAACGTAGTCGAAACATAGCCAAAGTTCATTAACTGGAACTGAGTCAGCCAAGCCAGAAGTCAGGGATCAATGTAGTGGAACAGCAAGCAGGATCTGGAGCCAGAAGGGATGTCAGCAAAGTCTTTAAACAGGAACGCAGGAGATGTTTCTTATGATGTTGACCAAGGCGAAGGCAGAGATCCTCTGGACTGGATGGCTTAAGTAGGCAAGGCTGACAAGCAGGATATAAACAACAGCTGAGTAACTGTGGAGAGAGAGAGCTGGCAATTTGCTGACAGCTGAGTGGCCAGCTCAGAGAAGGAAGGGCTGAGTCCAGCTCTGACAGCACCTCTATTTTTCTTCTTCTACAATGCAGAACAAGGCATGCTAAGTCAGTAATGGGAAAATATCTGCTACAGGATCCATGCAATACTGGTGATTAGTCCTTATTTTGGGTGCAGCTTTGGGATTTCCTCCTTAAAGTTTGAAAAGGCCTTTTAGAGAATGGATGAGTTCAATGATGGCCGTAAAAATGAAGTTGGAAGCTATATTACACCATAAACCAAATGACTCAGAACCTTTTGCTTTGGGAGTTCAGTTCTTTAAAGTTTTAATAAGACTTTTAGAGAATGGATGAGATACTTGACATTTGAAAGTTGAAATAAAGCTAGTTGTTGTACAATAAACCAGATGAACCTGATCACTTTTTTAAACACACGACGATGGGCACTTCTGCTAATTGGACCTCCGATAAACATCATTCAACTCATCTGACCTAACACCTGCATGAGAACCCTTCAAAAGATCCAAGACAGGGACCCCTGGGGGATCAAGAGCGACATTTCTCATCCTGCGTGGAGACAGAATATTCTCCACTCGTGCTCATACCCTACGGCAACCTCAACAGATGTAAGCTACTTCCTTTTTTTAGGTATTTAATATATATTTAGCCATATACTATACTATAAGGGCTCTCCCACTTTCCTCTTTTCTTTTATAGTGGACATTCCGATTTGCTCCAAGGGTGTGCATCCAGACTCTTTATGTCTGAGCCCCTCTGATCTCCCTGGACCACCACACCCCAAACCCCGTTTAGATAATAACTCCAGTTCTTAGAAGAGAACACTTGGATACATAAGACAAATAAAAACCGTGTAAAGCTTTGAATGCCCTCTAACAAGTGACAGACTGTGTCCAATTCAATGCAGAGATGGGCCTTCCCCTACCCTTAGCAGTGCTTCCTACACTACCTTTCTGCTACACCAGTAGATATATTATTAGTCTCTGTCCAGGGTGTTAAAATATCTCTTTAAGCTTCTAATCACTGCTATAGAGTGAACCCAATAAAGGCCTGGCTGCACAACAGTCAGCACATCCCCTCAACAAGCCCCGAGGGTGAAAGAAAGTGTCTTTGTAGTGACTATAAAACAAGCACCTGCAAATCATCAGGGAACTTTCTCCATGCGCTAACGATCAGTTTATAGACATAACGGCATGCTTTGGGAGGAGTGTAGGGGTTGTGAAAAATGTTATGGAAGCAGAGTTATGACGAGAGAAGGAAATGCTTTCATTTCATATATTCAAATCTTTAAGTTCATATTTATTTATATAAACTCTACTATTTTTATAGAGCTCCGCATTTTATAAGGTTTATGGGAGGTGTTCTCCTTCGAAACACAGCTGCCTTCCTTCACACTCTATATGACCTTTTTGTCTGATAAGTCTTGGCGATAGACCGTGTCAGACGTGGAGGTCATTTCTCCGAGCTGTATGACTTATTTGATTTCATTTCAATTCATTCACAAATTGCATAGGCATTGGCTCCCGTTTTTTTTTTTTGCATTAGAAAGTAATTTGGTAATGCAAGCATCTGATAAATTAAAGCTGAACCCCGAGAGAAGCAAATATTGTCTAAATACAAGAGTCATGGGTATTCTTATTTTTGTGTGTTTTGTGTATTTCCAGATCTGTGCAGTAACCCGAATTCAAACATTTCCTTTGTGCAGGAACTTCCTGTAATCAAGATCGGCGGTCACTGCTGCTCTTTCTCCTTGTGCAGGGTGGCTGGTCTTGTCTCCGCACCCTCCTGTAGGTTTCTGCATATAGCCTGTAGTAGGTGGAGCCTGCTGGGTGCCTTCCTTGGTGGCTATTGAAGATTATATTTGAATGAAAGTCTTTGTGCCCAGAGTTCCGCTTTAACCCCTTTGCTAACAGGTCCGTACGCTGTACAGACCTAACAGCGGGGGGTCTTTCACATAATACAGTGGCTGCAGCCCAATGTCTGTCTGACTCCTGCCTGTCAGGGGGAAACATTCGGATGGCTGCACTGCCACAAACACCCTGTAGCGGCTCCCCCCTCCCCCCATGCACTTGCCCCTGCCATGTATTCCAGGCTCCACTGCAGCCCCGGGATGGACACGGCAGGTGGAGGGGAAGGAGAAGAGTGGACACATGTTCACTCTCCTCCCCTTCTTACTGTGACCCAGAATGCAACATGTATGACGTCACTTCCGGGCCACCCTGTTACTTTCCCTGAATAGCATAGCTGGGAAGGAATGTAAAAGTTTCAAAGTTTTTATTGAACTTTTACAAATGAACAAAAACAGGAACTGTAAAATGCAATATAATAAGTACATGAATTATAAAAGAACATCTCCATTTAAGTACATGCAGGGTAATATTAGTCGGGAGATATCGTCTGGTAGATAACTTGTTTGTTAAACAAATAATCTAAGATCTATTACAACATTGAGATATGATCAGTGTAAAATCGTGCTCGGACTTTACATGGAATTGAGGCTGGGTATGGAGAGTGAAGTATTAGTGCCCTAGGTATGTACCATACTCCATAAAAGCGAGAAAGTAAATATGAGACCTCGGTGACCAGTCGCCCCAACTGGGATCAGACTGCGACAGGACGGAGGAGAGGAATAGTTTCCAGAAGTATGGCAATACCCCGTGCACCAAATTAACAGGAAGGAACCGGTAAATGTTAAAAATATTTGTTAATGTGTCTAAACAAACACACCATATCTGGTGTTAGCGGAACCAGCCGCTATTCCCCAAAAAAAAAAAAACATATAATACATATTTCAAAGGCATCAATCAGGACTATAAAGGAAGGTCAGTTAAGGGTAACGGGAAAAAGGGGTAACAAATGAAGGGCAGGAGTGCTATGTATAGAGCCCATAAGAACTTCATCTAGTTAGTTATGGTGTCACCAAGGGAAAAGAGGATCTAAGCAATGAGAGAGGTCTCTGGCGTCATAGAAGGGATCCCTGTGAGCTGGGAATTAGCGTGCAGAGAAGATAATACCGTAAGTGTATCTGTGAAGTAAGTGAGATGATGAGACCGGTTATGCCAGGTGATACAGTGAGTAAAGGAAATGTGGCGATAAAGTTAACACATCAGGTAAGGAACGCTCGGTATTTAGGTGTGGTGATAAAATGCTTCCAACAAGACCAGGTCTGAACATATTTAGAAGGCGTGTCTTTCGCCTGATGAATCAAATCTTCCATGTCAGCAGTTTTTTGGATGCGCTCGAGCCAATCCCTCACGGAAGGTGGAGTTTGCGAGCGCCAATGTTTGGGGATGCACATATTGGCAGCAGAAATCATATGCATAACCAGTGAATGTCGGTACGATCGGCTAGGAATATTAGGGTGGTGGAGTAAAAATTGTGCAGGGGTAAATTCTAATTTGTAGGTTGTAACATGATGTATCAATTCATGGACTTTCCTCCAAAAAGGTTGAATCTTAGTGCATGACCACCACAGATGTAATAAGGAACCTGGTTCGGATTCACATCTCCAACACTGTTGTGAAATCGATGGAGAGATGTGATGTAGATGGAGAGGGGTTCTATACCATCTGGATATTAGTTTGTAAGCATTTTCCTGTGCAAAAATATTCTGAGAACCTTTGTGCGTTAAAGTGTATATTTTTTCCCAGTCCTTGTTTGTAAGGTCAATAGAGAGATCTCTAGACCATTTCTCTGTGTTTTTATCTCGGAGATTAGTATGAGAGGGGAACAATAAGGAATATGTAAAAGAAATGAGATGCCTCTGTGGTTCAGCTTTTTGACACATGTCTTCGAAAGGAGTTAGGGATCGATATAATGTTGAAGATTTAGCTTGTGATTCGAGAAAATGTTTAATTTGGATGTAGGTCCAGTACGGAAACATGTGTGGATGTAAACGATCTAATAAGTTAGAGTGTGAAATCAATTTGCCATTATTGAAAAAAAGCATGGCCCGGACAGCTGTATGAGGCCAGACATTTTTCAAAAAAGATGAATGCATACCCGGTAAAAAAGCCGGATTCATTCTGAGGGGAGTCATAGGGCCAGTAACAGAAGATATCTGAGATCTGGAGCAGACTTTTTGAAAGATAGATACTGTAGGATGAATCAGTGGATGAGATCTGTAAGTCGGGGGGAAGTGGGTGGCCAGTATCCACGGTGTTGATGCAAGTGGAATGTGTGAGAACAAGTTTTCCAATTGAACCCAATCTTTAGAAAGGAGGTGAAGATTCCAATCTAAAATCCTCGTTAGATGACTTGCCTGATAATATTTTTCCACATCTGGGAGCCCAATACCCCCAAGCCTCTTGGGGGATGTAAGTTTAGTATAACTCAATCTGGGGCGAAGTGTACCCCAAATAAATTTAGTACAAATTTTTCGATATGTTTTGAAAAATGGTGAAGGAAGTTTAATGGGGACTGTTTGTAACAAATATAATACCCTCGGGAGGATATTCATTTTGAGTATGGCCACTCTACCGAACCATGAAAATAGTCCGGAGGCCCAATTTTTTTGATCTTTTGTAATATTTTGTAGCAAGGGTAAATAATTTACATCGTAAAGTTTATTAAGAGAAGCAGGAATTTGGATGCCCAAATAAGTGAGGGTAGAAGTGTTCCATTTGAAGGGGAAATTTTGCTGACAATGGGAGCATTGAGACTGGGTTAAGGTGATGTTTAGGGCTTTTGATTTTAAGAAATTGATCTTGAAATGGGACAAGTAGTTGAAATGTTCAAGCGTTTTCAAAAGGTTCGGCAATGTAGTTAAGGGCTCCGTCAGAAATAAAAGAACATCATCAGCAAAGGCAGCTAATTTATACGTATGGTCACGTATATTAATTCCTTTGATATCTGGGTTTTCCCGTATGCAACGAAGAAGTGGTTCCAAGGTAAGTACAAAAATAAGTGGAGACAGGGGACAACCCTGTCGCGTGCCGTTGGAGATGGAGAAGGCGTCCGACAGGTGGCCGTTGACTCGGACTCTGGCTGTAGGGCCGGAGTAAAGTGCAAGGATATAATTTAGCATCCGATCGGGAAGGCCCGTAGCCCTCAAGACCTCTGACATATAATCCCAGGCCACTCTATCGAACGCCTTCTCCGCATCCAACGACAAGAAGAATCCCTTTTGGTTGGAACCATTAAGCCAATGGTGGATATTTATGGCTTTGAGGGTGTTATCCCTTGCCTCTCTGCCAGGAATGAATCCCACCTGAACAAGGTGAACCAGATCCGGAAGCAAGGGAAGGAGTCTATTAGCTAAGATCTTAGCATACCACTTAAAGTCAACGTTTAAAAGGGAAATTGGTCTGTAATTAGATATTAGTGACGGATCTTTACCCGGTTTCGGGATGACCGTTATGTGGGCCGTAAGTAGATCTCTCGGGGGTGAGATGGGTGTAGCATAGGCATCAAAAGTTTTGGTAAAGATAGGCGTTAAGTATTGTTTGAACGATTTATAATAGCCGACCGTAAAGCCATCGGGCCCCGGACTTTTACCAGCTTTTAGCATGTTTAAGGCAAGGTTCGCTTCTTCTATGGTTATGGGTTTGTCTAGATCTTGGCAGATGGATTCAGAGATGGGAGTAGGGCTATAGCGCGTAAGGAAGGTTTTGATCAGTTGTGTCCGTTCTGCAGACGTTTTTATGGAATTTGGAGAATTCAGATTGTATAATTTCGAGTAGTATGCTAAGAACTGTTTAGCTATGTCTGGGGTGGAAGAAAGTTTTTGGCCTTGTGTGGTAGTAATGGAATGAATGGTCGTTTTAGCTTTCTTAGTCTGTAAAGCTCTAGCTAATAATTTTCCAGCTTTATTACCATATTCATAAAATGTTTTTTGGGTAAGGATATATTTACGTCTGATTTGTTTGTCTAGTAGGGTTATTAGTTCCTTTCTGCATAAAGTTAAGGAGTGTAAGGTAGCCTGAGCTAATGTTTGTTTATGTACTTGTTCCAGGCGACTGATCTTTTGTAATAAGTCGTTCTGAAATTGAGATCTAAGTTTCCGTCTTTTAGAGACCTCAGCAATAAAAAGCCCCCTAATTACGCATTTATGGGCTTCCCACGTGATCTGTGGTGAAGTATCGGCTGTATCATTTTCGGTAAAAAATTGTTGTAGATTTTTCTCAATTTCTGAAACTATAGCAGTGTCAGTGAGTAGGGCGGGGTCTAGTCTCCACGTTTGTGAGCGAGGAAGTGAAGCTGGGAAAGATAAGGTTATTGAGATTGGATGGTGGTCTGAAATGAACATTGGGTCAATAGTAGCTTTCTGAAGTATTGGAATATCTGGTTGGGATAAGAAGAGGTAATCAATTCTAGAATATTTCAGATGAGGTGGTGAAAAATATGTGTAATCTTTATGATCAGGATGAAGCAAACGCCAGGTGTCATGGAGTAAAAAAGATTGTAATTCCAATTTGATTGCTTTAAGTGCTGTGTAGGGTAAGGAGGAAGTACCCATGGAGGTGTCCAGAATGGGGTTTAGTGGGGCGTTAAAGTCACCTCCTAAGATTAACGTCCCTTCTTTGAAATTTGCTAATTGCTTCATCATGTCACGGAAGAACGGTACTTGACCAATATTAGGGGCATAGATATTGACTAGTGTAATTGTCCTGTTCCTATACGTGCCTTTCAGGAAGAGGAATCGTCCTTGGTGATCAGACAGCTCACCTGTGATTTGAAGGGAGTATTTTTTGATATAAGAATGGAGACACCTTTCGTTTTTGCTATATCATTTGTTGAATGGAAAACTGTGGGATAGTAAAAATTGTAAAGTTTCGGAATAGAATTAGTACGGAAGTGTGTTTCTTGTATAAAAACTATGTCAACTTTATTGCGTTGCATAGTGAGGAGGAGTTGCGATCGTTTCTCAGGAATATTCAAACCCTTGACGTTTAAAGAGGTAACTTTGAGTTGCGTAGAGGGTGAGGTATGTTGTGAGGGAGCCATAAGTCAAGAGAGTGTGGGATCCTAAGGTAAGGTGCAAGAATGTGGAATTACAAGAAACAATATGCTATCGTACACTTGACTATAATAGTAAACTTTTTGTGAAGCAAGGAATGCACTCGTATAACCGTACCGTTAGGTACTCTAGATAAAGTTTAATGCCAGTGATTGGGACGTAAGGGATAGGTAAGAGGGTTAGGGACAATAAATCGGTAAAGAGAGGGATATCCGGCTATAGGTGAGAACCAGCTCGCCTATCAAAAAGGAAGAAAAATAGCGCCGGAAAAAGGCAGTGGTATATTATAAGAGAAAGTGATAAGTATGTAAAATTAGGAATCGCACCACTTTGTGGGAGGTGGTTTGTATGAATAGAAAGACGGGAAAAACAAGAAACAATTGTCTGACTATGTGCCTAGGGGCTAGAGAAACGGTGTATAGTGGGGACGGTATTGCAAGGGGGAATGGAATGAGGCACCCGAAAGGTTAAAGGGGCAAAGGATATTCGAGTGTTTGGAGCTAATTCGGGAACCTAAGGTTAAAAAGCTTGGTCTTATATGTGTATGTAAGAAAAGTAAAGATCTATCTTAGCAAAGAACAATTAGCAAATTTGCAATAAAGGAGAATAAAAATATTAGAGGAAGTGCACCCCTTACAGTAAACAATTAATAAGGTAAAACTAAAAGCCTCTATAGGAAGAAGACAATTCTTAATAATAATGCAAACCTGTGAAAGAAAAAATTGAGGTTAAAGCGCCAAAGACGACAGAGATATAGCGACATAAAGACTCTTATCAGTACTTCTCAAAAAAAAAAAAACAGAACCATATCATGTTAATATGTAAGATTCAAGTTGAGGCATTGCAAACAGGAGGTATACTATGAAAGTCTCTATACCTCTTGGAGAACTGTGGCCCATCGGACCTAAAGAAAACCAAGTAATGGGGAACAATCAGGATCTTATGGAAAAGATGTACTAATGTCAACAGTAAGATATCGTAGAGATCCAATTCGAGGCTCTAATAGTGAAGTAGAACCTCGAAACGTATATGAAGGAAGAGTCAGGTTTTTGTACTTCGCTCATAAAAAGAGGATCAGTTGATGAGTATAAGTAAGAAACGCTGTAAGATCCGTTTTCACAGTATATATTCAATGCTCTATGTCCGCAAGGAATATATGGAGAGAAGAACGCTTCATAGTATGTAAGAAGACTTACTATCATGCGGGCATCTCCAGAGTAAGTACAAGGAAGCATAAACCCAATTAAGTAGGCTCAGATGGTATCTGCTGTAAAAAGGATGATAATCCCAGCTTGCGAAGGTGAGCAAAAGCGTTTGACCCCAGAATGAGAGCCCTCCATTCCCATTTATTGAGAATAATATGAAGATCATCAAATTGCTTGTGTGGGGATGCTAATGATGGAAGTAAAAATATCACTTCAAGAATTATAGTTCCTTCTCCATAAAATCTTATTATATGAGCGCCAGTGGGATTATGCATGTAATAGCCTTGTTTAAGGGAGACATCATAGAGATGTATACTCGGCCTTGTGAATTCAATCAATAGAAAGCAGGAAGTCAGCGATGCGAACCATAAACCATGTTTTATAATGTGGTAAATTGATAATTCTGCCAAAATATATATATGAATCAGGTATTTGCACCCAGATGGGGACTTAGAACAGCAGAAGTGTACCGATAAGTAAAAATGTATATCTATGTGCAACTACTGCCTCTCCAGCTAGACAAAAGAAACTCTTGAAGGAGTAAAAAGAAATAAGGGGTATTGATAATTGTCTTCAATGTGTTGTTAACTCAATTACAGGATAGAAGGTGAATAGAGTAACTAGCGCTCTCTGCGAGCTCTTCTGGGAAGAGGAGCAGCTGTAGGACTATAAGGATCATGGAGCGGGGATGAATTCGGGCCTGATCTCGTAGTAGATGGAGACCGCCGCCTCCTGAAGTGGGTGTGCTGCGTTTCCATGAGATCCTCCTGTGGCAGCTTAGAAGTATTACCCGGAATGTTGATGTCCGCATACCAATTAGGCACCGCTGTATAAGGAATATCCAGGGATTTGCAGAAAGAACTCAAATCTTCTGGGACTCTGAGTATAGCTGTATGACCACGATGAGTGGCAGAGAGTGCAAAGGGGTATTTCCATCGATAAGGAATACCTCTGGTCTGCAGCACTTCCAGCAGAGGGCGCAAATCTTTCCTATGCCTCAAGGTGATAGCAGACAAATCTTGGTAGAAGGATATCCTGTGGCCATCAAATTCCAGGGAGCCTTTGGTCCGTGCCTGCTTTAAGATATCTTCCTTTAATTTATAGTCGTTAATATAGCAAATAACATCCCTAGGGGGATCAGATTCCCTGCCTTTTGGTCTAAGAGCTCTGTGGATCCGTTCCATTTCAATATTAGTTGTGTCCTGTGAGTCAAGTAATTGTCTGAATAGTGAGGATACCGTAGAAAGCAATTGAGTATTATCCACACTCTCAGGCAGACCCCTCACCCGCAAATTATGTCTCCTGCCGCGATTGTCGAGATCTTCGACATGTCTCTGTATTTCTCTCAATTGAAGTGAATGTGTATCCACAGCTGCAGAGACTTTCCTAATTGCGGATTGCTGATATGCCGTCTTCTTCTCAACTTCTTGCACTCTGCCTGCCATGTCATGCAGTTCCTGGCGGAGATCCGCAATCACTGAGGTAAAGGTGTCCTTTATGTCGGACGCCACCGCTCACAGGTCCTGTAAGGTCGGGTGTTGAGAGGAAGAAGGAGCGGGACCTGCCGGAGTATCCGAGCGGTGTGTCACGGCCGGAGTCAGTACGATCTCGTCACGTGCCTGTGAGGAGGCTGAAGAAGACGCCGCCATATTAGCCCTCTGTGTCCGGAATAGCTCCGGAATACCGGGCGGATTTTGGTTCCTATGTCCTCTCGGAGATCTCGATCGTGAGGTAGAATTTGCTCTAGAGGCAGTCCCCATACTCGGCGAACCGAGGTAAAGAACAAAATCCCCGTCGAAGGCTTCGTTTAGGCTATAGTCAGACGGAGCAGGGAGATTAGGCAGCCATTTCCAGTCACGGCAAACCACGCCCGGGAAGGAATGTATTGCAATGTGATGTGAATTGCAATACTTTCAGTGGAGCCCAGAGGAGATATCCAGGGTTTTGTAGACCCTACATGTCTCATTAAAGAGAAACTGTCACCTAAAAATAATCACATAGGGCTCTCTTTAGGGGTCAATTCATTAACGTTTGATTGCATGCGGTAAATAAAGTCCAATTCACAAAAAACAATTTTGTGGCATTTACCGCAAAAAAATGAAAACTGTGCTGGTAAATATTGTCAAAAAAACATGCAGTAAGCTCTTAAGTCCAATTCACAAACAGAACAGAGAGTAAAAAAAATGCAATATTTATCACCAGGGTTTTGCTGGTGGTATCAAATGCAGAATTTGTCAGAAACAGCCTGGGGGTCCCCTCCCCAATAGTTGGTTGCTAAGGAGCGGGCCAGGAAGCCAGCCGCCAAGTCCCTAACAATGGATGACTCATCATTGACAATTAAAAATTATGAAAAAAAACAGTGTGGGGGTCCAACCCCAGTGCATACCAGGCCCTTCTGGTCTGGTAGGGATTTTAAGGGAAACCCCACAGCAATTTTTTTTTTTAAATGGCATGGGGCCTCTCCAAAATCCATACCAGACCATTATCTGAGCATGCAGCCAGGCAGGTCAGGAAAGGGGGGGAGGGCACACGGCCCCCTTGAACCGTACCAGGTGCCATGCTGCATGCCCCCCTCCCAAAGCCCCTTGTCCCCATGTTGATGGGGACAAGGGCCTCTTCCCCACAACCCTGGGCAGTGGTTGTGGGGGTCTGTGGGCTTATCATAATCTGGAAGCCCCCTTTAACAAGGGGGCACCTATGCATATAATTGTCGATTGCAATACACATGTTACAAATAGTCATGCACGCTTCGCCTATAGAGAATACAGGGTACTGAAATTTGTTGTCACTTCACAGGTGCATACAAATTTAAGCTTTGACATGTTGGGTATCTATTTACTCGGTGCAAACTTGTCTTTTATATTTTAGCAAAAATGTGGGTAATTTATTTCTTATGTTTGCCCTCAAATTCCCTTTAGTGTGTTTTTTACTGAAACTTTGGGTTTACTAGACCGTTGCGGTAATATCATGTGACATTAAAAAATTCAAGTAACACTATTTTATTCTCTAGGGTGTCTGCTTTCAGAAAATATATAATGTTTTGGGGTATTGTGCAATCTTCAGGATTTTTTAGACGTATGTGCAAAAAAGGAAAAAATGGCTCTGGCAGCGATTGTCCCCAAAGCACCTTGTCCCCATGTTGATGGGGACAAGGGCCTCTTCCCGACAACCCTGGCCGTTGGTTGTTGCGGTCTGCGGGCGGGGGGGCTTATCAGAATCCGGGAGCCCCCTTTAATAAGGGGGCCCCCAGATAACGGTCCCCCACCCTATCTTAATGAGTATGGGGTACCATGTACCCCTACCCATTCACCTGAGGAAAAAAGTGTAAATTAAAAAACACAACACAAGTTTTTAAAATAATTTATTTGACAGCTCCGGTGCTCTTCCGTCTTGGGGGGTCTTCTCATCGGACTCCTCCATCTTCTGCTCTTTTACTAGCTCCTTTACTAGCAGAGGAGCCTGGCTTTCTTCTTCGTCACCGCCGCCGTCTGGGGGTCTTCTTCTGACTTCGGGGGTCTTGTCCCCCTCATTGGGGGTCTTGTCCCCCTTTTCAGTTCTTCTTGCCGGGCCTCCGCTATCTTCTTATAGCTCTTCTTATAGCAGGGCCCCCCTTCCCCACAGCACCCCCCCATGTTGAGGGCACGCGGCCTGGTATGGCCCGCTCGCCCCAACCCCCTTTCCTGACTGGCCAGGCTATGTGCTCAGATAAGGGTCTGATATGGACTTTGTGGGGGACCCTTACGCCATTTGTTCGGCATAGGGCTTCCCCTTTAATTCCATACCAGGTGACGGGGCTAGCGAGGTGTCAATCTCGCCGATGAAGGCGGCGACATTGACTTCCTTCGTTAGTCCCGTCTACCTGGAGTCACGTTCAAAATGAACGGACTTTTCTCCTTGTGTGGGCAAGTCCGTTCATTTCAAAAGTCCGGCGGATTAGCGCATAGACGGCCGGATTGTCGGCCGGACTGCTGAGTCCGGCGGACAATTTTGAGTCAAAACTTCTAAGTCCGCCGGACTTTTGGGAACAAAAAGTCCGCCAGAGCCCACACACGGGGGGATTGTCCGGCAGACTCTGGTCCTCCGGACCAAGTCTGCCGGATAGTCCGATCGTGTGTATGGGGCATAACAATCATTTAGGTGTGTTGAATGCCTGAGACTCCCTTGGCTCTAGTGTCCCATGTCCTGAACTGATGAAAGTGGTGGGGGGAACAAACCATGGGGTGCGGCAGGGGACGGAGGCATCCAACATACTTTCAAAGACTTCTTGGGTTGGTGTAGCTCTGCAACAGAGGGAAGATTACACAAACAACTGGACTCCAGATCAAAGGTTGGGCACAAAAAAGCTAGATGTTTGTGATACTTTAGTTGGCAAAGGTATAATTTTTGAGAATTTACTTTTTCTATACAAAATATATAAAAATTGTTACGATAAGCTATAAATTCAACTTTCAACTGTGCGATAAAACCCCTTTAGTGAATTGAAACAGATTTTCTTCTTAAAATAACAAATGGGAATAAAAATACCTGTCCTAAATTGGTTTCAATGTTATGTAAAATAAAGAGTGCTAAGACCAGTAACCCATCATAAGAACAAACTATTTGTAGACTTTTGCTGATTTAACAAGGATAAACAGATTAGTTATGTGCTACTACATATTGAGCCACTTTGATAAATACTCCAATATGTATAGCCTATAATTTATTGGGTCTGTTCCCTAAAGTATGTTTACTTTTCAAAGGCAAAAGGGCCACCAGTCGGAGGCCCCCTAGGAGACATGATAATAATGAATCTAAGTTTAGACAAGCAAATATGAAACAACAGACAGTTTAGGCACAGTATCCACCCTGGAGCCTGGAGTGTGTGCAAGCTGTGAAATTATCCTTTTATGCCCTTTTATGTTTTATTATTTTATTCTTATGTACACTGAGGTGCAAGGTTTATTGGCCCTTTGAACAATTTATGTTAGTGGGGTTCCACAAAGAAAAAAAAAACAAAAAAAACATGTTAAAATATAAATAGGTTAAAGTGTTTCTAAAGCTAAGAGTAAAAATGTAATCAATAGCAGCTTACTAGTCTTTAGTAAGGCTGCTTTCACACTGGGGCGGGAGCAGCGTCGGCGGTAAAGCGCCGCTATTTTTAGCGGCGCTATACCGTCGTTTTAGCGGCGGTCTGCGGGCGCTAGGGGGGTGGTTTTAACCCCCGCTAGCGGCCGAAAAAGGGTTAAACCCGCCCGCAAAGCGCCGCTGCAGCGGCGCTTTGCCGGCGGTATTGCCGCGGTGTCCCATTGATTTCAATGGGTAGGAGCGGTATAGGAGCGGTGAATACACTGCTCCTTCACCGCTCCAAAGATGCGGCTAGCAGGACTTTTTTCACCGTCCTGCCAGCGCATCGCATCGCATCGCTCCAGTGTGAAAGCCCTCCGGCTTTCACACTGGAGGGAAAGGGGCCGGTTTTTTTCAGGCGCTACACAGGCGCTATTTTTTTTAACGCCTGAATACCGCCCCAGTGTGAAAGCAGCCTTATAGTTTCCACTTTAATTTTCTTTTCTTTCTGTGTTTTGTTTTAACTTTTTTTTTAACCTGGTGATCCGGCCAGTACCTTCCTTTCCTAGGGTGACAAGCTCGCTCACAGCAGTGTTTCTATGGAGAAGCAGTTTTGTTACTCTAGCACAGAACTCTTTTCTATTTTACCATAGGGAGAAGGTGTTCTATAGTCCACAAATGTGAACTGGACAGGGCAGATAACAATGGCTGGGTATGCAATAATTTTCAAACTTACTGGCTTTTTGGCAGAATTAACAAGTCAATAAGTGCAAAAAAAAAAATTAACAAGCAAATTAATTTTTTTTGCACTTGTTGAACAGATATAACAAAAATACTTCAATTGTATGCAAGTAAGGGGGGGGGGAAGTTTTTGGGACTTTAAATGAGGCGTGGATACATGCCTCCATCCCTGTAATTTGATATGTATAGAAAGGGAGGTTTGGGACTTTAAATGAAGCACTTGGATAGTGGAGGTAATTTTTAATCATGATTGAATATTTATTGTTCAATGGAAAGCCATAATTTATAATAATAGAGCAAATTCATAATATATATAAATATCAATACATTAAAACACAATATATGGTATCCACATAACAATACTCGACAAAGATGGTGTACATAAAATAAATGAAGTGGCATATTAATGCCTATGACAGCAAGCCCGGCATCGATAGGTATACCCACATGGTAGATTCACATCCAATAAGAATAATTGATATATATTTAAGTTCATCAACTCATGGCACAATAAACATGATTCCATATAACAAATAACTGAGACATATAATCAATAAAGCTCGACGCGTTTCGTGGGTATCTCCCCACTCATCAGGAGCTGATGTTGTTACAAAATTCCTGTGAGTAATAAAAAATCAAAAAATTAAAATTAAAATAATGTACCAAGCCTGATGGTGAAGATTTGATACATGTAGATGGTTTTGGCCAGAGCAGACTCACCAGTTCCGGCTGTGAGCACTGACAATTCGTCAGTATTACATTACATTATTGAATATACCCACATCCCACACCTTGTCCCTAGATTTAATGGGTTCAATTATCATTACACTTTTTATTTTAGACACATCTTTTTGCTGGTGTTCCCCTTGTCTTGCCCGAAGTCGCATCCATCTTCCAGCCGCCTCAGTTCCCGGGGAGGTAGTATGTGCCTAGCCCACCCAGCATCCACCGGCACACACAGCGCTCACCGCCGGAACTGGTGAGTCTGCTCTGGCCAAAACCATCTACATGTATCAAATCTTCACCATCAGGCTTGGTACATTATTTTTATTTTTATTTTTTGATTTTTTATTTCACAGGAATTTTGTAACAACATCAGCTCCTGATGAGTGGGGAGATACCCACGAAACGCGTCGAGCTTTATTGATTATATGTCTCAGTTACTTGTTATATGGAATCATGTTTATTGTGCCATGAGTTGATAAACTTAAATATATATCAATTATTCTTATTGGATGTGAATCTACCATGTGGGTATACCTATCGATGCCGGGCTTGCTGTCATAGGCATTAATATGCCACTTCATTTATTTTATGTACACCATCTTTGTCGAGTATTGTTATGTGGATACCATATATTGTGTTTTAATGTATTGATATTTATATATATATTATGAATTTGCTCTATTATTATAAATTATGGCTTTCCATTGAACAATAAATATTCAATCATGATTAAAACTTACCTCCACTATCCAAGTGCTTCATTTAAAGTCCCAAACCTCCCTTTCTATACACTTCAATTGTATATTTAACAGACCAATAGGCACCAAGTATTGGTAGTTCACTATTCGAGTTTACATACCTTTGAAACCGCTGTTGGCAGTAGCATTAACATAATGATTAGATATGTTTCCCTGTTTTGGATAAAGTAAAAAAAGTGAATACTCATTGTTTTTTTTAAATAAATAAATAACATGTTCTTCTAATAATGCCAGAATTATATTCCTTACTTCAAATGAACACATTTTTACACAAGACTTACATAATACAATATGCTTTTATTTATATGCTTTTTATTGTTATTTGACTGATGTAGTTCTTTTTATTATGTGGTCGGTGTCTTCATTTGTATTTATTTTTTATTTTTTATTATGTACTTCTTTTTATTACTTGGAGAAATATGTTTATAGGCTTGTTTTCTATTGTATTAATTATGTTGTATTATGAAACTTTGAGAGATTTAAAAAAATATGCAGACAGGGACCCAAGTATAGTTTTTCATTGGAGTCTCTACTTCAGCACTGTGACCATATATATATATATATATATATATATATATATATATATATATATATACACTTATGTATATCTCTACTTCAGCACTGTGACCATATATATATATATATATATATATATATATATATATATATATATATATATATATATATATGTATATATATATATATATATTGTAAGGGATCTTCCCGGGGTAGGGTGTGTTTGGACACAGTTCACAGCAGACTTGGAATTTATAAAGCAGATCTTGGGGTTTATTCGTGGTACAAACAGTCCAGCAAACAAAATATACAGCAACACCGTGCTTTCTAAGTACAACAAAAATAAAAGTCCTAGCCCGGCTGGGCGCTTACTAACAGGTTCTGCTCACCTATCTGACACTTACAAACACAGCGTCTTTCGCCTGGATATCGCAGGGTGAGTTTTAGCTCCAGCAGTGGCTGTGCTTGCAGCTTCCTTCAACACACAGATTGTTCATTCCCTGGCTGAGAAGCAATCACCTGCAGACTCTGCAGTGCCTTTAGCTTCCCAGGCTAATTAGGATCAAAGCTCACCTGATCCCAAACCCAGAACTGGATCGGGGGATGTGGAATGACAGGTCCCTCTACCAAACCTACCTGCCATTCCATATAAACCCAGGCCCGGCAAAATTAAATAACAATTCAGCAGCATATCGCTGCTGAGAAACTGAACCATCCTGGATTTACCATCTCACACTGTGTAGCAACCTAGGTGAGATGTACACCCCCTCGATCACTTCTCCAGTGACATGTCTACATATCCCCCCCCTCTTTTTCAGACCGGAGGGCTGAGCCTTTTGTCCCCACAGACAACTTACCCTCGACAATGCGTCAGCATTTGCCTGTAATTTCCCTGGCCTGTGTTCCACAGTGAAATTAAAGTTTTGTAGGGAGAGAAACCATCTAGTCACTCTTGCATTTCTCTCCTTGTTTGACTTCATCCATGTTAGGGGGGCATGGTCTGTCACCAACTTGAATTTCCTGCCTAGCAAGTAATACTTTAACGATTCTAGGGCCCACTTTACTGCCAAACACTCTCGCTCCACAATGGCATAATTTTTCTCGGCCGGGGTTAATTTTCTACTCAAGTACGTCACCGGATGCTCCTCACCATTCACTACTTGTGAGAGTACTGCACCTAAGCCTGTGTTAGAGGCATCTGTCTGGACCAGAAATTCTCGTTTGAAATCGGGGGTAACTAAGACAGGTGGTTGGCACAAGGCAGACTTAAGGCTTTGGAAAGCCTTCTCGGCCTCTGGGGTCCACGTGACCATTGCTGTCTTTCCGCCCTTTGTCAAGTCAGTTAGTGGAGCAGCAACTGAGGCAAAGTTCGGCACAAATCTACGGTAATACCCCGTAATACCCAGGAAAGCTCTAACCTGTTTCCTTGTCAGGGGTCTAGGCCAATTCTGTATTGCCTCAATTTTATTTAGCTGTGGCTTAATCAACCCTCTCCCAATAATGTAGCCTAGATATTTGGCCTCTTCTAGGGCTAGAGCACACTTCTCGGCATTTATGGTCAACCCCGCATCACTTATGGCATCCAACACGGCCTGTACCTTACAGAGGTGACTTTCCCAATCAGGGCTAAAAATGACCACATCATCGAGGTAGGCGGCTGAGTAATCACGATGTGGTCGCAGAATCAAGTCCATCAACCTCTGGAAAGTTGCAGGCGCTCCATGTAACCCGAACGGCATCACTACATACTGGAATAGCCCATCAGGGGTGGAGAAAGCAGTTTTCTCTTTAGCCTCGTCAGAAAGTGGAATCTGCCAATAGCCCTTTGTGAGATCGAGGGTGGTTATGTACCTGGCGTTACCCAATTTCTCAATCAACTCATCTACCCTGGGCATAGGATACGCATCGAACTTGGAGATCTCATTCAACTTTCTGAAATCGTTACAGAACCTCCAAGTTCCATTGGGCTTTGGGATTAGCACAATTGGGCTGGACCATTCACTCTGTGACACCTCAATTACCCCCAGAGCAAGCATACGTTTTACCTCGGCAGATACGGCTTCCCTACGTGCCTCGGGTATCCTATAGGGCTTAAGGTTTACTCTGCTTCTAGGCTCAGTTTCAATGTGATGATGGATGAAGTGTGTACGCCCTGGAAGGTCAGAGAACTTGTTTTTGTTTTTCTGTAAAAATTCATGAGCCTCCTGTTTCTGTGATACTGATAGAGTATCACCTACCTTGACTGGAGGGATTGGTTGTGACAAATTATTAACAGTATTTGTCGCCCCCAAGGATTCCCTGTCTTTCCAGGGCTTGATCAAGTTTATGTGATAAACTTGGAAAGGCTTCCTTCTACCTGGTTGGTGCACCTTGTAGTTCACCTCACTGATCTTTTCAACAATTTCATAAGGACCTTGCCACTTCGCCAAGAATTTACTCTCAACAGTGGGGACTAGTATAAGGACCCTATCGCCTGGGTTGAATGTCCTGATTCTTGCGGACCGGTTGTAAATTCTACTTTGGGCCTCTTGAGCTCTCTGGAGGTGTTCCCTTACCAGGGGCATTACAGTGGCTATACGGTCCTGCATTTGTGCTACATGCTCAATAACACTCTTGTATGGGGTGGACTCATTCTCCCATGTCTCTTTTGCAATGTCTAGTAGACCCCTAGGGTGATGACCATAGACCAACTCGAATGGTGAGAACCCTGTGGACGCTTGGGGCACCTCCCTAATAGCAAACATGAGGTAGGGTAATAAATGATCCCAGTCACGACCATCTTTTGCCACCACTTTCTTCAACATATGTTTCAAAGTTTTATTAAATCTCTCCACCAATCCGTCCGTCTGGGGGTGGTATACAGAGGTACGGATGTGTGAGATTTTAAATAGTTTGCATAACTCCTTCATTACTTTTGACATAAATGGCGTACCTTGGTCAGTTAGGATTTCTTTGGGGATCCCAGTCCTAGAGAACATATAAAACAACTCACGTGCAATTGTTTTAGATGCAGTGTTTCTTAAGGGTACCGCCTCAGGATAGCGGGTCGCATAATCCAGGACTACCAAAATATACTGGTGTCCTCTAGCTGACTTTATAATGGGACCCACTAAATCCATGGCAATACGCTCAAAAGGCACCTCTATAATAGGGAGCGAAACCAAAGGACTGCGAAAATGTGACACTGGGGCACTAACCTGACATGTGGGGCACGACTCACAGTATTTTTTAATGTCATCATATATGGCCGGCCAAAAAAACCTCTGGAGAACCCTCTCTCGCGTTTTGTCAGTCCCCAAGTGTCCCCCAAGAACATGGTTATGTGCCATGTCAAGCACCTGACGCCGGTACGGCTTAGGTACCAGAAGCTGTTCCACAATCTCATCCTTAACCTTATTAACCCTATAGAAAAGATCATTAGTCACCGAAAAATGTGGAAATCTTTTTTCAGCATCTGGTTCCTGAGGTACCCCATTCATTACAGCAACCTGCTCTCTCGCATTTTTGAGAGTGGGGTCCTGTAATTGTGCAGTCCCAAAATTATCTCTAGACACCTCTAAGTCTAGTATATTTTGCTCAGTGGGAGGAGCCTCCTCCTCCCCAGCCAGGACCTGTAAAGGAAAACAATCATTTTCATCCTGCATACTTTTATCATTCACAGTGGACAAGGCAACCCCCTTAGAGGTATCCTCACTCCTTTTGGGGATTTTTCCTTTTTTCCAGAGAGCCCAGAATAATGGAAAATCGCGCCCCAATATTACATTATGCATGAGGTTTTTAACCACACCCACTTCATATTGTACGGTGCCTTGTTCAGTCCCGACTTTAGCCAGCACTATAGGGTACATTTTTGTATCACCATGTATGCACACAACACTCATATGCTTTTTAGACTCTAAGTCCCCAGTCACCAGGCTAGCATGCACCAAGGTTACAAGGCTTCCTGAGTCCATTAACGCTTTAACAGGAAAGTCATTGATTGTAATATCGCAGATTTGCGGTTCAGTCTCTAGTCCAGGAACTGCAGCACAAGATGGTTCCGCAAATAGCGACTGACGCCGGCTAGCGTCACATTCCATGGGTTCAGAGGTAAGAGGGCAATGGGCCGACACGTGTCCCGCCTCATGGCATCTCCAACACTGGATAGGGCCTGGTCTCTTTGGCAAGGAGTCCTTTTCAGAGCCCCTTAGCCACCCTGGACCATCACCAGTCTTTTGTCCCTGAGACACCACTTGAGCCCTTTTCCCCCCATCAGCACCCCTCCACACTCCCCCAATAGATGGAAGTCTCTTACCAGCTGACGGCACAGATCTGGCACTCCGGGGAGGTGAAGATGCTGCAGGAACATCACGGAGGTAGTCCTCAGTCGCCTGGAACCTCTCCACAAGGTTGACAAGTTCGTTTGCATTCTTAGGATCACCTTGTCCCACCCAGCGTTGCAAGTCAGTAGGAAGCGCTCGGAGGTAGCGATCCATCACGACCTTCTCTAGGATTTGTGCAGGAGTAGAAGTGTCTGGCTCCAACCACTTTCTTGCCAAATGGATTAGGTCATACATCTGGGACCTCGCTGATTTGTCCAGACTGTAGCTCCAGTTGCGTACCCTCCGGGCACGGACTGCAGTAGTAACTCCTAGTCGGGCAAGTATCTCCTCTTTTAGCCGAGTATAGTCCTTAACCTCTTGCTCACTGAGGTCATAGTAGGCCTTTTGGGGTTCACCTGTTAAATAGGGCGCAATTACCTCTGCCCACTCAGCGGCTGGTAACTTCTCTCGCTCAGCCACGCGCTCAAATACTGTTAGAAAGGCCTCAACATCGTCCTCAGCAGTCATCTTTTGCAGCGCTTTCTGCACAGTCCTTCTCCCAAAAAAAAATCTCTGGAGCGGCTCCCATCACTATGGGTGGATTAGTAACCACAGGCGCCTCACGATTTACTATCAGGTGCTCGATAAGTTGTTGTTGGCTTTGGCGCAAAGCTTGCAACTCTTCCTTATGCATCTGCTGTTGTGCCGCCATGGACTGTTCATGTCGTTGCTGTTGTTGCAAACTCACTTGCATAAACTGCTTCAGCATCTCCTCCATGTTGCTGGACTGTTCCTGGAGTGTCATTGCAGCTTTCACCCAAGACATAAGCAGCTGTAGCCAAGTCTGTCCACACCGTTGCCCCTAGCAACCGACTTTGCCCGCATTCGAACACCAATTGTAAGGGATCTTCCCGGGGTAGGGTGTGTTTGGACACAGTTCACAGCAGACTTGGAATTTATAAAGCAGATCTTGGCGTTTATTCGTGGTACAAACAGTCCAGCAAACAAAATATACAGCAACACCGTGCTTTCTAAGTACAACAAAAATAAAAGTCCTAGCCCGGCTGGGCGCTTACTAACAGGTTCTGCTCACCTATCTGACACTTACAAACACAGCGTCTTTCGCCTGGATATCGCAGGGTGAGTTTTAGCTCCAGCAGTGGCTGTGCTTGCAGCTTCCTTCAACACACAGATTGTTCATTCCCTGGCTGAGAAGCAATCACCTGCAGACTCTGCAGTGCCTTTAGCTTCCCAGGCTAATTAGGATCAAAGCTCACCTGATCCCAAATAGTGATGGACGAACGTTTCGCCCGGCGGTCGTTTCGCGGCGAATTTCCGACTTTCGCCGTCCGCGGGTTCGAACGCCTTTTTCCGTCGTTCGCCCCGGCGGACTTACGTGTTTAATGTATACAAGAACTTTAACCTTTCGTGACACGTTTATCATGTGTTACAGGACAACCAATTGAGACATGACAGCTCATGGACACTTGGACATTCCCCCTAACCTATAAATACACCCGATCCGGTGGCCATTTTACATTCTTTCTTCTGTCACTGTAGGGAAAGGATCCTGTGTGGAGTAGGGACAGAGAAAACGCTAGCTATTTGGTACACAAAAGTTCTTTTCAGGACTGGTATAGGTGTTAGGTCAGCAGCCTGAGTTTCTTTTGTCAGTTTAGATAAAGGGACAGAGCGCTGTATGCTGCTATTTTAGGGACAGCTCAGCCAGATTAGTCTTTCTTCATCATCATCATCATCATCATCATTAGCTGTTACTATCAGGTCCACAAAAGAGCTGTTCCAGCTAATCGTTCCAGCCTACTCTTTTTTGCCAATTTGTATAGGGACAGGCAGGAAGCAGTGTGTCAGGCAGTGAGGATAATTTTAAAGACTTGCTGTTACTATTAGTTCCACAAAGGTTCTTTTCAGGACTGGTATCAGTGGTACGGTAATAGGCTTGTACACGTATAATATTCTTTCTTCCAAATATAGAAAGAATATTATACTTGACTGCTGCCCTTCTGCTGCAGTCTGCTAATCATTCACAACTCACTTGTTCCACAAAGCTCTTTATCAGGACTGGTAACTTGGTCTGTCTAGGGTGCTACGGTACATAGGCTTGGGTGCGGTACAGTCTGCTGTTCTGTAAGGACCGCTATCGGTCCACAATACATAGGGTTGCCGTGCACTACTGCTGACCGCTGCCCTATACTGCAGCAGTCCTTCAGCGGTATAGGGACTGACGCACAGTCTGCTAAACACTAATACACAACCTGCTTGGTCCACAAAAGTTCTTATAAGGACTGGTAACTTGGTATAGGGTGCTACGGTACATAGGCCTGAGTGCGTTACAGTCTGCTGTTCTGTAAGGACCGCTATCGGTCCACAATACATAGGGTTGCCGTGCACTACTGCTGACCGCTGCCCTATACTGCAGCAGTCCTTCATTGGTATAGGGACTGACGTACAGTCTGCTAATCACTAACACACAACCTGCTTGGTCCACAAAAGTTCTTATAAGGACTGGTAACTTGGTATAGGGTGCTACGGTACATAGGCCTGAGTGCGTTACAGTCTGCTGTTCTGTAAGGACCGCTATCGGTCCACAATACATAGGGTTGCCGTGCACTACTGCTGACCGCTGCCCTATACTGCAGCAGTCCTTCAGCGGTATAGGGACTGACGCACAGTCTGCTAATCACTAACACACAACCTGCTTGGTCCACAAAAGTTCTTATAAGGACTGGTAACTTGGTATAGGGTGCTACGGTACATAGGCCTGAGTGCGTTACAGTCTGCTGTTCTGTAAGGACCGCTATCGGTCCACAATACATAGGGTTGCCGTGCACTACTGCTGACCGCTGCCCTATACTGCAGCAGTCCTTCAGCGGTATAGGGACTGACGCACAGTCTGCTAATCACTAACACACAACCTGCTTGGTCCACAAAAGTTCTTATAAGGACTGGTAACTTGGTATAGGGTGCTACGGTACATAGGCCTGAGTGCGTTACAGTCTGCTGTTCTGTAAGGACCGCTATCGGTCCACAATACATAGGGTTGCCGTGCACTACTGCTGACCGCTGCCCTATACTGCAGCAGTCCTTCAGCGGTATAGGGACTGACGCACAGTCTGCTAAACACTAACACACAACCTGCTTGGTCCACAAAAGTTTTTATAAGGACTGGTAACTTGGTATAGGGTGCTACGGTACATAGGCCTGAGTGCAGTACAGTCTGCTGTTCTGTAAGGACCGCTATCGGTCCACAATACATAGGGTTGCCGTGCACTACTGCTGACCGCTGCCCTATACTGCAGCAGTCCTTCATTGGTATAGGGACTGACGTACAGTCTGCTAATCACTAACACACAACCTGCTTGGTCCACAAAAGTTCTTATAAGGACTGGTAACTTGGTATAGGGTGCTACGGTACATAGGCCTGAGTGCGTTACAGTCTGCTGTTCTGTAAGGACCGCTATCGGTCCACAATACATAGGGTTGACGTGCACTACTGCTGACCGCTGCCCTATACTGCAGCAGTCCTTCAGCGGTATAGGGACTAAGAGTTTTGTCACAGGGTGATTTAAAAAATGACAGGCAGAGGAAGAGGCAGGCCCTTCCGCACGGGTGGTAGGGGTAGGGCAGGAGCAACAGCCTTGAGCCAAAGTGGGAAGTTGCAGAAGGTGCGTTCAATTACTTTAAAGGACGCACCAGACTTGGTTGAGTGGCTCACTCAGCCTTATTCTTCTGCACCCTCCTCATCCTCTCGATCTGCACCCTCTTCTTCACTCTCTGCTATGTGCACCCCCAAAGACACTACCACCAACAACACCACCACCACCACATACCTTCCGCTTGAGTGCAAATGGGGGCCTTCATGCTCCAGTGTTTTAATAGGGACCCCCGTATAAAAAGCATGAGGGTCAAGGACCAGTACTGGGTGGCAACGTACTTAGATCCCCGGTACAAACACAAAATGGCGGAAATGTTACCGCCGTCGCAGAGGGCTGTCAGAATGCAGCACTTCCAGGCCTTGCTTCGAGAAATGCTGCATTCTGCTTTTGCGTGCGCTGGCAGAGGAGCAATTCCCACTCCCAGAGAAGGATTTGCGGGTACCAATCCAACAGCGCCTGCAAGAAGAGGCCGGTTTGAAGATGTGTTGGTGACTTCGGATATGAGGTCATTCTTTCAGCCGACCCATCGACAGGTGTCATCCGGATCCAGCATCAGGGAACGCCTAGACCGTCAGGTGTCCGACTACATTGGGTTAACGGCCGATGTGGACGCTCTGAGGAGTGATGAACCCCTAGACTACTGGGTGGGCAGGCTTGACCTCTGGCCAGAGCTTGCCCAATTTGCAATCGAACTGTTGGCTTGCCCCTCATCCAGTGTCCTGTCCGAAAGGACGTTCAGCGCAGCAGGGGGGATTGTGACCGATAAGCGTACTCGCCTAGCTCACGACAGTGTTAACTACCTCACATTTCTAAAAATGAATGAGGCATGGATCTCGGAGGAATTCAACACATGTGATCAGTAGACCATGTATATGTCTATAAACAATTTTTGGAATCAAGCACACAGACCTTCTTAATTCATTTGGCTCACTTCCCTGACCCAAAAAAGCACACCGTACTATATGCCCCTACCCTCCTCTTTGAAGAGGTTGAGCGGTGTCATATTTCTACTGTGGCTGCTTATTATGAGGGGTTCCCACCATCCCTGTGCTGTGCTGACTTCCTCCTGGGTGTTCTTATTATGAGGGGCTCCCACCATCCCTGTGCTGTGCTGACTTCCTCCTGGGGGTTCTTATTATGAGGGGATCACACCATCCCTGTGCTGTGCTGACTTCCTCCTGGGGCTGCTTACGGTGCTGCTGTCAGCGCTGTATGTCACGGAGCTGCTGTCAGCGCTGTATGTCACGGAGCTGCTGTCAGCGCTGTATGTCACGGAGCTGCTGTCAGCGCTGTATGTCACGGAGCTGCTGTCAGCGCTGTATGTCACGGAGCTGCTGTCAGCGCTGTATGTCACGGAGCTGCTGTCAGCGCTGTATGTCACGGAGCTGCTGTCAGCGCTGTATGTCACGGTGCTGCTGTCAGCGCTGTATGTCACGGAGCTGCTGTCAGCGCTGTATGTCACGGAGCTGCTGTCAGTGCTGTATGTCACGGAGCTGCTGTCAGCGCTGTATGTCACGGAGCTGCTGTCAGCGCTGTATGTCACGGAGCTGCTGTCAGCGCTGTATGTCACGGAGCTGCTGTCAGTGCTGTATGTCACGGAGCTGCTGTCAGCGCTGTATGTCACGGAGCTGCTGTCAGCGCTGTATGTCACGGAGCTGCTGTCAGCGCTGTATGTCACGGTGCTGCTGTCAGCGCTGTATGTCACGGAGCTGCTGTCAGCGCTGTATGTCACGGAGCTGCTGTCAGCGCTGTATGTCACGGTGCTGCTGTCAGCGCTGTATGTCACGGAGCTGCTGTCAGCGCTGTATGTCACGGAGCTGCTGTCAGTGCTGTATGTCACGGAGCTGCTGTCAGCGCTGTATGTCACGGAGCTGCTGTCAGCGCTGTATGTCACGGAGCTGCTGTCAGCGCTGTATGTCACGGAGCTGCTGTCAGCGCTGTATGTCACGGAGCTGCTGTCAGCGCTGTATGTCACGGAGCTGCTGTCAGCGCTGTATGTCACGGAGCTGCTGTCAGCGCTGTATGTCACGGTGCTGCTGTCAGCGCTGTATGTCACGGAGCTGCTGTCAGCGCTGTATGTCACGGAGCTGCTGTCAGCGCTGTATGTCACGGAGCTGCTGTCAGCGCTGTATGTCACGGAGCTGCTGTCAGCGCTGTATGTCACGGAGCTGCTGTCAGCGCTGTATGTCACGGTGCTGATGTCAGTGCTCTGTATTACGGTGCTGCTGTCAGTGCTCTGTATCTCCTGCACCCTCTTGTTTGCCTACCCTGGTCCCTGACCTTCCCTCTCCTCCATTGCCTTCATTAGCTCCATAGTCCTGAATTGTCAGAACAATTTCCCAAATAAAAAAAAAATGCTTGTAGTTATCGATCCCAAATTCACCTCATACATGTATTATGCTATTGTCCAGGTGGTGGGACTACGTGCTACCCCCTAATAATTACCCCGTGGCCGCAAATTCGACCTAAAGGTTTGCGAAATTCGCCTCCCATTGAAGTCAATGGAGCCCGCGGCGAACGGTCGTTTTCGCGAACGTTTGTGTCCGTTCGCGTTTCGCGTTCGCGAAACGTCCCGTCGGAAGTTCGTCCATCACTAATCCCAAACCCAGAACTGGATCGGGGGATGTGGAATGACAGGTCCCTCTACCAAACCTACCTGCCATTCCATATAAACCCAGGCCCGGCAAAATTAAATAACAATTCAGCAGCATATCGCTGCTGAGAAACTGAACCATCCTGGATTTACCATCTCACACTGTGTAGCAACCTAGGTGAGATGTACACCCCCTCGATCACTTCTCCAGTGACATGTCTACAATATATATATATATATATATATGTATATATATATATATATATATATATATATATATATATATATATATATATATATATACTTATGTATATATGTATGTATATATATATATATATATATATAGATATATATATATATATATATATATATATATATATATATAGATATATATTGATATATAGATATATCTATATATATATATTTATATATATATAGAGAGAGAGAGGGAGATACATACACACTATATTACTAAAAGTATTGGGATGCCTACCTTTACATGCACACGAACTTTAATGGCATCCCAGTCTTAGTCCATAGGATTCAATATTGAGTTGGCCCACCCTTTGCAGCTATAACAGCTTCAACTCTTCTAGGAAGGTTGTCCACAAGGTTAAGGAGTGTGTCTATGGGAATGTTTGAGAAATTACCAAGAAATTTTGGACAATTTTATGCTTCCAACTTTGTGAGAACAGTTTGGTTATGGGTTCTTCCTATTCCGACATGACTGCGCACCAGTGCACAAAGCAAGGTCCATAAAGACATGAATGAGCGAGTTTGGGCTTGAGGAACTTGACTGGCCTGCAAAGAGTCCTGACCTCAACCCGAAAGAACACCTTTGGGATGAATTAGAGCAGAGACTGCAAGCCAGGCCTTCTCAGTGCCTGACCTTACCAATGCGCTTCTGGAAGAATGGTCAAACATTCCCATAGACACACTCCTAAACCTTGTGGACAGCCTTCCCAGAAAAGGAGTTGAAGCTGTTATAGCTGCAAAGGGTGGGCCAACTCAATATACAGTACATCTTTTGGTATTATAGTGTACATGCTGATAGGTTACTTATCTCCTTTTATGGGAAAAAAAAGTTACTTATCTCCTGCCTAAACTAGCAAAGGAATGTGTGTGTATGCATGTAAGATGAGGACTAGGGATAAGCTCCCAGTTCGGGTTCCAAACTTTGATTGTTTTGGCTTTTGTCCTAATGCCAGACTTTTAGCCCGTTCAGCTGAAGATGAACTCCGTATATAGTAGGGGGGCTTTCTTCTTCTGCTCCACAGTCAATGATTGCCATTCTATGAATAAGTGGTGTGATAAAGTTCAGGACAGAGAAAGGGGGTGCAAGCTCCTTCTGACACCTTTTCTGCCCAACCAGGATGCATGCTTGGATAAGAGTTTGGTGTGGATTTTGGGGAGCACTCCACATTTTTTTTCCTTATTTTTTGCATGAGTTTCCTCCTTAAAATCCATGGTATACCCAACAAGCACAGGCCACCCAACCTGACTGATCATAGTCCAAAAGTCTTTTATTACCCCTCTTAGGCTCAGTTTATTTGGCCATCAGACTACAAAGCAAAGGAAATGGAGCCGCAGTAAAGCAATATTTTAAATGTTTTCAAATAAAAAATAGGTTGCTTTTATAATTTTTTTATGTGTTTATCAGAACTTAATGTGGAACTACAGTAAACCATCATATCCTTTATAACTAAGGCAGCTTCCATCTTAGCCTCGGTTTGATCTGCAGTTGCCATGGTGCTGCAAATGTGATCAGTTGCGACATCAGACATTTGAAGGCTTGACATTTTGGTTTAGAGCACAAGAACTTCTGACAGTTATCATTCATGGCATACCTTGATAGTACCAGCTTTGGGAGACGATTAACCACTTAAGGACCGAGCCTCTTTCTGAGATTTTTTATTTACAAGTTAAAAAAATTTTTTTTTGCTACAAAATTACTTAGAACCCCCAAAAATTATACATTTTTTTTCTAACACCCTAGAGAATAAAATGGCGGTCGTTGCAATACTTTCTGTCACACCATATTCGCGCAGCTGTCTTACATGTGCACTTTTTTTGGAAAAAATAAACTTTTTGGAATTAAAAAATGAGACAACAGTAAACTAAGCCCAATTAGATAATATTCCGCTGAGTAAATTGATACCCAACATGTCACACTTCAAAATTGTACCCGCTCGTGGAATTGGCCACAAACTTTTACCCTTAAAAATCTCCATAGGTGACGTTTAAAAAATTCTACAGGTTGCATGTTTTCAGTTGCAGAGGAGGTCTAGGGCTAGAATTATTGCTCTCACTCTACTGTAAGGATTGACTCGCTGAAGAAACTACAAGAGGCGAACGAACATAAGGACGGAACAAAGAGGCTGGGCACATCAAAGAACCACAGACAAATCCTGCGCAGGTAAGAAAAGCTTTATTTTCTTATAAACTCTGTGCTTCTTAGATTTGTGCCCACCTGATCTGTCTGAATTGTTCTTCAGGTAAACACCAACCTCTGTAGTACGCGGGTCTTGAACTTAATATTTTGGCTTATGTTACCGTTGTTTCTTGTCTGTCTACTTGTCATCTGTCTGTTGTGAATGAGATAAGCCCTGTTTGTATGGTGTGAATTGAAACATATATCATCCCAATGGGTAACGGAATGCGCCCTTAACTCGTAAGAGTACTTTGGGGGTCCGACACTTAAGTTTGATATACGCTTTTTGATTCATGAGCCTAAAAACGGGTTGAAAGTATAAGTCCTGACTGCCTCGATAAAGCAGGAATAAGAAACGAATGCTGAGAGATTCCATGGTAATGGGACGGGAATAAAGGTCTCCACAAAGTCCCGGAGACCTAGTCATATGTGTTTGGCCACCAAAAGGGAATGCTTGTATATGTTGTAGCCGTCAGTCTGGTCATAATATTTGTCAGTTGGCTAGCATATAAGGTAATTCGATTTCAGAAATCTCATCTAGGAGAGGTTTTTAGTATTTTGGCACCCTAGGAGGAGAAGGCAACGAGACACTTAGTAAGTGATCCAAACGCCACCTAGGCAGGACTGTCAAAATGGGCCAGACACATGGTAAACCCCAGGAGGAATCTCAGAAATGTTATGCTGTTAAAGACATAATTACAATGTTGTATGGGAAGGATAAGGCACAGGGCACAAATAGGATTCTCAAGAAATTGGGGATGGATGGAGAAAATGGATTAAGTGTAGAAGGTTGGGAAGAAATAAAGAAAGACAGACAGGGAGAGATATTGCAGAACAGATGGGTATCACAAATACAATGTTTAATTAAGGTTTCCAACAGGGCTAAAGAGGAGGGATGGGAGTATTGTCAGGAAAAGGGTGGATGGGATATGAAGGTCCGACACAAAAGTCTTCCTTCTGCTCCCGGCGATAGGGTAAATACGGGAGATACTCCACCTCCTTATAACACTACCACACCAGGTAATGAAAGACCAAAACTTTATCCTTCCTTAAGAGGAAGAGGATGGGTATGCCGAGTATGCGGTATCCAGAACCCAGACTGGGCACAGGAATGTGTACATTGCGGCGCTCAAAGACCAGAGCCCGTAGCTCCAGTCCATAGTCGGACTAGGGTAATACAAGTAAATAATCCAGATGCGGGTCAAGCAGGACAGCCACCTACAGTGACCCGACAAGTCGTTCTGAGGACATGGACACCTTGGTCGGCTGACACTCTTATGGCATTAATACAGAATGCTCCTGATCCCGTAGCAAAACCTGCCGCATTCTGTAGATTCGTGACACAATTACTAGACACACATGAAGCAACTTGGCAAGATGGGGAAGATTTATGTAGACATAAAATGACACTAACGATGTTTAATCAATTTATGAATGAAATTGCTCCACATAGACCACAAGGGGATCCTACCACGGACCCACCAGGAGTACACCCTCGTCATATAGACTCTAGACCCCTGTTTATAGCTCAGTTACGAGAATTTTGCCAAGGGAAACAGCAGGAAAGGGGTTCGACAGCGCCCATAAAACAGGCCCCAGGTCAGACTGTTACAGAATTTTACCTCAACATGGAAAGCATGATGGCTGACGAAGGTCTAGATTTAGCCTTACCCGTCACCATTAGGGCTTTCAATCGACAGTTTATGGAAGGACTAGTACCCCAAATAGGTGACAAACTGAAAGCATGTACTCCCGAATGGAGAGCCATACGGGACAGAGGAACATTGTTGCAGAAAGCACAAGGCATAGAGGCTGATTTAGCAGAAACTAAACCCAGAAGGACACCGGGAGTTAACACTGTTGCCCGGGTCAATGAAGGAGGGAATTCCTCCCGTAAACCTCTTACCTGTTATTACTGCAACAAGGTGGGACATATAAAAAGAGACTGTAGGAAAAGGATAAAAGACGAACAGGAAGGAAACACGGACAGAGACACGAGGGACTACAGACAGAGGCGTACCAATGATAGGGACGATCCGACCGCATGACTTGCCCCAGTCCTAGCTGAATCAGAGAACAAAATGCTCCACATGTTGATGAAGGTGGAAGGTAAACATATTCCTTGTTTGGTTGACACAGGAGCGTCACGCAGTCTGTTGTCTGATTCAGTAGTCCCTCCACACATGACGTCCCGTGACACCATACCCATAAGTGGTTATGACGGTCTTTTGTCCGATGCCCCGCTGACTAAACCTTAAAAAGGTAAAAATAGGGGGAATGGCAACCACCTGACACTTGTGTATTGTTGCAATATGTAGATGACCTATTGTTATGTTGTCCAGATAACGATACTTGTTTAAAAGCCACTCTATCATTGTTACAATTCCTGGCTGAAAAAGGGTGCAAGGTGAATAGAACTAAGTTACAGGTATGTCAGAAAAAGGTTGTCTTTTTGGGCCACTGTATATCCCAGGGTACTCGACATCTCACTGAAGACCGAGTCCAGGCCATAAGACAAATGAATATCCCACGCAACTTTAAGCAACTTCGTATGTTTCTGGGAATGGTATCATATTGTAGACAATGGATACCACATGCCAGTTCTCTGATGCAGCCATTATATGATTGCTTGAAAATAGTACCCTATGTACTCACAGAAGCAGGTCATGAATCTTTTAGCACCTTAAAAAGGTTACTGATTTCGGCACCTGCGATCGGGATCCCTGATTATACCAAAACATTTCATTTGTACATTGCTGAAATCACGGGACACGCAACAGGGGTGTTGACACAACAACACATCAAACAAAGGCCGGTAGCATACTTCTCGGCGGCTCTCGATCCTGTCTCTAGAGGATCACCGTCCTGTGTACGAGCAGTTGCAGCAGTGTCAATTATCATTGACAAATCCTCAGAAATTGTCTTAGACAATCCTGTAGTGGTACATACCACACATGACATACACGCCATCTTATCACAGGTCCAACCAAAACACATATCAATGGCAAGGCAGCTGCGTCTACAATGCACTTTGCTCCTACCCCCCAATGTTACCTTTCAGCGATGCACTTCTTTTAACTTAGCACAGCTTTTACCATTACAGACAGATTTGACAGGGGGGAGTAATGATGATAATGGTGTAGACACAGCACAAGATACTCAGGATTCTGACACACTTTCGTTTCATGACATAACATCTGATGAACACGATTGTTTTCAACTTATGGAACAAGAAACCACGGGGTTCCCACATGTCACAGACATACCCATTACAAATGCAGAACACACACTGTACATAGATGGTAGTAGATTTGCCGATGACAAAGGTAAATATCACACAGGTTATGCTGTGGTAACGGACACACAGGTAATTGAGGCAAAGTCACTACCAGCACACATGTCGGCACAAGAAGCGGAACTAACCGCTCTAGAGAAAGCCCTAGAACACTTGGAGGGACAAGAAGGGAACATTTACACTGATTCCGCATACGCCTACGGTGTGGCACATGATTATGGCCACATATGGAAAGCTAGAGGTTACCTTACAGCAGCAGGCACACCTGTTAAACATGGTGAAGGAATCAAAAGAGTCCTGAACAATCTTCAAAAGGTTATAAGAGTAGCCATCATGAAGATAGCGGCACACACGAGCGCAAAAACAACTGAGGCAAAAGGAAACGCATTTGCAGATTTAACTGCAAAGAAGGCAGCTCTAGGGGAAGTAAGCCCTGAGACCTTAGCCACGGTACAGGTGAGTATGCCCGAAACCACATGGCAGCAGCTAATGGAACTACAGGAACAAGCAGGGGCTATTGAGAAGGACCGTTGGGTTAAGGAGGGAGCTGCACCAGGCCTTGACAATGTATGGAGAGAAGGAGACAAAATATGTCTACCCGGTTCTCTATACCCAGCAATGGCAGCGGCTGTTCACTTACCCACTCATGTCAGCTCCAATTCTATGTATAGGATTGTAAGCCAAGGATGGCTAGCCCCTGGATTCAGTAGTACTGCAAGGAACTACTGTGCTGCATGCCAAATCTGTCTGATTAATAACCCAGGACAGAGAGTGAAAACCCCACGTAAACATCAGGTCCGGGCCCAATATCCCTTTCAGAGACTGCAGATTGACTACATACAAATGCCTAAGAGCGGCCCCTTTGAATTTGTTCTCGTGTGCATCTGCCTATTTTTCAGGCTGGTCCGAAAGTTATCCTGTGAAATCAGCTACGGCAAAAGCCACCGCCAAGAAACTGATTACTGAGCTGATACCTAGGTTTGGTCTCCCAGAAACAATAGAATCAGATAGGGGGACACATTTCACGGGAGAAATAATGCAAAATGTGATGGCAATGTTAGGGGTTCAACAAAGTTTTCATACTCCTTACCACCCACAGAGTTCAGGATCAGTAGAAAGAGTAAATGGTACAATCAAGCTGAAAATACAAAAAGCTATGCAGGAGTTGAACAAACCATGGCCTGAGTGCCTACCCTTAGCTTTGTTCTCTATTAGGTACACCCCAACAGGAAAAACAGGGTTATCCCCATATGAAATACTGTTTGGAAGTGCACCTAGATTAGGTTTATATTTTCCTCAAAGTATGCAATTACAATGTGATAGTTTAACTACGTATGTAATACAGTTGCAACAGCGTCTGACTAAAATCCACAAGAGTGTGTATTCTTCTCTTCCAGACCCTAATTCTGTCACAGGTACTCACGATCTACAACCAGGAGACTATGTGTATGTAAAGAAACATACCAGAAAGACACTGGAACCAAGGTTTGAAGGTCCTTTCCAGGTGCTATTGATTACAGCAACCTCAGTGAAATTGGAAGGGAAACCTACCTGGATCCACGCTTCTCATTGTAAAAAGGAGCCAGTTGGCAAATGACAACATGTATCTTTTTATTGTTTCAGTAATTCTGGCTAATAGTTTGGTTACCTCACAGAATAAAATACACAAGGATGAAGGATTTTCTAAAAAAATGTTATTACTGAAGTTTAAATATGCTTATGCCCAGAAGTCAGGATATGAGAAATGTTGGATTTGTAGCAAATTACACCCCAGCACAGCAAGTATACCACTGATGGCAGTTCCTATAAACTATACTGATCTTGCTAACAGTAGCATTAACAATTAGAATTACATGAATTAGCAATTGAAAGTATGAGTGCAGCATTGACAGGACTCTGTGAAACTACTGAGGACTATGAGTGCTGTACTTGGATACATAACACCAGCATTGAGGTACCTGATTATTATGACATCATTGCACAACACCGTACGGAAGTAAAGAATTTACAAGAGAAGGCCCGAAATATTGGTCGCGACTGGGATCCGTTTGGTGGAACTTTTAGTTTCTCAGGGTTATTCTCTTGGGTTAAGAAGGCAGCAATGACAATTATAGTGGTGCTCTTATTCGTATTTTTCTTTTATGCATGCTTTAAGTTGTTTATGTGCTTTTGCAAGAAAGCCAAGGTAAATGATGCGGAAAAGATGGAACTTTTGTGAAGATAGGTAGATTTAGTTTCTTGACATCACCCATCTGTCAGAAAAGCCACTCTTCCTGAATTTTAGATGTTGGTACTGTCCAGGGGGATGGGTGTATACCCCTCTGACAACTCGCGGTCAGGGAGAGTACTTTGGATATAGGCTGACTAGAACTTGTTCAGGTGGACCCAGGGCAAGAGGGAGGGGTGATGTCAAAGGGGGAAATGTAAGGATTGAGGTATGTTGAAACAAAATGGCTGACCGTATGTCATACTAAATACATGTATTTTTCTATCCTTCTCTGTAAAATAAGGATTCGTCATCTTTAGTCACGTACGCATAAGGAGAGGCCGCATCAGCCCTAAAAAGCAGTCTACGCCCAGAAGATTGTCTTATCAGCTGATAACACCCGGAGAATTGTCTTTACTTTGAAAATGTTGTTTTTTTTACATTTGCTGATGTTTGCCCTTTTCTGTCTATAAAAGATGTAATAAAGAAGCCTCAGAGCCACAGTCAGTCAGAGACAGTCAGAGTTAACGACGGACTTCTGAGCAGAAATACTGAATACTTCTGTGTCTCTTTGCTTGGATAAGAACTCTAACTAACAATTGGGAAACGGTAACATAACCTGACAAATAGGTGACTTGTTGAGGTCACACCTAACACTACCAATCACAGTGATACATCACATGTGTGGTTTGAACACCATTTTCATATGCAGGCGCTACTAAAGTATGCGTTCGCTTCTACACGCGAGCTTGGCGGGATGGGGAGTGTTTAAAAAAAAATGTTTTCCCTTCTGTAAGGGTAGGGAGAGTCACCCTTTAAGCTTATGCTAGAAATATGTAAGGAGCTTCATGAGTTAAAAAAAAAGGATATTGCTTGCAAGTATATACAATGTTTGTTGTTTTGCAGACATCTGCAAGTCTGCAAGTCTGCAAGAAACAGGATGCATTTCTGGTTAGAGCTAAGCTTTAGAATTTTTATAGGAAGTAGGAAATATTCATAAGGTGTTTTTTTTATGTGATAAAATAGACAGTTCTAAAGGGCATAATTCCCCTAAAAAAATCCGCTTATTGTATGACGCACTAAAATGTCAATGCTGTTTGATTGGTGATATCTAAAAATGTCTTGTTTAATCCTGATTGGTTGACAATACAATGTTTGAATCATAAAAGACTGGTAAACAGGAAATTAAAGGTGTGTGTATTCAGAATCAAACCAGTGTGTGTGTTTGGTCCTTTTTGAATAACCACCCCGATCGATTGAAGAGAGTTTTCCAGTGAAAGTCCAGCTCGAGCTAAGGAGAGGTCAAGGGGGGCGCACCTAACACCTTCTTTATTTTACCTTTTATTTTTTATTTTTACACTGTTCTTAAAAAAAAAATTGTGTCTCTTTTATTCCTATTACAAGGAATGTAAACGACAGGACCTCTTACATATGAGATCTGGGGTCAAAAAGACCTCAGATCTCATATTTACACTTAAATGCAATAATAAAAAAAAAATGCCCCTTTAAGAGCTATGGACCGAAGTGACGTTTTGACGTCACTTCTGCCCTGCAATGGTATGGAGACAGGTGGGGGCCATCTTCCCCTCCCTCATCTCCATACCTAGTCAGCAGAAGGACTCGAATGCCTCCACCACTGCCGACGTCTCCGGTAAGGCCCCTTTTACACTGGGGCGCCGCTTTAGCGGTGGTATTCGGCAGCTAGCGGGGCCAGTTTTACCCCCCTGCTAGCGGCCGAGAAAGGGTTAAAACCACAGCAAAGCGTGGCTGCAGGTGGTATAGCTGTGCTGCCCCATTGATTTCAATGGGCAGGAGCGGTGCATACATCGCTTCTTCACCGCTCCAAAGATGCTGCTAGCAGAACTTTTTTTACCATCCTGCTAGCGCACTTCTGCAGTGTAAAAGCCCTCGGCCAATAGCGCCTGCAAAACGACCCAGTGTGAAAGGGGTCTAATCGGCAGAGGGCACTCTACCACAACCTATAAAAGTGATCTTGCGGCGAATCTGCGCAGTACAGAGACCACTATTATGAAACTGGACTGCCGGTTGAAGAAGAGGATACCAGGTTTATGGCAGCTAGCTGCTGCCATAACAAATATATCCCTCTTCAAAGTTCGGACGTATATCGGCGTGCCGCGGTCCGGAAGTGGTTAAATTGATGAATTTAATTCCAATTAAACTTTAAAATCATTTAAATCAGATCAATACAACTCAGGTGCATCAAAGGAAAAAGTGTTCACATTTTTACAGTTGGTTTTCTTTAGAAACCAGCCACAAAAGACAGCCTGTCACCAGACAGCGCTCTCTGTGTATGAAAGTAGTTGTCTCTCGGCAGAGGCCTTACATGTGCTCTGCAAAGTCAAACCCATAGTTCTTAATTTTACAAAGCTCTTCTGACTGTAACGCTCTAAGCAGGGCCGGCGCTCCCACTAGGCGAACTAGGCAGCTGCCTAGGGCGCACTGCCGCCTAGGGGCGCAGCCACAGCCGCTGGGTCCCCTCAAGAGGACTGGCGGGTGTTGGCTGGTGCGGTGCCGAGTATAGTGGGAGCTGGCTCCCGCAGCTCCATCTGGCTGGCTGCAGAGTCACTCTGCGGCGAGCAGGAAGAGGCAGTTCCCCCCCTCCCCCAGAGCCAACTATACCAATGTCCAGCAGCCGTGGGTGTAAGCTCTCTTCCCTCCCCGCCCCACCTCCCTCCCTGGGTGATGTGCAGCCATTGGAGGAGCAGGGCGAGCGGCATTGTGCACAGAGACAGCCGGATGGACTGGCCATAGGACACACGCTGGTCCTGCAGCCCGCCCTGCTTACCCAACCTCTCCGCGGTCGTCAGCCGGAGCCCGGGGGTGGAACCAAACGATCAGCTGATCGGATGGGGGACGAGCTGGAGGAGGTCTCCCGTGCATGAGCTATGACTCGCAGCCTGTAGGAAAGCCCATCTCCTAATCCTGGGACTTGTGACAAATCGACTGCTGCCCGCTGCCATGTGGACGGAGCTGAAAAGAAGTGCCCCAAGGTAAGAACTTGTCAGGTGATGGGGGAAGTGCTGCTGGGGATGAAGGCTTCCAGTCAGACATTTTTCACTGGTGTGTGACTGAATCCACCTGGCTTCATCCCTCCTCCTGCTTACACCCCCCCCTCCTATCCACCTGGCTCCACACCCCCCCTCTTATCCACCTGGCTCCATCCCTCCTCCTGCTTACACCCCCCTCCTGTCCACCTGGCTCCACACCCCCCCTCTTATCCACCTGGCTCCATCCCTCCTCCTGCTTACACCCCCCCTCCTGTCCACCTGGTTTCACCCCCCCTCTTATCCACCTGGCTCCATCCCTCCTCCTGCCTACACCCTCCTCCTGTCCACCTGGCTCCACCCCCTCTTATCCACCTGGCTCCATCCCTTCTCCTGCCTACACCCCCCCTCCTGTCCACCTGACTCCACCCCCCCTCTTATCCACCTGGCTCCATCCCTCCTCCTGCCTACACCCCCCCTCCTGTCCACCTGGCTCCATCCCTCCACCTGGCTACACCCCCCTTCCTATCCACCTGGCTCCATCCCTCTACCTGGCTACACCCCCTCCACCTGGCTACAGCCCCCCTCCTATCTACCTGGCTCATCCCTCCACCTGGCTAAACCCCCCCCCCCCTCCTATCCACCTGGTTCATCCCTCCACCTGCCTACACCCTCCTCCTGTCTACCTGGCTCCAACCTTTCACCTGGCTCCATTCCTCCACTTGCCTACACCCCCCCAGTCAACCTGGCTCCATACCTCCACGTGGCTACACCCCCCCTCCCATCCACCTGGCTCCATCCCTCTACCTGGCTACACCCCCTCCACGTGGCTAAACCCCCCTCCTCTCTACCTGGCTCCATCCCTCCACCTGCCTACACCCGACTCCTGTCCACCTGGCTCCAACCCTTCACCTGGCTCCATCCCTCCACCTGGCTAAACCCCCCTCCTGTCCACCTGGCTCATCCCTCCACCTGGCTACATCCCCCTCCTGTCCACCTGGCTCATCCCTCCACCTGCCTACACCCCCCCTCCTGTCCACTTGGCTCATCCCTCCACCTGCCTACACCCCCCTCCTGTCCACCTGGCTCCATCCCTCTACCTGCCTACACCCCCCTCCTGTCCACCTGGCTCCATCCCTCTACCTGCCTACACCCCCCTCCTGTCCACCTAGCTCCATTCTTCCACCTCGGCTATACTCCCCTCATGTCCACCAGGCTCCAACCCTCCACCTGGCTCCTTTCCTCCACCTGGCTCCATCCCTCTACCTGCCTACACCCCCCCCTCCTGTCCACCTCGCTCTATCCCTCTACCTTGCTACACCCCCCTCCTGTCCACCTGGCTCCATCCCTCCACCTGTCTACACACCCCCTCCTGTCAACCTGGCTCCATCCCTCCACCTGTCTACACACCCCCTCCACCTGGCTCCATCCTTCCACCTGGCTACATCCCCTCCTATCCACCTGGCTCCACCCCTCTACCTGGCTACACCCTCTACACTTGGCTACACCCCCCTCTTATCCACCTGGCTCCATCTACCTGGCTACACCCCCTCCACCTGGCTAAACCCCCCCTATCTACCTGGCTCCATCCCTCCATCTGGCTACACCCCCTCCTGTCCACCTGACTCCATCCCTTCACCTGGATACACCCCCCACTCCTGTCCACCTGGCTCCATCCTCCCTCCACCTGGCTGCCCCCTCTCCTGTCCACCTGGCTATAGCCTCCCTCCACCTGGCTGCACCTCCTCTCCTGTCCAACTGGCTCCATTCCTCCACCTGTCTGCACCCCACCCTCCTGTCCACCTGACTCCATACCTTCACTTGGCTACATCCCCCTCTCCTGTCCACCTGGCTCCATCCCTCCACCTGGCTGCCCCCTCTCCTTTCCACCTGGCTATAGCCTCCCACCACCTGGCTGCACCTCCTCTCCTGTCCGCCTGGCTCAATTCCTCCACCTGTCTGCACCTCCCCTCCTGTCCACCTGGCTGCACCCTCTCCTTTCCACCTGGCTGCACCCACCCTCTCCCGTCCACCTGGCTCCATCTCCTTATCTGGCTGACCCCCCCATCCTGGCTGCACCCCTCTCTCCTGTCCACCTGGCTCCATCCTCCCTCCACCTGGCTGCACCCCCTCTCCTGTCCACCTGGCTCCATCCCTCCACCTGGCTACACCCCCCTATCCACCTGGCTCCATCCTTCCACCTGGCTACACCCCTCTCCTATCCACCTGGCTCCATTCCTCTACCTGGCTACACGCCCTCCACCTGGCTACACCCCCCTCCTATCCACCTGGCTCCATCCATCTACCTAGCTACACCCCCTCCACCTGGCTACACCCCCTCCTATCTACCTGACTCCATCCCTCCTCCTGGCTACACCCCCCTCCTGTCCACCTGGCTCCATCCCTTCACCTGGCTACACCCTCCCTCTTGTCCACCTGGCTCCATCCTCCCTCCACCTGGCTGTCCCCCTCTCCTGTCCACCTGGCTATAGCCTCCCTCCACCTGGCTGCACCTTCTCTTCTGTCCAACTGGCTCCATTCCTCCACCTGTCTGAACCCCCCCTCCTGTCCACCTAGCTCCATCCTCCCTCCACCTGGCTGCCCCCCTCTCCTGTCCACCTGGCTATAGCCTCCCTCCACCTGGCTGCACCTCCTCTCCTGTCCAACTGGCTCCTTTCCGCCACCTGTCTACACCCCACCTGTCTACCTGGCTGCACCCCCTCCTTTCCACCTGACTGCACCCCCCCCTCTCCCATCCACCTAGCTCCATCTCCTTACCTGGCTGACCCCCACTTCTGACCACCTGGCTCCATCCTCCCTCCACCTGGCTGCACCCCCCTCTCCTGTCCACCTGGCTCCATCCCTCCACAAGGAGTTTTGGTGCTAAAATTACTGAATTAATTTAGATTTTTTTTTTAGGGGGGGGCGCAAGTAGTCGATCTCGCCTAGGGTGCAAAATAGTCTTGCACCAGCCCTGGCTCTAAGCCCTTGTACACACGGTCGGAGAATCGGTCGGAATGTGTCCTATCGGACCGTGTTGTCAGATAATCCGACTGTGTGTGGTATGCATCGGACTGATTCCGTCGGAATATCCGTCGGACCCAATTTTCCAACATGTTGGAAATATTTCCCAACCAACTGGTTCGATCGGACATACTCCGATCATGTGTAGAGAATTTTGATTGGACCAAGTGCCACGCATGCTCAGATCAAATTCCTACATCAAAGCTATTGGCTACTAGCCTGAACGTAGTCCCATCGTAACGAAATTACGTCATCACGTTCTGAATGATCGGATTTTTCGACAACTTAGTCCGACCGTGTGTATGCAACAGTTTTGGACAAGATCCGATGGACAAAATCCGACGGATTTGGTTGTCAAAATCTCCGACCTTGTGTACAGGGGCTAACTCTTACTCAGTAGTGGCGTGTCGGCCCTCTGCAAAGAGACCACTGCTTCCATATATAAAGCAGGGGTCCTTCTCGGCAACATGGCAGCAGGGGACAGGCTTTTCTACAAACTGGAAGACTTAGGCCCCTTTCACACAGATCCGGTTTTGTTCAGCAGGGGATCCATCCCTTGATACGTTGCTGAGTGGAGCGACCAGGTGGCAAGTCCATGTCCGCTCCACGTATGCAGACACATCCTGCTCTTCTCTATGGGCACCTGGATGGAAATGGACTAGCTGTCCATTTACACCCAGCTGCCCTCCGATCTGATCTGGTCAAAAGGAGGGGAATGGATACCCTTCCTTTTTTTTACTGGGTCGGATGGGACTGGGGGCGTAAGCAGACACAAGTCTGTTTGCACCTGACTGCCCATAGAGGAGAATGGAGGGCCCGATCAGGTCCAGCTCAAAACAGACAGTCGGACCCAATCAGACCTCTCGTGTGAAAGGGGCCTTAGTACATCTTTTGTTTTTGATGCATCTGAGATATATTAAGCTAATATAAACTGAAAGCTCAATTAGTCTTTACCATTGTTCAGGTGGTGATAATGGTGGCAGACCCTCCCAGTTAGCAGCTTTAGACGTGGTAAAGCAAATAGCTTTTTCTTTAGGACGCAAAAAAGCTAAAACTCTGCAATAAAGTTTACCAAACTTCTCGCAGTGGTCATTATTAGCCTGCAAAAATTGAATCTTAACTTAAAAGATACACGGTTGTATTCACTTTTTTTTTAAACGTGATATGTAGAAAAACTAGTCCTGAGAAATAAAAATAAAATAGGGGACTGAACTGGGCAGCACCACGCCAGACTGTCCTTTGATCATCGTATGTAAAATGATAAAGGATCTAATATGTTAGGGCTGAGAAGTGAGGCCTAGTGTGGTGTCCATGGCAACCTAAACCGGGCTTAGTTAAAAAACCAAAGGCCTTTGGTGGTAACCATGGAAATGGAAGAATGACTTCTGCTGCTGGGTGATGGAGGGGGGGACCTCTTACAATCGCAAATGCTCGGTCTTGGTGTCATGTTCTTTCAAGTGGCACTGAAAGTTTTATGTTAACTGTTTCCTGAATGAAGATGTGATGTTAAGCGTCCAAAGGCTTTACTTTTTATAGTCACCAAGCTTAATGGAATTTTATGGACGGCTATAGTGGTATACAGATGGAAACATGATAACTGAAAGGCTACCAAGTTTAAATAAATGTTAATGACTGTCAGTGATGTGTAAATGAAATCTTAAAGCGGTTGCAAACCTCAGACATGAAAAATGAACAAAGCGCATCCTTCTATACTGTGTGTTTATCTCTGTACAGAGCACCGACTGTGATTTTTTTTCTGCTCCCTCCTTATTCTGCTCTCAGCATGAGTCAATTCTCTCAGGTTTTTCCTACACTAATGCCGCGTACACATGACCGGACTTAGGTCCGACAGACTTTCGACGGAGTTCTGACGGAGTTCTGACAGAGTTCTGACGGACTTTCCGAATGAACGGACTTGGCCACACACAATCACACCAAAGTCCGACGGATTCTAACGTGATGACATACGACTGGACTAGAATAAGGAAGTTCATAGCCAGTAGCCAATAGCTGCCCTAGCGTCGGTTTTTGTCTGTCGGACTAGCACACACACGAGCGGATTTCTCGGTAGGAACTGGGTCCGGTGGAGTTCTGGAGGAAAAATTTGAAACATGTTCCATTTCTAAAGTCTGTCAGACTTTTGCAAATCAAAAGTCCGCTGCAGCCCACACACTATCGAATAGTCTGCCGGAATTGTTTCGTCTGACTTTTGATGTTGAAAAGTCTGGTCGTGTGTACGCGGCATTAGAGATAAAAAGGCTAAAGGGGAGAAGAGCTCCAGCATGCAGCCTAATACCCTGTACACACAGTCGGATTTTCCGATGGAAATGTTGTCGGAAAATCTGATCGTGTGTGGGCTCCATCGGCCTTTTTTCGACTCACAAAATTTGAGGGCAGGATCTAAAATTTTCCGACTACAAAATCCAATCGCATAAATTCCGATCGTGTGTAGACAATTCCGACGGACAAATTGCCATGCATGCTCAGAATAAACTAAGAGACGAAAGCTATTGGCTACTGGCCCGTTTATAGTCCCGACGTACGTATTTGACGTCTACTTGTTCAGAACGATTGGATTTTCGGACAACTTAGTGCGAACGTGTGTATGCAACACAAGTTTCAGCCAAAATCCAACAGATTTTGTGGTCGGAATGTCCTACCGTGTGTACAGGGCATAAGATTCATGGACACAGCTTTGCATTGCGCTTGTGTGCTGTAAGGGGGGGTTCAGAGCATTCTACTGGTCTGCCAGAAGTGAATGTCCTACCGTGTGTACAGGGCATAAGATTCATGGACACAGCTTTGCATTGTGCTTGTGTGCTGTAAGGGGGGGGGGGGGGGGGGGGGGTTCAGAGCATTCTACTGGTCTGCCAGAAGTTGTAGCAAATCTCTTTGGGGTAGATTTTCTAAAACTGGTGCACTCAGACTCTGGTGCAGCTATGCATGGTAGCCAATCAACTTCTATCTCCAGCTTGTTCAATTGGGCTTTGGCAATATAACCTGGAAGCCAATCGGTTTCCATGCAGAGGTGCACCAAATTTTACACTCTTCAATTTTAGTAAATAATCCCCTTTGAATCTCCATCTATGCATTGCATTTCCTGGACATCCTGTTGACTTGCAGCACTGGTACCTGTGCCCAGCATTCTGTGGGACAATCCTGCAAGATCCATGACCAGGCCTGCAGAATGGTAGTGGGTTTCAGCACCTTGCCCTGGATCCTAATGCCCGTTGGATGGAGGAATTTCTTGACGAATGTTGCCTGCATACTTACACTGTCAACAGCCATAGTAACTGTATCTTTACAGGGACCATCGGGTAGATCGCTACAACTGATACTGCTGACATGGATTCAGTAAGAGGAAGCCATAAGCGGCAGGTAAATAACCACTGAATACCAAGGCTAAAGTCAGCCACTGTTTATCCCACTGACACCAATGAGGGGAGCAACTACAGGTATTTGGAGGGGCACTCTTCATCTTGCCAATGCAAATTTTATTGACATCAATGAGGGGGGCATTCTGCATCCCAATAAAACCAAAGGATGGTGCACTCCTTATGCCACTGACAACAACAAGGGAGGCAATCTTCATGCCATTGATAATGAGAGGGTCACTCTTCATCCTGCTGACACAGAGCAATAAACTCTTTATTTCACTGACCTCAAAAAGGGGGGAGGAGGGCATGGGCGTCCGCAGAACTTTTTTCAGCGGGGAGGGAGGGGGGCATCATTTTAAGGTCACCCATGCTCTGCCCCATTTTGGCAATGTTATGAACAAGAGGGTCTTAGTCATTATCACATAAAGCGCAGGCATGCAAAGGTTTGACAAACCTGATGCAAAAGCTTATTAGAAGGATCAAGCTGCCGTTGTCTGATTAGCAACTTCAAATCAATTTTTATGTTTACCCAGATTTTCATTACTGACTTTTCTTTCTGAAAATTCCAGAACCATGGCTCTGTTGTTCCAATATTTATATCCATTAACCCGGAGGAGGTATGCAGATAAGAATTTTTAACTTTCCTTAAACTTTTCTGATGTGCATACAGGCTCTGTCAGGGCCAGACTGGCCTATCAGGATACCAGGAAATATCCCGGTAGGCCGCCTGCCCTGGGGCAGCTTTGATCTGTGGCTGCAGCGCTCCCCTCCTGCTTCCTCCTTGTGTTTGTCATACACTGTGTGTGTTTTCGGCAGCGCTGTAACAAAGGTCCCGCCCCCCTAGACCGTCTTGTGTAATAGATGGAACACTGATTCAATATACTCTCACACAAGATGGTCTAGGGGGACGGGACCTTGTTACAGTACCGATGACAACACACACAGACCCAGCTCCATGATATACAGCGCTCCCACTGTGTGTAAACCAGAGCAGGTAATGGTGAGGCTGCATTCATGGTCACAGTAAGGCTGCATTGTTGGGCATAGTGTGGCTGCAATGATGGGCACCGTGAAGCTGCATTTGATGGGCACAGTGAAGCTGCAATGATGGGCACAGTGAGGCTGCATTCATGGACACCATAAAGCTGCATTTGATGGGCACAGTGAGGCTGCAATGATGGGCACAGTGAGGCTGAATTTGATAGGCACAGTGAGGCTGCATTGATGGGCACCGTAAATCTGCATTTGATGGGCACATTGAGGCTGCGATGATGGGCACAGTGAGGCTGCATTGATGTGTGCAGTGAGGCTGCAATAATGGGCACATTGAGGCTGCAATAATGGGCACATTGAGGCTGCAATGATGGGCACAGTGAGGCTGCAATTATGGGCACCATAAAGCTGCATTTAATAGGCGCAGTAAGGCTGAACTTGATAGGCACAGTGAGGCTGAATGAATGGGCACAGTGAGGCTGCATTCATGGGCACCTTAAAGCTGCATTTGATTGGCACAGTGAGGCTGCGATGATGGGCACAGTGAGGCTGCAATGATGGGCACAGTGAGGTTGCAATGATGGGCAAAGTGAGAGTGCACTGAAGAGCACAGTGAGGCTGCAATAATGGGCACATTGAGGCTGCAATGATGGGCACAGTGAGGCTGCAATTATGAGCACCATAAAGCTGCATTTGATAGGCACAGTAAGGCTGAACTTGATAGGCACAGTGAGGCTGCCTGAATGGGCACAGTGAGGCTGCATTTATGGGCACCTTAAAGCTGCATTTGATTGGCACAGTGAGGATGGGCACAGTGAGGCTGCAATGATGGGCACAGTGAGGTTGCGATGATGGGCAAAGCGAGAGTGCACTGAAGAGCACAGTGAGGCTGCATCCATGGGCACAGATTAGGCTGCAATGATGTGCACAGTAAAGCTGCATTTGATGGGCACAGTGAGGCTGCGATGATGGGCACAGTGAGGCTGCATTGATGGGCACAGTGATAGTGCACTAATAGGCACAGTGAGGCTTCATTCATGAGCACCGTAAAGCTGCATTTGATAGGCACAGTGAGGCTGCAATGATGGGCACAGTGAGGCTGCATTGATGGGCACAGTGAGAGTGCCCTGATGGGCACAGTGAGGCTGCATTCTTGGGCACTGTAAAGCTGCATTTGATGGGCACAGTGGGGCTGTATTTGATGAGCACTGGTGAGGCTGCCTTTGATGGGTACTGATGAGGCTGCATTTGATGGGCCCTGGTGAGGCTGCATTGATCTCTAGTAACATGTCTGCAGTCTCTGACCATCTCTTGAACCATGTCAGCAGTCTCTGACCATCTCTTGTATCATGTCCACAGTCTCAGACCATCTCTTGTATCATGTCTGCAGTCTCTGACCATCTACTGTATCATGTTTGCAGTCTCTGGGGGGGGAGCCTACAAAAGAGTCAAGAGTGAGAGTTCTGCTACGATAGGGGTCATGGGAGAAGTCAGACGTGTGTGGACTGTGGAGAGGAGACTATAGGATAAAACCAGAGCCACCAAGCTGGAACAAACTGGCAGAGCCCTGCATGGTACACCTGAGAGGAGGTCAGTGACAGCGCTGCCAGGCCAGTCTGAGGGGGTTCATTGATGTAAAGGGGAGTGAATATAATAATGTAAGGGTGCACTGATATAAAGGTTCCCCCCTTATATCAGTAACCCACCCTCTTACCTTAGTGTATTCTTTCTGCGGAAAGTGATCTCTGGTCAACAGAGTCCACCCTACTGCACATTCCCAGAGTCCCTGGTGTCCCCCTTGATGATTGACCATTTGTAACTGGAATTTTCTTTTATATATATATATATATATATATATATATATATATATATATATATATATATATATATATATATATATATGTATATATATATATATATATATATATATATATATATATATATATATATATATATATATATATATAAAGCCCTATGTGCCTTCTTATCTGTCTTCTCTATATATAATACACTCTTGAAACCAAACAAAAACAGAGCACATTAAACAAGAATCGTTTGTTCTGTTCATGTACAAGAAAAAAAATTTCCCTTCAGAAATTTTAATTTGGAAAGTCAGAATCGGATGTCGAAAGTTGTGTACACACTATTAGAAAATCAAATGATCGTGCCTTGTACAGAATTTTTCTTCTGATTTTCCTGTGCCAGTGTGTCTAAGCAACTGGTGAGACTCCCATTAAAGTGAACCTGTTACTTTGCTCTGCATGGGTTTCACTTTAAACTCTACGCTGTCTCATCACAGCACTTAGAACAGAGAAGGAACAAAGCGTAATGTCCGACTCCTGCTAGAGCCACAGATCACACACAGTTTAGCAGCTCAGTACTAGTGTCTGCCTTCCAATGCCTGGCAGGACTGGCCTTCATGTCACAGATCCAGGGTGGTCTGGCTGTGTGGGAGCTCTTAATGGCTGAGAAGTACAGAAGTATGTGTTGAGAAGCTGGAGTTTTAATTTCCTCAATTTCACATCTGGCAGGAGATGGCTCCGTGCGGAGTGGTGCGCATAGAGGATTAGTGCGCTATAAGAATCAGTTCACTGGGTTTCCACTTTGTCAAAATCGCATCCCAAGCTGATTTCTGTCTGTCTCTGATTTTGATTGAGATATATATATATATATATATATATATATATATATATATATATATATATACACACATATATATATATATATATATATATATATATATATATATATACTTTTTTTTTTTGGTGGTAGCATTTTAGAATGTCCTGATTGCTGATTGTTTGTATTTTTCATTTATGGAGATGAAAGGCCAGTCCACTCAAAAGTGATATTTCTGTTACTGATGAACCCTGTTGGGTTTGGCTTGCCCCTGTCTTCTTGTATGTCTTGAATGCCTCAACGGTGAGATCTACCTGCCATAATTTCTCGCTCTATCCATCTCCACCTGGGAGGTTGAGATGTTGCCAGCCACCCACTGTTCTGCTTTCTAAACTTTCCTGTTGTGTTCCCTGTCATATACTATAACTTTTTTTTTTTTTTAATCCAATAAATAATGTGGGAACAGCAGGTGTTCAGACAGGGAAACTAAAGCACAGATCTCAACAATAGAGTCCCCAAAAATATAAGAGACTGTTAGGTACTGTTCAGTATCTACCAAATTACTAAAATATTAGTTCTGGTTGGATAAAGCCTCTAAAGGACCACTTTTGCCCATTTATTGAGTTGCAGTTTTTGCACTTTGCCTCTATTTTGCATGCATTTTGTGTCCATTGTGTTTTAGATTTTGTGTGGGGTTTGCTTCCTCTTTGCATCCTGCATTGCTCAAAACTAATGGCGCGTACACATGACCGGACTTTTCGACGGACTTTGCTGCTGAGGTCTGCCGGACTTTCAAACAAACGGACTTGGCCACACACGATCAGTCCAAAAGTCTGACAGATTCGAACGTGATGGCGTAGAATAAGGAAGTTCATAGCCAGTAGCCAATAGCTGCCCTAGCGTCGGTTTTAGTCCGTCAGACTAGCACACAGACAAATGGATTGCCCGCTAAAAGCCAAGTGGACAAATTTGAAGCAGTCTTATTTCTAGGTCTGCCGGAGCCGCTGGAGCCCACACACGATCGAATTGTCCGACGGACTCTGGTCCGCCGGACCAAGTCTGCCGGAAAGTCTGATCGTGTGTACGTGGCATAAGAGTCTCAGTTTTCTGTAGGCTGGAAGGAAACTAGGGTACTGGCTGTATTTTTTTAAACTTGAACCCAGAGAAATATCTAAATGGAAAATACCAAGGAAAATAAGTAGAGATGTGCAGTTTGCTGTGTAGTTTTATTGAATGTTACCACACATACTGTACCTTCCCTGGTGTCCCAGATCTCAGACTGCTTCAACTTCCTCATCGACCAAGTGCCTTCGGCATTTCACAATTCCTATCTGCCAAGTGGCTCATCTTGTGGCAAGCAGCTAAAGCCGCGTACACACGGGCGGACTGTATGGCCAACTTAGTCCATCAGACAATCCGACGGACAGTCCGTCCTACTTTCGAATGAACGGACTTGACCACACACGGATGCAAAACAGTCCGTCGAAAGTTTGCGCGATGACGTGTACAGCACGTACGACGGGACTAGAAATAGGAAGTCCAATACACAGCAATGCAACCTTTCGCCGTGTAAATCCTTTCTGAGCATGCGCCATACTTAGTCCGTCGAACTAGCCTACTCACGAGCGGATTGTCCGCTGAAACCAAAGTACGACGGACAATATTACGGAAATTCCGAAATACTTAGTCCGCCAGACTGCACGCTGAAAAAGTCCGCTGAAGCCCACACACGAGCGGACTGTCCGCTGAAATGTGTTTCGACGGACTAAGTTGGCCAGACAGTCCGCCCGTGTGTACGCGGCTTTAGTGAGAAGTTTCATTCAGATAACGGGGAGCTACAAAGCAAGCTGTTCTACTATACTCGAGGAATCATGTAATAAATGTTTCTTTGTATTTCTTTTATTGTATTTCAATAATGAAAAAAAATAAAACAAATAAACATAAAACAATAGCTTAAGGAAAATCTATCACTGTTTTTTATTTATGTATTTTACTTTTCCTGTTTCCTGTTACTGGGTGCTTTCCAGTTATGGGGTTTGACCTGGCCCTGACCTGGCCCCACAAATCTTCAGGATGCTCACACAATGCCATAAGGTCTTCTTCCTCATTGTCTTTCCTCCAAGCCAGGTGATCCTCAGTGATGAAGACAGCAGCACTGACATGATGACTTTACAGTAATTGCTGGGTGCCATAGTGTTGGCATCAAGGGATGGACCAACAATGCCTTGCACAAACAGTATGTCCTCAGTCTTCTGGGTTGAGTAATGTTGGGTGTCATTCAACCCGGAAGACTGTAGACATCTAATGGCAAAAGAGTACAGTGGGGACAGCTGTTTTTTTTATACAGGCATTGGGACCCAATTAAAAATAGCCTAAACTTGGTCTTTAAAAATGTATGAACAAAAAAAAAAGAATATACCGTAGTTTCTCCTTAAACCCTGTCTAAACAACCAATGCTAAGTTGTAAACCCGAACCCTGGGCAAAAAGGTCCCCCCTTTGTATATATTTTCTAAATGTACCAATCTGCGTGAATGTATCTTTGCATGAACAAACTATAATCTTGGTATTAAATAAGAAAAAGTTTGAGTGAGTTTGAATCTCAAATAAAAGCTTAGCGTAGCAGTGAAATCATTACAATGAACTATGTCTTGATCAACAAGTCGGACGTGTCATGTTGCCCCTAAATCCACCAATGCAGACGTCAGATTCCCATGCAAAGGTCTGTTATCCCTATCGGATCTCGTGCCCGACAGCTGTGACTGCCACACTGTGCATTCCCTCCAGAAATCCGCCTTTTATGCCCATCTGCCTTGACAGGTGTCCATCATACCAAGGCTGTGACTTGTTGCGCTGCTGCCCTTTTGGCAGCGCCTTTACAAAAGCCAGAGCTTATTCAAATGCCCAACTGGCTTTTAAAATCTATTTAAATATAGATACAGATGCTCACATTATCACAGTCTGGTTTCTATTAGCCGCTGGGAAGACAAGCTTCCCCTTAAATCTTAATACTAAGCAACAGGGACGTTGCCCAAATTGTAATATGAACTTGGAATATGAAGTGTGGAAAGAAATATTTGCTGTGTGTTTCAGCATCGAACACATTCTTAATTGCGTTCCAAACCTTAAGACCACCCTACGTGTCCTGGAATACAGAGAGTTCGATTGACAATTCATAAAATGAAAATTCCTACCTGCTAATATCCTCTCAGAACTGCTGATATTAGAAGTTAATGCTACCTGGGAAAGCCGGGCCAGGGTCTACTCTGCCGTTTCCTCTACCAGAAACCTTTGTTTGGTTAATAATGACTACTGCAGGTTCCAGTGGAATGATGGCATTTTCTGGGGGAGTTATTTGCTATAGCAATTTTATTCAAGATCTTGACATTTATCAAGGATGGAAAATACAGTATATCACGCGGATTATTGAGTCAGGAGAAAGTAAACATTTGCTCTTGGAAACTAAAAAAAAAAAGAAGGGGGCAGTTACTACACAGAAATTCTTGAGGTGGATTAAGCAAAGAGCTATTCGTGAAAAAGGACACATATATGAGTTATGTGACTGAATTAGGTCTGAACCACACAAGAGATGGTGGGCAATGGGTCTTCGATTAAAGGGGGTGACAACGTTTAGCTTAATTTCTCCAAATGTAATATAGCATCATAGTATAAGCCCTTGTACACACGGTTGGAGATTCCGACAACCAAATCCGTTGGATTTTGTCCGACGGATCTTGTCCGAAACTGTTGCATACACACTCGGACAAATTTGTCAGAAAATCCGATCTTTCAGAACGTGATTACGTAATTTCGTTACGATGGGACTACGTTCAGGCTAGTAGCCAATAGCTTTGATGTAGGAATTTGATCTGAGCATGCGTGGCACTTTGTCCGATCGGAATTCTCTACACTTGACCGGAGTATGTCCGATCGGAGCAATTTGTCAGAAAATATTTCCAGCAAGTTGGAAAATTTGGTCCGACGGATATTCCGACGGAAACAGTCTGATGCATACCACACACAGTCGGAATATCCGACAAAACGCTCCGATCGGACACATTCCGACGGAATCTCCGAACGTGTGTACAAGGGATAACAGTGGTTCTGTTCTCTGGCTGGAGAAAATCTACTCTAAGAGAAGAGGTGGCAGGGATGGGTGGAGGAGGTCATTTTGTGGTGGCCATCAAAGGAATTCACACTTCTCCCCATGGGATGAGACATTGAGTCAGATGATCCACAAACAGCTTGGCGGGAGCTTTGAGCCACTGCTTATCCAGAGAGCCCAGCGCCAACAAAAAACAAGAGGGTAGCACATTTGGTCAATGGTGTGCACCTGAATTTTATAAGGGAGGGTGTTCTTGTAGGCAGCTGGTGTCTGATAAAGCCATGTCAGTACAGTGGAAATGAGACAGCTTTACTGAGCCTATTGAAATCCTAATTCTTATCCAATCTTAATTCAAACTGAAATCAATGTATTTGAAAGGATGGGTGGGAGACAAAGACCCCTCCATGTCTAGGGCCCCATTTTGATTCTGGTAGAGACAGCTAAGCTCTATAGAGTTCCCTCTCCTGGAGAAATATGAACTGGGTCACCACAGGCATTTGATGTATTTTGGGATTATTGAAAAGATTATTGTGAAGAAGGACTGCTAGGTAACAAGAAATGCATCAACTGGGGTTGAGTAACACTGTTACCATTAAAGTCTTTGTCTGAACTGAGGGCCAAGAGGTGATGTTCTGCGTTTATGAAGATTTAAGTTCAAATTCCATGTCAATAAAGAACCTATGCTGTTGTAAGCTAAGTTAGTGCTAGTTTGGGGATGGAAGTTTGGGCAAAAGTAAAGGGTATAGTAGCAATATAAAAGTGATGACATTTAAATGGAACTGTATGTTCAGGTCTGGTGCCACCAGACCTAATGGTGGAGTTACATAGTTAGGTTGAAAAAAGACACAAGTCCATCAAGTTCAACCAAAAGAAAAGCAATCCCATATACACAAACCTACACCCACAGTTGATCTAGAGGAAGGCAAAAAACCCCAGCAAAGTATGCTCCAATTTGCTACAGTAGGGGAAAAAATTCCTTCCTGATCCCCCCGAGAGAGACAACCAGATTTTCCCTGGATCAACTTTACCTATAAATGTTAGTATCCAGTTCCAAGTCTTTTTTAAAGCAATCGACTGAGCTTGCCAGAACCACCTCTAAAGGAATTCTATTCCACATTTTCACAGCTCTTACTGTGAAGAAACCTTTCCATATTTGGAGATGAAATATTTTTTCCTCTAGACGTAAAGAGTTCCCCCTAGTTCTCTGTGATGACCTTAAAGTGAATCACTCACGATATGGACCACTTATGTATTTGTACATGTTGATCATATCCCCCCTTAATCTCCTCTTCTCAAGAGTCAATAGATTCAGTTCCTCTAATCTTTCCTCTTACCTGTGCTCCTACATGCCTCTTATTAGTTTGGTCTCTTTCCAAGCCTGTAGACTTTACCTTGCACATGAGTCGTGTGTGGGGAACTGTGTCAAACGCATTTTCAAAGTCCAGGTATACCACGTCCACAGCCACCCCTCTGTCGAAGGTTTTACTTACCTCCTCATAAAAAGAAATCAGGTTTGTCTGAATGGATTAAAGGAATTTGTAATTGCTTGACCATCATTCTCTGCAGCACTGAGAAAAGGAGAAGACTTGTGGGGGTGACCACCAATGGTTGGTCTTTCATCTATTCTTTACCTTTATTTAAGGTCTTTTACTAACTTCTCTCTCTCGTGTACTTTTCTAATCACTGTAACTAACATAGTATTTTAACTGCAGTCTTAGTTCACAATGCACAGCCCACATCTTATTAGTTCCAATCTACAAGGTGATGTGGCAATCTTAATAATGGGTGATGAGATGAGAAATGAGATGAGAAATAAAGGAGAGGCAGAAGTCAGGACAAGGGTGGGCAGAAGGGCCCTGTTCGCAGCATGTATTGTAGAGATGGGGGTGCCTCAAGTTCCTTCTATTATAAGGCATCACTACTTCTGTCAGCCCAGATGTGGCAAGGAGAGAAAGTCATGAGCAGGTGCAGACTGTACTCTCTCTCCCCCTCCTCCTTATAAACTCGCACATAATGAATGGGGGGGGGGGGGGTGCAATTTGGCATTTGCCCTGAGAACTGAATGAACTTGTCCCAGGATTGACTTTAGACAAAGCTAGAAAAAAATGACTGCATTCAAGAAGACATAGGTCAAGGGTGAAATATCCCTTCACTTCTTGTTGTGGCTCCAATGGAAATCTCCCCAATAAATTCTTGATGGAGGTTCTAACTCTTCCACACTCAAAACAGATGTTTGTGCAATAGTGATGGATCAATAGGCATGGGATTTGGTTCTGAAATATTCAATAGAGCAGTGGTCTCAAAGTACTGGCCCGCAGGCCGCAAATGGACTGGTTATAACTGGCCCGTAGCGGCAGGCAGGCAGGGCCGTCTTTACCGCTAAAAAAATCCCCAAACAAGGGGCGCAAGCACAGTGCAACAGTCAGTGCTGCAATTTTCGATCGAGGAGCGGGCCGCGGGTGGGCGGGGCCTTGAGCTCCACTGATGCTCTGGCCCCGTCCCTTGCTATGCGCGCACACCCCACACCTGATCGGAGGAGCGGAGGAGGAGGGAGACAACAGCGCGGAGTGCAGGAGCTTGGTGAAGAATTTAAGAATTGATCAGAGGCTGGAGGTCTTCTTTCTCCTCCCCTGGCTCCTGCTCCCTATCCCCATGCCATGCCATGGCCCATCTGCAAAATAGAAGTTTTAAAAACACTGACCAGACCTGCAGTCCAGGCTGAGTGAGGCCTAAGAGCACACAGCACATAATTTACAGCACATGGCATACTGATTTAATGTGTTTGTATGATGTATGTGTTTTGTATGATGTCAGCAAAAACATTTTTAAACCAGCACTGATGTCAGCAAAATGCATTATTGCAGCCATTGTCACATCACACATTCACATGTATGCATTTTGGCGGCCCACATTTGCGCAGGCACAGCAGCCCATTCATTTAAATGGGCTGCCATGTATGCGTTTCCTGCAAAAAAAAAGGTGCATGCTGCATGTAATAGGCTGCGCACAACAATGCCCATCAAGCAATGAATTACAGCACCGTCTGTCCATTCTGCATTTGCACTATGTGACTTATCTGCAGTTCTTGCACCGGCAAACATGCTGCATTTTTAGATCTTTAGGTATGCTTTTAAAAACAGTGCGTTTGTGTGTGCAGGAACTGCAAGTAAGTCGCATGGTGCAAAAGCAGAATGGATTTCAAGGCCATATATATATAGTATATTGTTTATTGTTTTTGAAGTTTGAAAATGTGCATGCGGCCCCCATGGGATATGAAAAGTTGTCATGTGGCCCTCAGGTAATTTGAGTTTGAGACCCCTGCAATAGAGTGTGCCTGCCTTCAGAGGAGCTGATAATGAAGGTATAGTGTATGCGGACCTTGTTCTGGTCCTAGGCTGCTGCGTCTCTGAATGTGGCAAAAGGAAAACTCAGTAAGATGATAAACTCTGGGGTGGGTTTCTTTCTGTTTTGCCTTTCCATCATTTGTTTTTCATTCACTTTCAATGTGCCTTTGAACTTGTTGGCAATTTTGACTACTCTAAGAAAAGTAAATTCTTTAGCAGAGCCCCCTCTCCCCTTGCATGTCATAGCTTTCTCCTCTTCTGGAAGTGTCTAAGCCCTTGTACACAGGGTCGGAGAATCCGTCGGAATGTGTCCTATCGGACCGTGTTGTCGGATAATCCGACTGTGTGTGGTATGCATCGGACTGTTTCCGTCGGAATATCCGTTGGACCAAATTTTCAAACTTGCTGGAAATATTTTTCGACAAACTGGTCCGATAGGACATACTCCGATCATGTGTAGAGAATTCCGATCAGACAAAGTGCCACGCATGCTCAGATCAAATTCCTACATCAAAGCTATTGGCTACTAGCCTGAACGTAGTCCCATTGTAACGAAATTACGTCATCACGTTCTGAAAGATCGGATTTTTCGACAACTTTGTCCGACAGTGTGTATGCAACAGTTTCAGACAAGATCCGACGGACAAAATCCGACGGATTTGGTTGTCGAAATGTCCGACCGTGTGTACAGGGGCTAATACTATCTGTGCAAGCCCGACTCCTCTTACCTTCCTTTTATCTCTCTACATAACCTTTCATGTAGCTACCAGGGTAGAAGAAAAGTGTACTATAGAGTCTCACTTCAGAGGCAGCTCCAAGTTGGCTGCTGACATCACATTCAGGATGGCATCACCCATCTTAGGGTCTTTGGGTGTCTAACAAGATATTTAACTGGTAAAAACATGCATACAATATGTTAAATGCACATATAATCTAAGAAAACATTGCTAATCTGGTGACAATGATTCTTTAGGACTGGTTCCCCAATCTTTGTTCTAATTTTCCACTATAATCGAGCACAACGGGCTTTATCTGTCTACGCTGCCATAAACAGTCAATATTCTGATGTGGTTAGAGACATCAGCATTTTGACTTTATAACGTGTCTTGACTTCACATACTATGGGATAGAGAAGGATATTTCATTGCCAGTCGGGAAACACAGATTTCCAGAGCAACGAAGTGTTTCTAGACATATGAATGACAGTTAACCAGATTGATAACTTTCTAATGTAATCTTACAATAACTAATGTTTTCTATCCATATAAACTTCATCCACAGCTGTGGGCCCGGTTGATGAGAGGTAGCTAAGCGCATGCTTTGCTTGCCAAGGTGTATAAAGATCAGGAGAGGTGGGGGCAGCTGATTCTGCAGCATTCTTCCCATATTACAATCTGCCTGCCATATGTGCAGCATTAATGAAGTTCCCAAACTACGAGGAAGCAAAGGGAAATTGGAGGGATGGGTGGGGGCACAAGCCATTTATTTCTATGGCAGAATCAGTGGAATTATCTATCTACCTTGTTCTACAACCTAAAGTGCTTCAATCTTTGTCTCATGTATGAAATAATCCCGGGGGCCATTCATATTAGCACACATTAAGAGCATTAATAATTCATTTGAATGGGCTGCCAACACACTAAGATGGACTAAAAACTGGACATGTACCATTTTTGCTGATGCAACGCACTGTAATGCATGGTAGTGTGTTAGGCCGGTCATACACAGAGCGAAATTCGCTCAATTCCCCCATCAACACAGGCGGTGTTGATGCAGCAATACCTCCTGTCTGGCCGGTGGAGGGTCGGAGTAGGGCGGAGGAAGCCATCCCCACCAGGAGAAGCGACAGTGATTATCGCTAGCAGTTATAGCAGATAATCGGAAGAGAATCCAAAAGGCTGGTTGTACCCAAGTTGATCGAACAATTACCTTGGTACATTCAGCCTGCCCATTAATGGTTCAATTTGAACTTTGTAAGGATGGCCTTAGGCATATTTGGTGCACTGCCTTAGTGTATTGGGGAGCCATTGACAATAACTGGAACTGCAACAGCTTAACCCCCCTAGCGGTAATCCCGAGTCTGGCTCGGGTTGGGATTTTACTAACAGAAGCGGTAACCCCGAGCCAGACTCGGGATCGCATCGCTGGATGCAGAGGAGGACACAGGGAGAGCTACTTACCTTGTCCCCTGGATCCAGCGATGTCCTCCGCGCTGTGTGATCGAGTTGTCCTCCGCTCGATTCACAGTGCCGAATGCCGCCGAGCTCCGTTCCCTGCGACGTTACGGCGCACAGGAGCGGAGAACGGCAGCAAATTAAAAAAAGTAAAAAGACACAAAACACACACAGCACTGTAATCTTACAGATTACAGTACTGTATTAAAAAATACACACCCCCTTTGTCCCTAGTGGTCTGTGCAATGCCCTGCATGCACTTTTATATTATAAATATTGTTTTTTCTGCCTGAAATTTAGAGATTGTCCATAGCAACCAAAAAGTGTCCCTTTTTCAGTGTTTTAGGATTTGATTACATTATTGAATAATTTTTATTATTATTTATTATATTATAAACTTTATCATACCCGGGATGTCTGCTAGACTCTGGTTTGAACAGATTTAAGAGAGTTATTCCTAAGAATTACAGCACTACAATATAAGACGCCAAATTTCCATGCAAAATAATTGTACCGCTTTCAGCACCTAAAACCAGACTGAATCATACCTCCAGGGAGGTAAATGTATGTATGGTGTGTTGCGGTAATGTTCATCTCCTAGATTGTAATCTCTAAGGCCGCGTACACACGGGCGGACTGTTCGCCCAACTTTGTCCGTCCAACAGTTTCGGCAAACAGTCCGCTCAAAATTAGCATGGACGGACATGGCCACACACGACGAACGAACAGTTTGCTGAAACCGTGCGCGATGACGTGAACGGCACGTACGACGGGACGAAAAATACGACGTCCTATACACTGCATTATAGCTTTCGGCGTGAAAATCCTTTCTGAGCATGCGCGCAACTTTGTTTGACGAACAAGCCTACACATGAGCGGACTGTTCGCTGAAACAAGGTTTCAGCGGACAGTTTTTCGGAAATTCCGAAAAACCTTGTCCGTCCAACTGTCCGCTGAAACTGTCCGCTGAAAGCCCACACACGAGCGGACTGTCCGCCCAAACACTGTTCAGCGGACAAAGTTGGGCGAACAGTCCGCCCGTGTGTACGCGGCCTAAGGAGCAGGGCCCTCTGATTCCCCCCTGTATTGAATTGTATTGTAATTGTACTGTCTGCCCTAATGTTGTAAAGCACTGCGTAAACTGTCGGCACTATATAAATCTTGTATAATAATAATATAATAATTATTGCAATGCACTGCAATGGACAGGAGTCAGTCCCCTGACTTGGCTATTTGTGTAACTTATCAAAACCAATCGGATAAATTGTTTCTAATGCATGCTTCCTAACCATCTTTAATAAGAAAGAGGGACAACTTTAGATGGTAAAATTTAAAGATGTACTCCTAATCATATATGACTATAATATCAGGAAAGGATATGAAGAGAAGTAGAAATAACCCCCATAGGAAATGTTGGGTTCTCCTACCCTTTCCAGTGATGACCAACCCCATGAATACGGAAAGCAAAAGGGGATTTTGGGACTTTAAATGAGGTGCATGATGGCATGCACCTCCATCCCTAATTCAGAAATAAGAAAGTTTTTTTGGGGACTTTGAGTGAGGAAATAGACACGTGGTAAAATTGTTTAATTGAAATATAAACAAAGCATACCTAATAAGCATATGATACATAGTTGAACATGAGTATTTTTATCTATATACAAGGCAACGACATACATAAAATAAGGATTCATATATATATATGTATATACACATGCATGTATCTGAAATTGCATAATATTCCATGGAAGTAATTAATGTAAAAAGCCAAATGCTTATTGAGTAATGGATACAAATGGGTTATAAGAAACAATTGAATCATAGTTGAGATCAAGCTATGTGTTGGGAACATGATGACATTGATAGGCTTGACGTGTTTAGTGGCCAGGTGGCACTCATGAGGAGCATATCTGCAAAAAATGGCCAAATAGGAGCTAATATTTTGCCCGGATAGTAAAAAAGAAGGTAGGGGCAAGGGGAAACAAGATGTATATCTCCCTGAAATACTTAAGTATAAATTGTTCCAAAAAAGCAGTGTTGCAAGTCAGGATCTGCAATGACACACAGATATTTGGGTTTTCTTAACACAGGAACAACACTTAGGCTCGGTTCACACAGTACGCGGCACGACTTGCAGCGCCGCGACCTGCCGCGACCTCAGCGGCGACTTGCAAAACGACTTCTGTATAGAAGTCAATGCAAGTCGCCCGAAGTCGCCGCAAAAGTAGTACAGGAACCTTTTTTCTAAGTCGGAGCGACTTGAGTCGCTCCTATTAGAACGGTTCCATAGTACAGAACGGGGAGCGACTTGTCAGGCGGTGAAGTCGCCTGGACAAGTCGCCCCTGTGTGAACCGAGCCTTACAGGTAAATAAGATCAGAGCAAAAGAAAAAATAATACTGGCAGCAACACAAAAAGATAGCAGCTCAGTATGATCAAGATGAAGTGAACACAATGAGGGTTTGTTGTCTATGCTACTTGTGAACAGCCTTGCCTCAAACTCACCAGGTGAGTAGAGAACAACCTTGTAAACAGCAGCAAAACAATTTTTAATATACAGGTATACCTGGGTATATCTGGGTGTATAGAAAGAAGAGTATATACCGACTAACCATTGGCCCCTGGGTAAAACTACCACAGAGTCTGGGTGGGGCCCTTCAAATTAAGGTATTTGTAATCTACAAAAAAAATAATCTTCACAAACTGTCCAGAACCAGCTATTGGCAACAAGATGATGAGGTCCTCTTTAAAAAAAAGGATTTACTCAGTATAGGCAACAGTTCCCACACAGAAGGGAGGCCAAAAGGATCCTCATAAATTGATGAAGATCCACCGAAGTCCTGAATTTAACAAAAAACGAAAACAAACTGTAATTTTAGTCCCGTGGCTTTAAAACATTTTTAAAATTAAAAAATGGGACCAACATTAGCACCTCCAGCATCATGGAGGTCCATTTACAACCTTCAGAACATTGCAGCCCTACAGCTGAAGATGGAACACCCAACACCAACCTGGGCACAGAGACTGTCCTTTCAGCACCTTGCAACCCTTCCCATCCTGCCTTGTCTGAAATCCCTGACACCACCCTAAGCATGGTGAGTGTCTTTCCAGGACCTTCAGGGCATTTCAACTCAGAGACTGAAACCACACCAAGCGATGGCATGAGAATAACACTGTCAAGCTTCACATTGCACCATGTGCTCGGAGAAGGAAGCTTTGGAAGGGTAAGTGCTCATTTCCTCCCCTGTTACTAACTCCACCCACGAAACAAATCCCTCCTCGATAATTAGACATGTGCAAACCATCAAAAATGGCTTCAATTGCTGATAGGCCAAATTATGACCCACTGCCTTCTTCTGAAATCCACCTCCATGAGCTCCACTGCCATCATGTAGTATTACTTTTTCTGCTGCATTCTTTATCATACTGAGGAATATAAGAAAACACCAAAAAGAAGATTAGAAGGAGTTGGGAACACAAAAGCACATAAATCTCAATGCCAAAGACAGAAGAAGACACTTTATCATTAAACCCTACAGCCTTCACCTAAAACTCATTCTGATTCATAGTTAATGCTAGATGCACCCTGCCCCAGTCCTGAATACCCTTTCAATACCAAGGACCCTGCTAAATGTTATCTTCTCTCTCATTCAGGTTGTTCTGGCTACCCACCAAAAGAGCCAACAGAAGGTGGCCATCAAGTCCGTCTTTAAAGGGGTTGTAAACCCTCGCGTTTTTTCACCTTAATGCATCCTACTTCTGACACTGACTGGCCCCCTAGCCCCCCACCCCCTCCTTTTGCTCACCTGAGCCCATTCGTTCCCTCGGCTGAGACACGCTGTACCTCTCTGCCCAGGGTTCTCAGCTCTTGATTGGATAGACTAATAGCAGTGCAGCTGATGGCTCCCGCTGCTGTCAATCAAATCCAATGGCGCAGGCGCTGAGGATGCGGGGCCGAGCCCGCATTCTGTGCCTATGAACACAAATGCTGGACTCGGGAGCATGCCTGCAAGGTAACCCCCAGGTAGAGCGCTTCTCCTAGGGGAATTACCGATGCGAGGAAGAGCCGTGAGTGCCATTGTGGGACCCCAGAAGAAGATGACACCGTGCAAAACAAACTGCACAATGGAGGTATGATATGTTTGTTATTTAAAAAAAAACAAAAAAAAACAAGGGTTTACAACCCCTTTAACACTAGAAATACTGAAGACCTTGATATAGAACGCTACGCCCTGGAGAAGTCAGAAGGGTGCCCCTTTCTAATTCAGCTGTATGCTGCCTTCCAAACTCGCTGCCTGTTTTGTGATGGAATATGTCCGCGGAGGGAGTTTAAGTGATTTTTTCTGTGGCAATTCCCCAGTTGACATTGACACCATCAAGTCTCATTGCTTAATTCTAAAGTCCAACTAAAGCCTTTGTATTTATTACTGTAATGCAGTGAGGTTGTATATAGAGTAATATATATCTGTTGTTCTTTTTTTTTTTTTTTTTTTAACATACTCAGTGCTGCAGCAATTATTTAAATACCCCATGCTGGTAGCACACTGGAAAGCCTGACCCCTGCTCTCACACACAGCTTTTCCCATAGTGGGCAATGATTGCACATGGGAAAGGAGATGGAGACAGTACATAGTAATGAGTCGCAGTGTACATATGCATTGAGACATATGCATAATGCCCTGTACACACAGTCGGACATTCTGGCAACAAAATCCGTCTGATTTTTTCAGATGGATTTTTGCCCAAACTTGTCTTGCATACACATGGTCGAAAATCCGATCGTTCAGAGCGAGGTGACCTACAACACGTACGACGGGACTATAAAGAGGCCAATAGCCAATAGCTTTCATCTCATAATTTATTATGAGCATGCGTGGCACTTTGTGCGTCGGAATTGTCTACACACGATCGGAATTTAAACGATCGGATTTTGTTGTGGGAAAATTTTAGATCCAGATCCTAAACTTTGTGTCGGAAATTCCGATGGAAATGGTCTGACGGAGCCCACGCACAATCGGAAATTTCTGACAACAAAATCCGATCGCACATTTTTCATCGGAAAGTCAGACCGTGTGTACAGGGCATAAGAGGGGCAATGTTGGAAGTGCCTATTCTTTAAAATGGGGCAGATTGTATCCTATAGGTGGGATCACCTAGTAGATTCTTTGGTGATCTTGGTAAAAACTTCACCAGGAATTGCATCCGTCTCAGGTGGCACTGTAAATCACACAGGACCAGCCCCTGCCTGCCCCTGCCTCCCTCTGCCCAAGTGTTCTGCTTATATTTAAATTAATTTATTTGAGATGTGATTTTGCTTCAATCTGAAAAAAAAATTCTCTTTCATAGATTCATTGTGGCGGAAATATCGTGTGGACTAGAATTCCTTCACAATAATGGTATCCTCCATAGGTAACTAATTCTATTCTATTGTATATCATATACCTGTGTAAAATGTGTGCAGAGGTGAGATTGAGGAGAGGCCCATATATACATGGGTACCTAATTTCTTCCCACTTTCCCAACCTACTGATATAAGAAGCTAATGGAAAACTTCTGTCACTAGCTGCCACCTATAATTAAAGTGATTCTCCAAATCTGTTTTAGATGACCCATTCCAAAAAATGACACTTACAGTCTTACTCTTTGCAGGGACCTCAAGCCTGATAATATCTTAATGGATGAAGAAGGACATGTCCGCGTTGCAGATTATGGACTGGCAGTAGGAGGTCTATGGGGCGATAAAAGGACCACCGGTGTGGCTGGAACCAGAGGATTCATGGCTCCAGAGGTTTGTATATTTCTCCATACTCATAACTTACCTATTCAGTATATCAGAATTCATCAAATACCACTCGGATTTTTCTTTACACCCATTACTTTTATTAATGCTTGACGTCCTGAGAAGCCAACGGAGTGCCATATACCTTTGTAACACACTCCACTCTGCTTTATTAGGCCCCTTTTATACTTGTGCGGCCTGATGCTGTATCCTTACAGATAATGTAGGGAACACAAACATAATCCAGCCTGCAGGAAAACCCTACAGACTAACCAGTCAATTGTTCCCTTTTCCATAAGATATGAAGATAAGTACATAACTTTCTAGGCACCAGACACAATGGTGCACAGTTGTGAGTGGAAGTGAGATGGTACAATGGTACATGATACAATCTCTACGGGGTCTATAAAATTTTGGTGGAAGCGATTGGCAACCCCAATGACACATTGGGGTTGATTTACTGAGAAAACCGGGAAGTAATGGCTGCTCTACATTTAATAGCGCCCAATTAAGCCAATTAAGACATCAGCTAGGCGAACATGTGAATGAAAAAGAGCGCTATTAGTGGCCAACATGCGTTTGTAAATGCCGAATTGGCGCTAAGTTTATTATATGGAACTATGCTGCAGCAATGATCACATAATTGTGAATAAAACATTTTTATGTGAGATGTGCTCTACCTCATGTGCATCTATTTATGTGTATTCCAGTTAGTATTCCTAGTTTGTTTTCTTCTTTTTTTTCTTTAGCTAATGCAATTATGAACAAGTATTATTATTATGAACAAGTAATGTCTGCTATTCTGTAAAGTTACCTAATTTCGTTTTTTATGTGACTACAAAGTAGTAATTATTTATGTTTATTCTTTAATCATACTACTACACTATTATGCAGGTCTCAGTGTACTTAGCACAATGGCTTGGTGCTGTGGTGTTGTGCACTGATGTCTAAAAAGCACTCATTAAAAAACTATGAGGTTATTTACGAAAGGCAAATCCACTTTTCACTACAAGTACAAACTACAAGTGCAAAGTGCACTTGAAATTGCACTGAAAGTGCACTTGGAAGTGCAGTTGCTGTAGATCCGAGGGGGACATGCAAGGAAAATAGAAAACAGAATTTTAGCTTGCACATGATTGGATGATAAAATCAGCAGAGATTCCCCTCATTTCAGATCTACCCCTCCGAGGTAGTGCACTTTCAGTGCAAGTTCAAGTGCACTTTACACTTGTAGTAAAAATGGAGTTGCCATTCGTAAATAACCCCCTATGAGTTGAAATCCCAGCCAACCTAAGGCAGCTTTATTGATTTTTCCAGTGCACATGCGGATTCAAATCAAAAAACAGAAGTGCAGACCACTAGGCTATTGTGCTGAGTGCAACAGCCCTAGAAAATACATTTACTAGTGTTTGATTTTTTTTAATTCTATACAAAAAATATTTTATTTTTATTGTTTCACTTTAAGCATCATTAAAATCACTGTTCCTTTAAAAACAATAATTTGAAAAACTTGTTTTGCATTGATACATGTCCCCTAGGGCAGTACCCAGGTCCCCATAAACTTTTTATGGCAATAACCTGCATATAAGCCTTTAAAATGAGGACTTTGAATTTTTCATGTTTCTGTCCCATAGACTTTAACCACTTCCCGACCAGCGCACGACGATGTACGTCGACAGAATGGCACGGGCAGGCATATTGGTGTACATATACGTCCAATCTTCAATGCCGCCCTGCCATCGGGAGCGCGCCGCCGGCGGCGCGCTCCCGCGCCAGTCGGGCCCTCCATGAGTCCGGTCGCAGGACCAGCGGACTCGATCGCCGCGGGCATACCCGCGATCGTCTCACGGGACGGCTGAATGGAGGAAATGCCGTGTAAACAGCATTTCTCCATTCTGCCTAGCAACTAGTGACGCTGATCTCTGCTCCATGTGATTGGAAATGAAAGCCCAACCCCCCCACAGTTAGTAACACACCCCTAAGAACACTTAACCCCTACACTGCCACCCACTGGTTAACCCCTTCACTCCCAGTGTCATTTACACAGGAATCACTGCATTTATATAGCAGTGATTACTGTATAAATGACAATGGTCCCAAAAATGTGTCAAAAATGTCCGATGGGTCCCCCACAATGTCGCAGTCACAATAAAAATCGCTGATCGCCGCCATTACTAGTAAAAAAAAAAAAAAAATTATTAATAAAAATGCTATAAAACTATCCCTATTTTGTAAACGCTATAACTTTTGCGCAAACCAATCAATAAAATATGTAGAAGAATACGTATCGGCCTAAACTGAGGAAAAAAAAAGTTTTTTTATATATTTTTGGGGGATATTTATTATAACAAAAAGTAAAAAATAATGCGTTTTTTTCAAAATTGTCGCTCTATTTTTGTTTATAGCGCAAAAAATAAAAACCGCAGGGGTGATCAAATACCACCAAAAGAAAGCTCTATTTGTGGGAAAAAAAGGACGTCAATTTTGTTTGGGAGCCACGTCGCACGACCGCGCAATTGTCAGTTAAAGCGACGCAGTGCCGAATCGCAAAAAGTGGTCTGGTCTTTGACCAGCAAAATGGTCCGGTCTGAAAGTGGTTAATAACGTTCACATCTTCACTAAAAAAATTGTTGAATGCCTAATAGCAATGCCACATCAACATATAACCCTTTAAAATTAGGGCTTTCACTTTTTCATGTTTCTGTTAATAGGGTTCGCATGTTTGAGGTGTTCTGATGCGAACTGGACCGGGGGGGTGGGGTGGGGTGGTGTTCGGCCATTCCTATTAAAATCTATGCCAGACCCCAAAAGGCCTGGTATGGATTTTGGGGGATCCCATGCCATTTTTTTTTAATTTTGGCATGGAGTTCCTTTTAAAATCTATGCCAGACCCAAAGGGCCTGGTATGTATTTTGTGGGGGACACTGCGTCCTTTTTTGGGGGGGGGGGGCTTAATATAATGCTTAGAGAGAATTCACATTTATTTGAAATATTTCATGGTTTACCTAGTCCACAAAAGAAATAATAGAACTCTGAAATTCAGCATTGGAGCAGGGATTTTTTATTTTGGTTTTTCTTCCCCTTCCCCTCCATTACACTTTCTACTCAAAAACTTGCATGTGTGCACGCAACCAAATAATTTTGTATGCAACTAGATTTAATACAGATTTAAAGGGATATGAATAGTTAAAAAAAGGCATGGAAATGATGCTCCAGCATTTGAAAATATAGTTAGAAGGGCCCTACTCAAAAGAGCTTACACTCTACAAGGTAGAAAAGCAAAGATACAAATCAAGCTAATAACCATGACAAACCTTTTTGGTGATCAGAACTCCTCGCCCCAAACCCCTAAAAAGTTAAATTGCATGATCATAAGCAAAAACAGACAACATGAATACAAAATCCAAAAAGGCAGCACACAAACAAAAACTATGCCCACAAAAACACACTTTTGAGGGCCTTAATGCATTTGCAAATGTGTGCTAACTAAACCCCTGCTTTTAACAGACGGTTAGACAGGTTCATTTGGTTGGTCAGCAGACTGGTTGGTGAGTTGAGCTATGGAATTGTCTTTGTTTTATATGTATATGCCCTCCATGGGCTCCTCACTGTGAAGGCCAGTTATAGGTGTGGGCAGTGGCCAGGTTTTTGTTACTGTTTGTATATGTGGTCCGGGGACACACTGGGCACCTTCGCTGCCATTGTGCTCTTGCTGGGTGTCCAGTGTGCTCCTGTTTTTTTAAGGGGGCTTGGGCAGTCTCCAGGCTTACCTGTCCACATCTATCCATTCCATGCATGTGCTTCCACTGTGGAGACACTTATAAATTTGTAGTGTTAGGACTGCAAGCAATGCAGGGTGCCGTGACGGGGCCTTGCAGCTTTCACATGTGTTTGCAAATGTGTGCTAACTAAACACCTGCTTTTAACAGACAGTTAGACAGGTTAATTTGGTTGGTCAGCAGACTGGTTGGTGAGTTGAGCTATGGAATTGTCTTTGTTTTATACCTTAATGCAAAACTGTACCAGCAAACACATAAAACAAACAGCAAACCACAGCCTTAGTGGGGTGTGGGTCGTGCATTGTGCACACCCCCCCCCCCCTAAAAAAAAAAATCTATCTCTAAACCAATATAAGAACTTCAAACAAAGATTTGGGCCTCTTCTCAGGCCAAACACCCACCACAACTGCAGGTCTTTATACAGCCTAGCTAGGATTGCTAGCACACCTAGACCCACCAGTGTAATTGATTCTGTCTCTTCACGTATGCCTCAAGTGCTCACACCTGTTTATCAGGAACACACACTCTTTACAAATGAAAGAATGCATTCTTATGTTCTTACGTTCTTACATTACGTTTACGAATCTGTGCAGGGTAAACCTAAAAATAACAAATGTCCAAGGCTCTGGCCATGATCAGTGATACCAAAAATCAAAAAATTTAACTTGTACGCTGTTGGGCATGTGGAGGGTACCAAACAGGAAATTACAACTTTGTGGGGGCTGCTTCACACCAATTGATGGCAAAGCGCATTCGTCATTCATCATCAGCATACAACATTAAAATCCAAAGACATGCAGGTAGGTTAATTGGCTTCTGTCCAAAAATTGACCCTAGTATATGTATGGGGACCTTGGATTGTGGGCTCTTTGAGGGTAGGGACCATTGTGAGTGTGCAAGGGATAGGGACAATTGTAGACTCACTCAGGTTGAACTGGATGGACTGGTGTCTTTATTCAACCATACTAACTATGAAACTATGTGTACAGGATCACACCAAACTTGTACACTTATTATGGGAAACCCATCAAAAATGTAATCACTGATGAATAAAAACTTTAAAACCACAACAGAGGAAAAACATACAAGCCTCTAGCCTGGAGCAGCATATTTGGGATTCAAACCATTGACCCCAGTGCTGCTAGGCAGAAGTGCTAACCTGTTAACCACTGTGCTGCATGTATGTAGGCTGCATCTCTGTATTGCCCTTGCCCATGGGAAACATATGGCACAATTTGCAATGGTGGTGGAACTCTCCTCCATATAAATACTACATTTATGCATGGACATGATTGTGAAGCTATGTTTAACAACATAGAGAGAACAGACAACTTCTGACATGAAGATGCATGTTTGGGATTTGAACCATTGACCACAGTCATGCTAATCAGAAGTGCTAACTCATTAGCCACTGTGTCGCTATATGGATGTAGGCTGCATCTCTGTGGTGTCAAACTGTCCTAAGTCTCAGGGGTGCAATAAGTTAATACACGCAGATACTGTGGAAGGCTGGAGAGTCATTGAACAACCGGTTTCTGGTATATGCCATCTGTTTTGAAGGCTGGATATGGCTGATTACTGTGAGCATGCTGGACCATCTCAAATATTGCTGCTTTTTTGCTTGGTAAGGGGCTGCATTTAGTGCTGGTGGGGAATTCCTGAGTCTGTTTTTTGTCCTTCCCCATGGAAAACATGGCATGATTTGCAATGGTGGTGGAACCTTCCTTCACATAAATACACAAATACTGCATTTCTTTGGACATGTACCTATGTGTGAGTGTAGAATAGTGATGTTACCCTCTGAATTTTGGGAAAGACATTTTTATTTCTGATGTTGGTACACATCAATTTTTTTGGGTACAATTATGATCATTTGGAAATACAACACACAAAATTGTAACTCATTTAAAATTTACATCAGCGATGTTTTTTTTTGTGGTTTATGAAGACACCTGTGGGAGTTTCGGATTAGATTTTTGTGAAAAATATATTTTACCAAAACATGAAAACATTACACATAACTAGCATTCTTGAAAAAAAAAATATGAAGAAGAAGCAACATTGTTGCAAGGACAATTTATTTGAGAGAAATATACAGTTCATCTCAAAATTAAAATGTATTTTTTTGGGGAACTAACAATTGTACCATTATAATCAATGGTTGAAGCATTTGGCTATATAGCCTGAATTTTCACGCTCGAAAATACATTTTAGCCAATTGTTAATTTGAAAATGTACTATAGCGCTTGGTAAAAAATGAATGGGCATTAAAATCTGAGTATTTTGCATGTCTGCGCATGCGCACTAGTGCTGGTACATAGTTGTAAAGAGAAGAGGAATTTATCTCTTCTCAGACTTTCAATGATATTTCTGTTTATACATCACTTTTTTAACCAGTTGCCGACCGCCGCACGACGATGTACGTCGACAGCATGGCACGGGCAGGCATATGGGCGTACCTGTACGTCCCTGCCTTCCCGCGGGTCGGGGGCCCGATCGGGCCCCCGCCCGGTGCCTGCGGCGGTCGGTTTTCGTCCGGGAGCGATCCGGGACAAGGGGGCGGCCATTCATTCATGGCCACCCCCTCGCGATCGTTCCCGACGAATAGAAATCCCCCGTGACATCACTTCCTCTCCTGTAATGTAAACACAGGAGAGGAAGTGATGTATTCTCTCCTCCGTGTCGGTATTTTTCGTTCCGACACGGAGGAGAGCGGATCGGTGAGTTGCACCAACACTCTACACACACAGTAGAACATGCCAGGCACACTCACACCCCCCTGATCACCCCCCCAATTACCCCTGCCCCCCAGTCACAGTGACACCAATGTCATTTTTTTTTTTTTTTTTTTTTGCATTGGTGTCATTTGTGACTGTAATAACTGTTAGGGCAGTTAGGGTTAGCCCCCTTTAGTTCTAATGTACCCCCCTAACCCCCCAATAAAGGTTTAACCCCGTGATCACCCCCCCGTCGCCAGTGTCACTAAGGCTGGGTTCACATTGCAGCGGTTTATGAGAACGAATGTGATTCGCACCGCACTGCAGTGCAAATCACATCCGATCTCTGTGCGATTCGAGTTCAGCCATTCGCCGCACCCGCCACACCCGCCGCACCCGCCGCAAATTCGCACGGGACCCTTTTTTTGGCCCGCAGCAGAATCGGATCGCATGGGTGTTCACACCATGCGATCCGAGTTTGCAGATCGCACTGCGATATGCGAACTGATCTGGGGGTGTCAGTAACATTTCACTGACACTCCCAGCAGTTCGCATAGGGCAGTGTGAACTGCCGCCGGGAGGCATGCGATGCGGGAACCCGCCGCGGATTCGTGGCGTTTCCGCATCGCTCCAGTGTGAACCCAGCCTAATAAGCGATCATTTTTCTGATCGCCGTATTAGTGTCACAGGTGACGCTAGTTAGGCAGGTAGGTATTTAGGTTCGCCGCAGCTTTTTATAGCGCCAGGGACCCCCATATACTACCGCATAAAGCCCCCTGATTGCCCCCTAGTTAACCCTTTCACCAGTGATCACCATATAACTGTTACAGGTGACGCTGGTTGGTTAGTTATTTTTTTATAGTTTCAGGGCACCCGCCATTTATTACCTAATAAAGGTTTAACCCCCTGATCACCCGGCGGGTGTCATTTGTGACTAATAACTGTTAGGGCAGTTAGGGTTAGCCCCCTTTAGTTCTAAGGTACCCCCTAACCCCCCCAATAAAGGTTTAACCCCGTGATCACCCCCCGTCGCCAGTGTCACTAAGGCTGGGTTCACATTGCAGCGGTTTATGAGAACGGATGTGATTCGCACCGCACTGCAGTGCAAATCACATCCAATCTCTGTGCGATTCGAGTTCAGCTATACAGATAGTATGGCTGAATTCGTGTCGCACCCGCCGCACCCGCCGCAAACTCGCACGGGACCCTTTTTTTGGTCCGCAGCAGAATTGGATCGCATGGGTGTTCACACCATGCGATCCAAGTTTGCAGATCGCACTGCGATATGCGAACTGATCTGGGGGTGTCATTAACATTTCACTGACACTCCCAGCAGTTCGCATAGGGCAGTGTGAACTGCCGCCGGGAGGCATGCGATGCGGGAACCCGCCGCGCATTCGTGGCGTTCCCGCATCGCTCCAGTGTGAACCCAGCCTAATAAGCGATCGTTTTTCTGATCGCTGTATTAGTGTCACAGGTGACGCTAGTTAGGCAGGTAGGTATTTAGGTTCGCCGCAGCTTTTTATAGCGCCACGGACCCCCATATACTACCGCATAAAGCCCCCTGATTGCCCCCTAGTTAACCCTTTCACCAGTGATCACCATATAACTGTTACAGGTGACGCTGGTTGGTTAGTTATTTTTTTATAGTTTCAGGGCACCCGCCATTTATTACCTAGTCTCACTAGTGTACCCCTAAATTTAGGGGTGTCTACTTTCCAAAATGGGGTCATTTGGGGGGGGGTTTGTGCCGTCTTGGCATTTTATGGCCTTCAAAACTGTAACGCCCTTAGAAAGCCTGAAGGCGGTGCTTGGTTTTTGGGGCCCCGTACGCGGCTAGGCTCCCAAAAAGTCCCACATATGTGGTATCCCCGTACTCAGGAGAAGCAGCAGAATTTATTTTGGGGTGTTATTTCACATATGCCCATGGCATGCGTGAGCAATATATCATTTAGTGACAACTTTGTGAAAAAAAAAAAAAAGTTTGTAATGTTCCCGCAACTTGTGGCAAAATATAAAATATTCCATGGACTCAACATGCCTCTCAGCAAATAGCTTGGGGTGTCTACTTTCTAAAATGGGGTCATTTGTGGGGGTTTTGTGCCATCTTGGCATTTTATGGCCTTCAAAACTGTAATAGGTAGTGAGAAGTGAACTCAAAAATTTACGCCCTTAGAAAGCCTGAAGGCGGTGCTTGGTTTTCGGGGCCCCGTACGCGGCTAGGCTCCCAAAAAGTCCCACATATGTGGTATCCCCGTACTCAGGAGAAGCAGCAGAATTTATTTTGGGGTGTCATTTCACATATGCCCATGGCATGCATGAGCAATATATCATTTAGTGACAACTTTGTGAAAAAAAAAAAAAAAAAAAGTTTGTAATTTTCCCGCAACTTGTGGCAAAATATAAAATATTCCATGAACTCAACATGCCTCTCAGCAAATAGCTTGGGGTGTCTACTTTCTAAAATGGGGTCATTTGTGGGGGTTTTGTGCCATCTTGGCATTTTATGGTCTTCAAAACTGTAATAGGTAGTGAGAAGTGAACTCAAAAATTTACGCCCTTAGAAAGCCTGAAGGTGGTGCTTGGTTTTCGGGGCCCCGTACGCGGCTAGGCTCCCAAAAAGTCCCACATATGTGGTATCCCCGTACTCAGGAGAAGCAGCAGAATTTATTTTGGGGTGTCATTTCACATATGCCCATAGCATGTGTGAGCAATATATCATCTAGTGACAACTTTGTGTAAAAAAAAAAAAAATATTTTTTTTTTTGTCATTATTCAATCGCTTGAGGCAAAAAAATAAAATATTCAATGGGCTCAACATGCCTCTTATCAATTTCCTTAGGGGGTCTACTTTCCAAAATGGGGTCATTTGGGGGGGTTTTGTACTGCCCTGCCAATTTAGCACCTCAAGAAATGAGATAGGCAGTCGTAAACTAAAAGCTGCGTAAATTCCAGAAAACGTACCTTAGTTTGTAGATGTGACAACTTTTGCGCAAACCAATAAATATACAATTATTGACTTTTTTTTAACCAAAGACATGTGGCTGAATACATTTTGGCCTAAATGTATGACTAAAATTGAGTTTATTGGATTTTTCTAATAACAAAAAGTAGAAAATATCATTTTTTTTCAAAATTTGCGGTCTTTTTACGTTTATATCGCAAAAAATAAAAATCGCAGAGGCAATCAAATACCATCAAAAGAAAGCTCTATTTGTGGGAAGAAAAGGACGCAAATTTTGTTTGGGTACAACATTGCATGACCGCGCAATTACCAGTTAAAGCAGCGCAGTGCCAAAGTGTAAAAAGACCTCTGGTCATTTACCAGCAAAATGGTCCGGTCTGAAAGTGGTTAAGCAGTTTGAAAGCAGATTATCTTTAAACAATATACTACAGTGCCATTTAGGCTAACATATCATGCTCTAGTCATTATTTCTATGGGCAATTGCCATATTTATAGCAAGAGTGATGATTTGGACGGTCTCTGTTGTCTGGGAGTGATAGTAATATCGATTTTGAGAATATTTTTTCCTGAGCGCTATAATGAATTCCATTTTTGCACTAGTTAGCATGATTTTGGCTATTTTGAGAGTATTTATTCATGCATTCGCAAATTTGCGCTATAATAAATCAACCCCCAAGTCTGCTTATAGATTTGTATCCTGTTCTCCCACTATATGGAAATGAGTAAGAAGAGATTGGCTGTAATTTGTATTGAGAGAGCTGGTCAGTATTAAACAATAAGTCCAGAGATCTATAAACATTGAATATGACACATTGTGTTTTCCTTTTACAGCCCATGGTCATGGAATCGGACGACCAACTTTCTCCATTGGCTATAATGCCAAAACCATCAAAGAATCCAGGAGAGGAGATATACTTACCCAAGTTCACATACATAAAACATCATATGAGCACGCATGTGAATCTGCATTAGACAATGACATCGCCCTACGAAGATTTAGAGAAAAGCAATTCTACGCATATTTTACAATCTGTTACCAGAAATTTTACCACCATTGTTTACACCACAGATGGTTGATCCAGGGAGTAATCTGATCGTCTTCAAGGGTCAGAAAGGAATTCTTTCTCCATTGAAGCAAATTATACCATGCTTAAGGTTTTTTTGTCTTCCTCTGGATCAACAGGTGAGTTCCATACTGTCCCATCAGCTGTTAAGGCTCGAATTCTGTACATACAGAAGAAAGAATTTGTGTCCTCTACCTACAGTGTTTCCCTTTTGAGAGAAACCATTAAGCTTTGTGCCCTGTGTCAAAAGTCACAGCGAAACAACTAAGAATTTTTTCCCTGTAGGTGCATTTTTTTGTAGTGGAGCCTTGCCCTGTATGTAAAGAGAATAGAATGAGCTAACATTTTACCTCTTCAGCTGTACTTACCTCCCAGGGTAATGAACTGTTAGTACCCACGGAGCCTGTGCGGTGGTCCGGGGATTTGAAATCCTTGCTCTTCTCTGTCTTCTATTTGCCGCACTCGATGTTCTGTGCTGGCGATGACCAATCAGAATGTCACTGAACTATCCTGCAAGTGCCTAAGAGGGTAGATAAGTGGGGCTTTCAAAGCTACTATACAGGCCATTTGCCCACTGACAGCTCACCACAGATGAATGATCCAGGGAATAATCCGATTGCCTTCTGGGAATCAGGAAGGAATTTTTTGCCCCATTGGAACAAATTACACCATGCTGCACAAGAGTTTTTTTTCTTTCCTCTGAATCAACTGGGAGTTCTGGAATTCACCTGCAAAACATACCATCATCAATTCCTATACATACCACCAAGGACTTGTGTCCTGCACCTACAGTGTTTCCCTTTTGATAGAAACCATCAAGCTTTGTGCCCTGTGTCAAAAGACAAGATGACACCACCAAAAATGTCTTCACTGTAGGTGCAGTGTTTTTATACTGGAACCGCAAAGCTTTGCTCTGTATGTAGAGTGGGGCAAAAAAGTATTTAGTCAGCCACCAATTGTGCAAGTTCTCCCTCTTAAAAAGATGAGAGAGGCCTGTCATCATAGGTATACCTCAACTATGAGAGACAAAATGTGGAAACAAATCCAGACAGTCACACTCCAAACTCCACTATGGTGAAGACCAAAGAGCTGTCAAAGGACACCAGAAACAAAATTGTAGACCTGCACCAGGCTGGGAAGACTGAATCTGCAATAGGCATGCAGCTTGGTGTGAAGAAATCAACTGTGGGAGCAATAATTAGAAAATGGAAGACATACTGATAATTTCCCTTTATGTGGGGCTCCACGCAAGATCTCACCCCATGGGGTAAAAATGATCACAAGAGCGGTGAGCAAAAATCCCAGAACCACACAGGGGGACCTAGTGAATGACCTGCAGAGAGCTGGGACCAACGTAACAAAGGCTACCTTCAGTAGCACACTACGCTGCCAGGGACTCAGATCATGCAGTGCCAGACATGTCCCCCTGCTTAAGCCAGTACATGTCCGGGTCCGTCTGAGGTTTGCTAGAGAGCATTTGGATGATCCAGAAGAGGATTGGGAGAATATCATATGGACAGATAAATCCAACGTAGAACTGTTTGGTAGAAACGCAACTCGTCGTGTTTGGAGGAGAGAGAATGCTGAGTTGCAACCAAAGAACACCTTACCTACTGTGAAGCATGGGGGTGGCAACATCATGCTTTACTGTTTCTCTGCAAAGGGAACAGGACCTAAAATAAAATATAACTGCGCTACCAGAAATTCAAAACACAATACAAGCAGCCAACATTGACAATAATACAATTGCATAAAACATAAAAACCAAAAAATGTAGCGCTTAAAATAGAAAACACCTCGTGGAGAGAAGTGTTATTATAACACAGAAAAAATATAAATGTAATAGACAGATATCAATAAAAAAAAAGCGTAGAAAGTCTGCAGGCTATGTACCCAACATGTTTCGCAATAAAGCCCCAGTTGAAGCAAGTTTATTGCGAAGCATGTCGGGTACATAGCCTGCAGACTTTCTACGCTTTTTTTTTTATTGATATCTGTATTTTTGTACCCTTCTTCATTGAGGGTTTGTACATACATGTATCTTGTTTTTTTAATTTGTTTTAATAAAACATTTCCTATCGGATTAATCTGCTCTATGAAGAGGCTTTTTTTTTTTTCCCTCTTTTTCTGTTTGCATTTTTTACGCACCTATTTGGGGTGTGATTGTCCTTTTTACCACCTTGGAGTCGAAAAAAACGTCCTGGATTGGATACCCCGAGATTGGATGGTGTATTGGCATAGCTGAGGTTTACATCACCTGGATGGAGGAATTGCTATCTATCGCAATTTGATGTCTGAATGACTCACCACCAAGGTGTGTGGGTCCACACCTTCGGGTAAGCGCATCCATTACCTTTCCTGTTTATAACGTGGTATCTATCTGTATGAAGGGTGACATCCAGCTGCTGTCTTCACCTCTGGGGTATTTTGACGTGTGGCATTGCAATAGATCCTGACTACTCTCTACCGTGAAGTGATCATCTAGGATTATAGGGACTATTGTCTTTTCTTATGTAGGGTCTTGGTATAGTCCCAGTTCACTTGGTACATCCATTATTTGAACTTTTTTTGTTTTTTCATGTCACGAGTCACAAAGACTTTTTCACACTTGTGTAGTTATATTAAGTGCACTTGCCTTTATTTGGTGTAGCTTGGCTACGCTATCTATTACATTTATATTTTTTGTGTGTTATAATAACACTTCTCTCCACGAGGTGTTTTCTATTTTAAGCGCTACATTTTTTGGTTTTTAAAAGGGAACAGGAGGACTGATCCGTGTATCGGGGCCATGTATCGTGAGATTTTGTGTGCCAACCTCGTCCCATCAGCAATGGCATTGAAGATAAAACTTGGCTGGGTCTTTCAGCATGACAATGATCCCGAACACACCGCCCGGGCAACGAAGGAGTGGCTTCGTAAGAAGCATTTCAAGGTCCTGGAGTGGTCTAGCCAGTCTCCAGATCTCAACCCCAAAGAAAACCTTTGGAGGGAGTTGAAATTCGACAGCCCCAAAACATCAATGCTCTAGAGATGATCTGCATGGAGGAATGGGCCAACATACCAGCAACAGTGTGTGACAACCTTGTGAAGACTTACATAAAACGTTTGACCTCTGTCATTGCCAACAAAGGATATATAACAAAGTATTGAGATGAAGTTTTGATATTGACAAAATACTTATTTTCCACCATAATTTGCAAATAAATTCTTTAAAAAATCTGACAATGTGATTGTCTGGATTCGTTACCACATTTTGTCTCTCATAGTTGAGGTATACCTATGATGACAATTACAGGCCTCTCTCATCTTTTTAAGTGGCAGAACTGTCACAATTGGTGGCTGACTAAATACTTTTTTGTCCCACTGTATAAGAAGCAAAAAAGAAAAAAAAAAAGGCCAGAAAGGGAATACTTTGAAGCAGTTGGCCAGCTAAAACATGTATTGCAATACATGTGAATCAAAAATCCCTCTTTTTATGCAAAGTTTGTTTGAAATGGAAAGGGTGTATAGCAATGTGCAGAGCACTGATTTATAGATTCTTTTCTCCCAACACAGCGCACCACAACGCAAAGTCAATTGTTGTGGTGCACTGCACATTCTGTTGAGAGAAAAATTGGATGGATCAAGCTTGTGGCAGAAGAGAGGAGGCGATCATTATTTTATCAATCTGAAAGCTGAAAAATGGTCTGGGAAGGAAGGGGGCGAAAGTGCCCAGTATTGTAGTAGTTAAAGATATATCCCTTGGCATAATTCTAAACAATTGAAAATAATTAAGAGGGACCACCCTCTTGTTGGTCCCCTCTTGGCAATTGTTGGAAATCGTGGGACCCATTACACCCTACCTGATGGGGCCCCCAACCCTCTGAGTGTCATAGGAATGTCTTTTGATGCTTAGGGCCATCTAGTGGCCAAAATATGTATTTTCTGTTTTATGTCAATGAAAAACATTCGACCAACACAGGTTGAACTGTATTGACCATTGTCTTTTTTCAACCTTATAAACTATGTAACGATTCATTTATTGCATTTGGGCACTAGGTGGTGCTAAGTATCATAGAGATTTCCTAATCATGCTTAGCGCCATTTAGTGGTAAAAAAGTGGTATTTTCTGTTTTAAACCAATTGAAATTATTCAAGCAGCACTGGAAATAGCTTAATAATGGTTTGTTTGTTTTTATTTTTTTGCCCCATAAGCACATGTGCATGTACTTACATTGGGTGAAGTGCTATGCATATTTTTATATAAATACACCCCTTAATGCATATGGCTAGCCCATGACAACCCTAAACCTTGATTTTAGAATGAACAGCGTTGTCACCCTGTTTAAAGAAGTGGAAAAATAACGAATTTACTGACAGGATCAACCAGTAATAAAACTATGTTATGTGGGGACTTGGAAAAACAAAAGCTGCTGTGTTCATACTAGTGACAGTCTGTATGTATATATGCCATTTTTATTTTGCCTATAGTTCCACTTTAAATTGCATCTGTGCTTGTAGCGTATAAATAGAATGACAGATAAGGACAAATCCAAGCTGATTGCAATGAAGTACAAATAAACAGGTCTTGGCTTTCCAATTTCGTTTTGTCACTCAAATAAATATCGTGGGAGGTGTGGTTCAAATTATCAGAGCGCCGTTTATACTAACCGCCTCCGTGGTATGTCTTTCTTATAAACACCTCATTTGTCATGGAGAGAAATACTTCTATGGCCAAGACAAAATTCTTTGAAAATGCTTTAGAAGAAGGACATCAGTTAAGTGACTAATTGAGATAACAACACATTTTCAATACCAATAAATATTGGAGCAGATGGGGGTCAGTCTCATGTTACGTTCTTCATTTTAAATATATTTTTCTTGCAAATACCAAACCTTTAAAACTCCTTAACTTTTTATGTACAAAGATTAAGTGTGCATCCATCAATAACTGTTTAGCTCCTTTCAATGAACAATCTGCGCAATCAGTAACCAAATCGGAGGTAATACAACATTTGATAACTGACCTTGAATCTGGCTTAATCACATGGTGCCCCTATGACAAATGTACAGGGTAAACTATTGTTAACAATTAGAGTGAATCTTCATAAAACTCTACTCCCGCCTGCTGTCTATATAGGCAGCTTGGTGAGACCTTAGAGAAGACCCCCTGAGGCCAGTTTAATGAAGGATATGATTGGGGTCACAAAGGTTTTCAATTTACAACCTGTTCAAACTGCACTTTTCCCCGAGTGTACAACAATGAAGAAACTGTTGCATGTACAGTATTTAAAAATGAAAATATGAATAATCATAATAATACATGAACCCCTAAACCAGCCATTCTCAACCAGGGTTCCTCCAGATGTTGCTAGAGGTTCCTTGAGCTGTGGCTGATTCAATTCCCATCTTATGATGCCTTCATATTTTCATGTTAAATGACACTTGGCAAAGTGTCCTCAATTGTTAAACAATGTAATGCCACGTACACACGATCGAATTGTCTGGCGTACTTAGTCCGACATACAATCCGAGGGATAATCCGGCTGACTTTCTACCGAACGGACTTGGCCACACGCGGACACACAGAAAGTCCGGCGTTTGCTAGCGCGATGACGTACAGCACGTACGACGGGACTAGAAAAAGGAAGTTCAATAGCCAGTAGCCAATAGCTTCCTTTTTCGTACTTGCTTCTGAGCATGCGTCATTCTTAGTCCGCCGTACTAGCATACTGACGAACGTATTGTCCGCTGAAACCCAAGTCCGACGGGAAGATTGGAGTGCAAAAATACTTTCTTAGTCCGCCGGACTTCACGCTGGAAAAGTCCGCTGAAGCCCACACACGATCGAATTGTCCGCTGAAATGCGTTTCGGCGGACTAAGTCACCGGACAATCTGATCGCGTGTATGCGGCATAAGGGGCTCTCTTCCCACTCACCACAAATAAAAGGGGCATTCTTTCCATTGACCACCAATGTAAAGACCATTCTTCTAACTGACCCCCAATGTAAGGGACATTCTTCTCAGTGATAAGGGGCATTCTTCTCAATGACCACCCTGTAGGGAGCATTCTTCCCACTGACCACCATCGCAAGGGACATTCTTTCCACTGACTAGCAATGTAAAGGGACATTCTTCCCACTGACCACCAATGTATGGAGCATTCTTCCTCCTGATGACAAATGTAAAGACCATTCTTCCTATTGACCACCAAACTAAAGGGCATTTTTCCTACTGACCACCCTGTAGAGAGCATTCTTCCCACTGACCACCATTGTAAGGGAAATTCTTTCCACTGACCACCAACGTAAGGGGCATTCTTCCCACTGACTACCAATCTAAGGGGCATTCATCCCACTGTCCCTCAATGAATTGATTTTAGTCGGGATTCTCTGAAACCTAAAAAAAAATGTATGTCAGGAAAAGCTGCCATAGACAAAACATTAAAAAAAACTATTCATTAAGAGTAAATTATTATTTTGAAATTTTTGTATTTTAATTCACTCCTTAACAGTAACATTACATTTTGGTTTGACCAATAGCAGCTCCAAAAGCCTTTCAGTAATATACAAACTGAACAAAACAATCACTGCACACAATTTTGTTTGTCCAACACATTCTCATTGGCTGATGACACCAGATCTATCCTAAAGCTGATTTGCTAACCTTCATGGCAATAGTCTGAGGGTCGCACTAAAAAAATTAAGACATCAACAATTAACTTTGTCTTGACAATGAATCAAATTTTTAATTAGTTCAACAAACATTGAAGACATCTCTATTTCACCAACCTCCACCCTCAGATTTATATTGTAAATTTGTGTTTATAAATAATATATCGGTGTGTGTATATAGTACTTTGCATATCGTTTCTTGTTAATTTTTTTATGCTTATTTTTATTTTTTGTATAAAAATTATGTATATTATTTCCAGCCAGCACCTAGAGCACTGGGCTTCTTTTCATATGTGTACCTGGCTAATCTGAACTACTTTTGCTGGAAAAAAAAGTTTACTACACACATAACTGAAAAAGTGTCAGTGATCCCCATATCAGTACAGACAAGGCTGCATGTGAAAGATATACAGTCACCATGGTAAAAGCTATAAAACTGCTCTGCAAAACCAGTGTAACAGGTGCACCCCTTGTTAAATGTGTATTTGTAAATTACAGATTTTATAGAATGAATCATAGAATGAGTTTGCATGCATTTATGATGGATGAACAGTTACGTAATTTTTTTTTTTTTTTTTTTTTTTTTATGTTAATAAATTACAAGATGTCATTGAACTACAGTTTGATGGCAATAATTTACATAATTGTTTCATTTTTTTTTTTTAATCCCTCCATTGAGGGTTGTGCTTTCCATCCACAAGACGGCTACGATGTAGCATGATTATTAGCAGTTGCAGTGTATTCACTAAATCTATCCCATACGCTGCATACATTGAAGTGGGTACGTCCAGTGAGTACATAGCAACCAATGTTTACTGTTAACCCTGATCAGATTAGACATCGGTGATGTGTTGCCCTGCTATAAAGTCAGCTATTCCTGAAAGAAGTACGGGAGCTTCCATTGCTGACCTTCATATGGAAATGCTAGTTGTCTGGCCTTTATACTGGCACTACTGACACTAGGTCTCACTACTGTTACTACTGTCACTAAGCCCTTATTATGTATGAGATAGGAAGAGATTTCTTAATAGCTGCAGCAATGTATGCAATAAGAATAAAACTGATTGAAGGTAGGACATTTTATTTTTTTTATTTTTTTAGCCTTTAAAAAAATATAACATTCTTCTCAGAGTTCAGCTTTAAATACCTTTTTCTGATAACTGAAATAGACTTTTTGCTCTCTGGTGCTCTATGCTGGCTAGGGATGAGCTTGGTGTTCGACTCGAACATCGGCTGTTCGCACGTTCGGCGAATACCGAACGTTATGGGCCGTTCGCGTCAAATTCATGTGTAGCGCTCACGGCCCACAATGCACTGCGCCATCGCAGTGCATTGCTGGCTCACGATTGGCCAAGCATGTACTGTGACCCCGCATGCTTGGCCAATCACAGTGCCGGCAGTGAGGAGAGCCATGATTGGCCACAAGCAGGATGCCTGTGGGCAATCATAGCTCAGGCTGTGTAGTACACGCCCCACACTATATAAGGCCGCCAGTGCGGCTGCCTTGTGTAGTGTGTTGGCGTCTGTAGGAGTTAGTGGGTGTTCTCTGTGTACCTTCAACGCAGTATACACCGTCCGTTATCGACCGATTTAGCGTTCTTGCTCTTCTGCAATTGAGCTTTCAGCCAGCTGCAGGAGTTTGTGGGTGTTGTCTGTGTGCCCTGACCGCATTATACACCATTATCCACCTATATAGCTATATTGCTCTTCTGTAATTGAGCTTTCAGCCAGCTGCAGGAGTTTGTGGGTGTTTTCTGTGTGCCCTGACTGCAGTATACACCATTATCCACTATATAGCTATATTGCTCTTCTGTAATTGAGCTTTCAGTCAGCTGTAGGAGTTTATGGGTGTTGTCTGTGTGACCTGAGTGCAGTATACACCATTATCCACCTATTTTGCTCTTCTCTAATTGAGCCATCTGCCATCTCCAGGAGTTAGTTGGTGTTGTGTGCCTCCAGCAGAGCACAGTATACACCGGTATCTACCCTTTAATTCCTGTTGTTCTGTATTAAAGGCATCTGCAGGAGTTAGTGGGTGTTGTGTGCCTCCAGCACAATATACACTACCCAATTGCTGGTTTTCCCATCACCTTTCAGGCCATTACCATGTCTGGAAGGCCAACAAGGAGAGGCAGACAGGCACGAGCCGATAAAAGAGAGCAAGCAGGCTCTGTGTCTAGAGACAACAGTGCTGGTCATGGACGCGGGGCATCGTCATCAGCACGTGGCCATGGGACACGTTTGTCCTTATTTTCGGCAGCTGGACGTGTTGAGCCACATCATGCCGAAGACTTGGTAGAGTGGATGAACAAGCCCTCTTCATCCTCCTCATCCTCTCTCACCCAGGCTCAGGGTACTAGCAAAGCAGCTGCCAACGCATCGTCTTCCCTCGTCTCAATGTCTGTCAGGGTCGTTACCTGGTTGGTCGCGGTGCTGCCCGTGTTGGTGCGCGCCGATGTCCTGCGGTGCGTGCTGGGGTGCGTGTTCCTGTGCGTGCGGTGTTGCGCGCCCCTGTGGGCGCTGGTGCGCGTCGGTGTGTGCCCTCACGTGCCCCTGCTGGCGCTGGTGCGCGTCAGCGCGCTGTGGTGGGCACTTCGGGTACCGCTGGTGTGTCTGCCGGCGTTCGGGGGCGCGCGCGTCGGCGCGTGCGTGTGCGCGGTGCTTGGCGCCAAACGGCCTATTTAGGTCTGCCACTGACATCTCCCAGGTGCTGCCATGATCAACAGCTTCTCGGTTCCTGTCCCGTTGTTCGTATCCTGTGTTCCTGTTGCTTATCTCCTGACGACCCGGCTTTCCCTTGACACCGCTGACCTCTGCCTGCATCTGACCTCGGCCTGTTTGACCTCTCTTCTGCCTGCTCCTTCTGTGCCTCTGCTGCCCGCCTGTTGCCGTACCCTGCCTGCACCCGGACTTGCCTGCTCTGCTCCTGTTCTGTATCCAGTTTGCCTGTGTCCTATCTACACACCTGCTGCCGGAAGCTTCCTGCAAGTTCCTGCTCCTGGAGCCATATCACAGGCTCTCTTACCACTCCGCACTCTCAGCTACCTGTCTGCTCTATCAGGGGTTGTAAGTCGGACACGTACGGGAGACCACCCTCTGCCCAAGCGGACTCATCGGTTCGGTAAGTGCCAGCCTGACAGTATCAGGCAGCCATGACTGAGTCCAGGCAGGGGGCCTCCCCTATGGATGAGTTATGCAGACATTTGGCCGGTCTGACCCAAGCCGTGAAGTGTCTCCAGGATGGCTACTCAAGGTTGGAGGAGCAAGTCCAAGCCTTGTCCTCCTCATCTAACCCTCAAGGAACCTCCCCCACCGGTCTTTCATCTGCACCCTCCGTAGTGATGCTTCCTCCAGAGCCAAGGGTACCTACACCCGAGAGGTTTTCCGGCGATCGCACCAAGTATCGTGCGTTTCGCAACTCCTGCGAACTGTACTTCGCACTGCAGCCCCGGACATTCTCTCTAGAGGCAACCAAGGTGGGCTTTGTGATATCCCTGTTGTCCGGCGAGCCTCAAACCTGGGCCCATCGTTTACTGGAGCAGAAATCTGGAACCCTGGATAGCCTTGACAACTTCTTCTTGGCCATGTCTCAGCTCTATGAGGACCCTCAGTTGACTGCGACCGCAGAAGCCGCACTACACTCTCTCCAACAAGGTCGCAGAGCGGCCAAGGACTATGCAGTGGAGTTTCGCCGTTGGAGCTCCGACACGGATTGGAATGACGCCGCCTTGCGTCACCAATTCCGGATGGGACTTTCTGACCCCCTTAAGGATGAGTTGGCACGGGTAGGAATACCACAAACCCTGGATGAGTTAGTCAACCTCTCCATTCAGATTGACCGCCGGTTAAGGGAACGCCGGTCGGAGAGGTCCTCCAGCCACTTCCGTCCCACCTGGGTGCTCCCAAAGGTTCCCAGTTCTGCTGGTCAGTTCTCGTCTACCTCTTCTGCTCCCGCTCTGGAAGCTCCGGAACCAATGCAGCTCGGATTACTCCGGCCCTCGTTGACCCCTGAAGAAAAGCAGCGCAGACGTACCCTTAACTTATGTCTCTACTGTGGTGAACCTGGGCATTATGTCAGGGCTTGCCCCAACAAGACACGTAAGTGTGTTTCCTCTTCCTTCACGTGTGCCTCTGTTCTACGAAAACCCAGTTCTCACCTTGCCCTTCTCCTCACTTTGCAGCTTCCAGGAGGGAGTTTTCCAGTGTCAGCCATCATTGACTCCGGAGCATGCAGCTGCTTTATCGATCTGACCTTCGCTGCCAACCATCACATCTCGCTCATACCCAAGGCTCAGGGGCTTGCTGTACATCTAGCCGATGGCTCCGCCCTTAGTTCCGGTCCCGTCACTCAAGAGACTGTTCCTCTGCTGGCTACTATGGGCACCTGTCACCAGGAGCACCTGCGTCTGGATGCCATCTCCTCCCCCTTGTTTCCAATTATCCTGGGGATACCCTGGTTGCAGGCCCACAATCCAAGCATTAACTGGGCCACAGGAGAAATCAAGTTTCTTTCCGATTACTGTCAACAACACTGCTTGGCCCGACCGACATGCAACTCCTCTCAACTTCTCTGTTTGGATGTCGATCCAAAATTGCTTCAGATCGTTCCGGAACCCTACAAGGACTTTGTGGATGTTTTTAGCAAAAAAGGCGCAGATATTCTTCCCCCCCACAGGCCTTATGACTGCCCTATTGAACTGTTACCAGGTACCGAAGTCCCCTTTGGGAGAATTTTTCCATTAACGGAACAGGAGTTAGGCACGCTGAAGGAGTATATTGACGAAAACCTAAAGAAAGGGTTTATCCGTCCATCTACTTCCCCTGCCGGTGCTGGCATTTTTTTCGTCGAAAAAAAGGACCATTCCTTACGTCCATGCATTGACTATCGGGAATTGAATAAGATAACTGTCAAAAACCGTTACCCTTTACCCCTAGTACCCGAGTTGTTCCAGAGGCTGGGGTCTGCAGTCATCTTTTCGAAATTGGATCTTCGCGGAGCTTACAATTTAATCCGTATCCGAGAAGGAGACGAGTGGAAGACAGCGTTTCGTACTCGTTTTGGGCACTACCAGTACCTTGTCATGCCCTTCGGGCTGTGTAATGCACCCGCAACCTTTCAACATTTTGTCAACGACATCTTTCGCGACTACCTGGATCTATACGTAATTGCATACCTGGATGATATCCTAATCTTTTCCTCATCCTTGGAAGACCATCGTAGACATGTCCGTAGTGTGCTAGCTCGTCTCAGGGTACACGGGCTCTACGCGAAACTCGAAAAATGCGAGTTTGAACGCCAGTCCATCCAATTCCTGGGCCTGGTTATATCTGTGGAGGGCATCAAGATGGACCCCCAAAAAGTATCTGCCATCCTGGACTGGCCTGCACCTGAGGACCGGAAGGGCGTACAACGTTTCGTCGGTTTTTCCAACTTCTACCGGAAATTTATCAGGGGTTTCTCTGCGATTATTGCTCCCATCACCGAACTGACCAGGCAGGGTACCCGATTCTCTTGGACCCCTGAGGCACAGCTGGCCTTCGAAAAACTTAAGATGCTGTTCACCTCTGCCTCTATTCTAAAACATCCGGACCCAGCCTTACCCTTCGTTCTGGAAGTGGATGCCTCGGAAATCGCTGTGGGGGCGGTGTTATCCCAACGGCAGGGTGCCAAGGCCCTTCTTTTCCCGGTGGCGTTCTTTTCTCGCAAACTGTCATCATCCGAAAGGAACTATGATGTTGGGGACCGAGAACTTCTGGCCATTAAGGCGGCTCTGGAGGAGTGGCGTTACTTATTGGAAGGTGCTGCACATCCCATCCTGGTTTACACCGACCACAAAAACCTGGAATATTTGAGAACTGCCAAAAGACTTAGACCACGGCAAGCCAGATGGGCTCTTTTTTTTTCCCGGTTTCAATTTCATATCACCTATAGACCTGGTTCTAAGAATGTCAAGCCGGATGCCCTGTCACGTATGTTTTCTATCCCTGAAGAGACTCGGCCTCCTGATACTATTCTCCCTTCTGGGAACTTCTTGCTCCTCCAAGGGGACCTTATCTCCCGGATCAGACAGGCTTCTGTTGGAATGCCCCCGAGCCCCGAGGTCAGCTGTAGTGAGGGGTTGTTCTGGCATAAAGGCAAGATTGTGGTCCCTGAAGCCTTGAAGGTAAACGTGTTGGAACTCTGCCACGATCATAAGATGGCCGGACACTTTGGTACCCGGAAGACTGCCGAACTGATTCAGCGCACCTTTTGGTGGCCTCAACTTCTTAAGGACTGCAAGGACTATGTGGACTCGTGCAGCACTTGCTCCCGAAATAAAAACAGCCGGACGCGGGCTTGGGGCCTACTGAAACCTTTACCTGTCCCTGAGAGACCGTGGAAAATGATCTCGATGGACTTTATCGTGGAACTCCCCCTTTCCGAGGGGTTCTCCACTATCTTTGTTGTCGTAGATAGGCTGTCCAAGATGGCCCATTTCCTCCCGATGAGGGGCACTCCCTCGGCTATGGAGACGGCCAAGATCTTTGTCAAAGAAGTTGTAAGGCTGCATGGGAACCCGGCAAGTATTGTTTCCGACCGAGGCGCCCAATTCACCTCGAGGTTTTGGAGAGCGCTCTGCGGGTCTCTTGAAATTGAACTGGCCTTTTCCTCCTCTTATCACCCCCAGACAAACGGACAAACGGAGAGAACCAATCAGTCCCTGGAGCAGTACATCCGCTGTTTTTCTTCTTTCTCGCAGGATGACTGGGTCTCGCTACTACCCATGGCGGAGTTTGCCTATAACAACTCCTTGCACTCCGCCATCAACCAGACACCGTTCTTTGCCAATTACGGCTTCCACCCAGCCTTCTTGCCCAGCTCAGTCCCAGAATGCCTTGTTCCGGCAGTTTCCGAGACATTGGACTTCTTTTCTAAAAACAACCAACTCCTAAAGGAAACCATGGCCCGGTCCCAGGAATGCTATAAACGGGCGTTTGACAAAATTAGACGGGGAGAACTCGTTCTGGCTCCCGGCAGCCAAGTATGGTTATCTACAGTCAACCTTAAGATGGCCTGTCCTTCCAAGAAGTTAGGCCCTAAATTCATGGGCCCCTTTTCTGTAAAAAGGAAGATAAACGAAGTGGCATATGAACTTAACCTGCCTGACTCTTTTAGAGTGCACCCGGTCTTTCACGTGACCTTACTGAAGCCCGTTACCCCAAATCCCTTTGCTGACCGCACCACCGACCCACCCGAACCTGTTATAGTGAACAATGAAGAGGAGTTTGAGGTTGAAGCAATCCTTGATTGCAGGAAGAGGGGTAATGTAACCCAGTACCTCATCAAGTGGAAGGGTTATGGACCTGAGGACAACTCCTGGGAACCCGAGGACAATCTACATGCTCAGGAACTTTTGCGGGCCTTCAAGAACCGTCAGGTTTCCAGATCGGCTCACCTGGGCAGCCGGAGTCTGCCCTTAGGGAGGGGGCACTGTCAGGGTCGTTACCTGGTTGGTCGCGGTGCTGCCCGTGTTGGTGCGCGCCGATGTCCTGCGGTGCGTGCTGGGGTGCGTGTTCCTGTGCGTGCGGTGTTGCGCGCCCCTGTGGGCGCTGGTGCGCGTCGGTGTGTGCCCTCACGTGCCCCTGCTGGCGCTGGTGCGCATCAGCGCGCTGTGGTGGGCACTTCGGGTACCGCTGGTGTGTCTGCCGGCGTTCGGGGGCGCGTGCGCGCGCGTGCGGGTGCGCGCGCGTGTGCGAGGTGCTTGGCGCCAAACGGCCTATTTAGGTCTGCCACTGACATCTCCCAGGTGCTGCCTGATCAACAGCTTCTCGGTTCCTGTCCCGTTGTTCGTATCCTGTGTTCCTGTTGCTTATCTCCTGACGACCCGGCTTTCCCTTGACACCGCTGACCTCTGCCTGCATCTGACCTCGGCCTGTTTGACCTCTCTTCTGCCTGCTCCTTCTGTGCCTCTGCTGCCCGCCTGTTGCCGTACCCTGCCTGCACCCGGACTTGCCTGCTCTGCTCCTGTTCTGTATCCAGTTTGCCTGTGTCCTATCTACACACCTGCTGCCGGAAGCTTCCTGCAAGTTCCTGCTCCTGGAGCCATATCACAGGCTCTCTTACCACTCCGCACTCTCAGCCACCTGTCTGCTCTATCAGGGGTTGTAAGTCGGACACGTACGGGAGACCACCCTCTGCCCAAGCGGACTCATCGGTTCGGTAAGTGCCAGCCTGACAATGTCATCATCAGTGACTCCTTCCCTAGACCCACCACATCCTCCTGAGGAGTCCCCTGAACTCTTTGAGCACAGTGTTGGGTACATGCTCCAGGAGGATGCCCAGTGTTTTGTAGGCTCTGTTGATGATACTCAGCTAGAGGAAGGCAGTAGCGTGAGCGCAGAGAGAGGGGATGATCAAGAACGACAGCAATCTGGCAGCCATGTTCCACAAGCTGCAGCATACTGCCAGGTTTGCTCCAGGGATGAAGAGGGAGGGGATGATGAGGGCACTGACTCCACGTGGGTGCCTGGTAGGAGAGAGAAGGAGGAGGCACATCTCCAATGAGGCTGGATGCCCTCCAGGGGCCAGCTTAGGGGCAGCACACCGACTGAATCACACCGCAGAGCTCCGCCTATGCAGGGCGCTGCCTCTGCGCGTTATTCTAAAAGTTCTTTGATGTGGGCCTTTTTTGAGACGAGTGCATCAGATCGCACCGCTGCTATTTGCAACATATGTCTCAAGCGTATCTCGCGTGGCCAAAACATTATTGCACGTACATTAGTAGTTTTAAAATGCGCATGGATTAAAACGTAGCCAGTTGGCTCAAAACAGGCATCCGTCCTCCTACTACAGACAGCATGGTGACGTACCCTCCTCCAGACACATTTTGTAATACGTTACGTTGTCAATGGGGGAGCCTCATTGACAATGTCACGTATGATGAAACGCAGCTGGAGGAGGGTACGTGTTGACGTCAGTCTTTCTTTTTTCCATTTTTTCCGAAACGAGGTGGCCACGGATTCTACAGCACTGGATCTTCGGGGCAAATAAAGGCCTTGGCTGGGCTATAGCAACATGCCTTGTTTACTTTCTATCTGGTAAACAGGAATTCTTTAAGGTGGCAGCACACTTTTTGATGTGAATCACTGTGGTGGCATTGCGATTAAGATCTACCTTATCATTCCGATTATGGACACATATTGTCATGATATGCAATCAAGGATGCACTAATATAATTTGAGACTTTTTCAGCGCAGCTTCTCCCTCATTTTTGTTTTATTTACTTATTCAAACATTAGCGTGGTTTTAGCCTATTAACTCTATCTCAACTACCAATCAACTGGCCCCGCCTACATGACTGTGAAAATGGAGGCTATTAATACAATATCTTTCTAACCCAATTCTGCTGAAAATTTTAACCCTAGAAGAACTGAAATATTATTATTATTAAATAATATTGAAATAATTTTTAGGTTTCGGGGAAACCCTTTCATGAAATGAATTCATCAAAGGTCAGTCAGAAGAATGTCCCTTAAATTGGTGGTCAGTGGAAAGAATGTCCCCTACATCAGTGGTCAATGTGAAGAATGCTTCTTACATTAGTGGTCAGTGGGAAGAATGCTCCTTATATTGGTGGTCAGTGGGAAGAATGTCCCTTACATTGGTGGTCAATGGGAAGAATGTTCTTTTACTGGTGGTCAGTGGGAAGAATGTCCCTTACATTGGTGATCAGTGGGAAGAATGTCCCTAAAATTAGTGGTCAGCAGGATTATTGCTCCTTACATTGCTGGCCAGTGGCAAGAGTGCTCCTTACACTGGTGGTCAGTGGGAAGAATGCCCATTATATTGGTGGTCAGTGGAAAGAATGTTCCTTACATTGGTGATCAGTGGAAAGAATTCTCCTTACATTGGTAGTCAGTGGGAAGAATGCCTTCTTTACAGACAGCTCAAAAGATCATTGGTGTCATGTGTTGGACCTGGAACTATGCAGGTCAGTGGGAAGAATTTTTCTTATGGAGAGCTACCCCCATAGGAGCCGCAGGTGAATATGGGTATCTCCCACCCTGCACAGCCAGGCACACAAATTTTCCACACACACTGGAGTCAGGAATCAGTCCTTGCAGCTTTGTTTTTGTATTTTATTAGGGGGGGTTGAACTTGGACAGTGATAGGGTTATTATGGGGTGAACAAAATGAGCTGCGCTAAAAACAAAAAATTATATACCTAAAACCTAATCCAGAACTATACCGATAGATATAGAAAAGAACAATATTAAGTGACGAAATTATAATTAGTAAACAGTATACATAAATGTTATCATATCATCATATAAGTGAATATAGTGTATACTAGATCTAAAATGAAGTCAACATAAATCCTAAAGAAAAAACCCCCCCCACAAAAATTAATGTATATTAAAACAAAAATTGTGTGTGCTAAATCTAAACCAATAAAATTAGCAAAAATAGTATTTCAAAAGCAATAAAGAGTTCATATATAATGAAGAAAAAATTGTCCAAAAAGTATTGTTGATTCCTCAAAAATGATATTAAGGTGCAAAAATATCCACAAATGTGTGTATATAGAAAATAATCAAAACAATCCTCCACCAGTGAGAAGAGGGGCCGCTTACCAGAGTTTTAGATCCCAGTGTTAGTGAGATCAGTAAGGCAACAGCACAGAGGTTTCTGGATAAACCGTCACAGGCACCACACCATTTGCATCTCCAATACGAAGGTTCCAATCGGGAAACGAAGGTATCGTAAATTGCTGACACCACGCTGCTTCTATCTCCAATACGAAGCCTCCAGTCAGGAAACGAGGGTATCGTGGATCATGTATAAAAAATCAAAGGCACTCGCATAGCGTAAAACCACTTGGTTTAATGAAATAGAATAAAAAAATTTACACTCACATATGTATAGAAAAAACGATCACAAATTAATTTTAGTGAGACTAGCTTCATAGGTGAGGTGTATACCCCTGGTGTTGGCGTTAAGCTCACTCATAAACAAGGAGAGATCTGATTCACTCCCATCCCATAGGAGGAGGATGTCGTCTATGTACCTGGCCCAAAAGGTCAGCTGCGGCCTGACCCGGGCATAGACAACATCCTCCTCCCATTTCGCCATAAACGAATTCGCCAAACTAGGAGCATATTTTGCCCCCATTGCGACCCCTTTAATCTGGCGAAAAAAATCCCCTCCAAACCAAAAAAAGTTATGCGTAGCCGCATAATCTAAAAGTTTCATAATAAAGACTATTTGTTCTGAAGGGAGATCGGAGAACCTCTCTAGGGAATCCGAGACGGCTTCTAGACCCATGTTTTGGGGTATACTTGTATATAGTGACGCAACATCTGCAGTCACCAGCAGGGTCCCTTGTTTCGGATGGTATCCCCCGAGAAGGTTAATTATATGCCTCGTGTCTTTAATAAATGATGACATTCAACGCACTAAAGGTTGTAGAAAGAAATCTATATACCTGCCCACCCGGGAAGTGATGGAATCGATCCCACTAATGATGGGTCGTCCCGGGGGGCAGGTAAGACTCTTATGGACCTTAGGTAAGTAGTAAATTATAGGCATTCTAGGAGTTTTTGGAACAAGAAAGGCCTTTTCTTTCTTATTTAAGATTCCCTGATCGAATCCTTCTGCAACGAGGGACTCCAAAGTTCTTTTATATTGTGCATTCGGATTAGAGGGTAGGGAGATGTATGTAGCCCTATCCCCCAAAATCCGATTCATCTCGCTTATATAGTCATCCTTATTTAGGATGACTATACCCCCCCCTTTGTCCGCTGGGCGGATGACCACATTTTTATTGTTGCAGAGGGATTCAATGCCAGCATCGATCACCTCTTTATTTTTAACTTTTTTTATGCGTAAGTCTTCAAGGTCTTTGAGGGCCAGATCACGAAAGACTTTTAAAGAGGGACACAGATGTCCAGGTGGATTAAAGAGTGATGGATTGGAAAGTCCCGAGTGACAATAGTCACCAGAGGCATTTCTAAGAAAATTTGTAGGATTTGAAGCTACATATCTTTGGATATTAAGTTTTCTCACATACTTATGAATATCCATGTATGTTTGAAACTTATTCATATTTTTGGCTGGGGCAAACTTAAGGCCCTTATCCAGGACACTCAGTTCGCAATTACTAAGAGTGGCCGAGCTAAGGTTAAAGATACCTGCACCAGTTATGTTCTTGGTCTTTTTGGGCTGAGTACGCCTCCCCCCTCTAGTTCCTCTCTTAGCTCGACCACTCTTTTGATGCCTTGGTTTGGCCTGGGAAAACCCCAATTGTTGTGGCTTGGGTTGGTACCCAAGTTGCCATTACCAGAGTTTCCCTGAATATCAATGTAGAGACCCATATTATTGGGCCTCAGGTTTGTCATACCCTCCATAGGTGGAAACCCAGAATCCTGTAGAGGCAAAAAACTATTCTGTGTAGGAATATTAAATTGAGATTGGTAGTCCACATCATAATGTACCACTTGGCTGTTATTGTAAGCTGTTGGTGGGTTAGGTTTTGGATTTTTTTTGGGGGTTTTTATTATGGGGTGCCCACTTGATTAGCAAGGAATTCTTCAGGAACACAACTATATACATCCAGTATACAGTATATACACTTCTCTTCTACTCTTCGACTCAGAATTAAGAAACGTCAGTACAGCACTGGATGAAAGATGCAAGGGTCTGTCAGGAGTACAGAAACTCATTGACCTTTTATACATACACACACACACTAATTACAAGCAAACAGATCACAGGTGAGGATGGCTACCATCAAAAGCCATTCAAATCCCATTGTGTCAACCTGTGTGCATGTTATCAGGCCAAAATCACCAGGGTATGTAAACTTTTGATCAGGATCATTTGATTAGTTTCTGTTGTCATTATGATTTAAAAAGAGTAAACACAGTTGATTGATAATAAATGGCTTCAGCCAAACACTAACCATTAATGAAAGAAAAGTTTTGTGTGTTATCATTCATATTCTCTGCAAAATGGCCAATAAATCATACATTCTGCCAGGGTGTATGAGCACAACTGTATGTGTGTCATAGAACAGTGTTTCCTAGCAGGGCATGCTAATAGTTGCAGTTCACCTAAAGCTTCTGAGACCTATAGGCTTCCCTTTTTTATACACACATGTTGCAGGAAATACACAGCAATCATATAACGTGTATCTCAGAGTGAGCTGTGTATGGTTATGTCACTTTATCAGATGGTTACCATATGGACAGTGTGAGAATGAGATAGCTGACAAACTACAGGCCAAGTGTGACATTATACATGAATCTATACATATACACAGCGCAAAACGGAAATATCACCCCTTAGCTTCCCACAGATCTTCAAAGCTCTGACTATGGATAAAAAAAAAATTCACCTTTTCCAGCTTGTAGACCCCCATCTGGAAATTATTAACCCAATGAAAGACTTGCAGGGAAATGGGGAGCATATGTAAGTAAACACAGTACAAGTAAATAGAACGTCCAGACACCACTAACGCGATATGAAGTTCGGGACACTGCATTGGTTAATGCAATCACATTTTCCACCAGCATCTGTCCTCTGTCAAGTCCCCTCTCCTCTCCCCCCCGTTGTCCTGTCACCTTCATACATCTGCTAGGTTTGGCACTGAAGGGGTGGACTGACCCTATAAAAATGTATTTTTGCCCAATGAGTCTGCTGGGAGTAACGTGAAGGAACAACGAGGAGGAAGTGAAAAGGCTTCATTAGGAAATGGATTAGGAGTTTGGTGTACCTTGAGCGCTGACAGTGACAGGAAGTGAAGTTCAGGTGGTGGACCTCCATACCTTGCTGGGGTGAGGGGGAATGCATGGGAAACTATATCACAACTGAGTCCCCTTTAATTGGACTTGATGGAAGAAAATGTGTTAAGGGGCCTTCCTATGCTGCAACTGCTAAATCACAGGCAACATAGCTTAGCTCCATATTAAATATCATCCCATTGTTCACCCACTAATCTTCCACATATATCCTGCGAACAACCTTTCCTATTATTCTGCATGATCTCACTGAATATCTCCTCATATTTCTCAATGCATCCCTTCGCAGTGACTAGAGATTCCTTTCCTAGAAATCTAGGGAGTCACATTCACATGAACTATATACAGGACAAGTTTAAAGCAAACCCACTCTCTGCCCATGCTAGGCAAGGCAACAGGTTCTCTAATGTCCCTTTCCTCTGCAGAATATAATCACATTGCCTGCTCTAGACATCTACAAGGCACCTACATGAGTGTGTTTTTAGCCTACCACAACCAAAGGCAATACACTACAATGGTACTCTTAGCTCTTGTACACACGGTCGGAGATTCCAACGGAATGTGTCTGATCGGACCGTTTTGTCGGATATTCCGACTGTGTGTGGTCTCCATCGGACGGTTTCCGTCAGAGAATCCAACGGACCAAGTTTTCCAACTTGTTGGTAAAATTTTCCGACAAAATGCTCCGATCGGACATACTCCGATCATGTGTAGAGAATTCTGATCGGACAAAGTGCCACGCATGCTCAGATCAAATTCCTACATCAAAGCTATTGGCTACTAGCCTGAACGTAGTCCCGTCGTAACGAAATAACGTCATCACGTTCTGAACGATCAAATTTTCAGTCAACTTTGTCCGACCGTGTGTATGTAATAGTTTCAAAATCCGACGGATTTGGTTGTCGGAATGTCCGACCGTGTGTACAAGGGCTTACACATTGCATAAAAACACATAAAGTAACACACACTAACAAGCTTTACTTTAATGCATTACTAAGGTGTGAATGTAACCTTAAAGTCATAGCTGGCTTTTTATTATGTCTTTATTCAATCTTTAAATAAATTTGATTTGATTTGGGTAAGTGGGAGGATGGATGGGCAGTAGAATGTCTTGTTTCTCAAGATTACTTGCGATCGTGGTTGCGATTCCCATTAGATAGAAAGCATCTCCAAGCAGGCTTGTTGTGCTGGGCAAAAGGAGGGTGGGGGTCATGTATGAATGGGTCTGTTGGATTACAAAGTGCACAATTTTATTCTTCTTTTTGGAATCTGCATACACAAAAACAGAAAACAACAAAGGCTGACAGTGCTCAGGGGCTGATATAAAGTGATTGTAGAAATGGCTGCAATAATCAACAGTCAATGGCCAATATAAACACTGGCGATTTATTCACAACCTTAGAAAAAAGTGTATATTCCATATGACAATATTGCAATGTTGCCACGCTAACCCTGAATCTGGCTCAGGCACCGATTGGTCACTGTGTCCTGGGCAAGGAGAGACATGGAGAGGCACCAACGGCCATGGAAAATCCAAGCCGGATCCTGCAGAGTGAATGGTGTCACTGGAGCACCTGGGAAGAAGCGTGGTACCCGGAAGGAGGAAACCACTGTAATCAGCGTGGAACGCATGCATCCCTATTGCCTTAACAGTGTGTTTAACACGCATGTGCTTTTTTAAAGTCACGGGAATGATGGCAATCAGTGATTTTAAGCCCAATATGGGGCGGGGAGTTGGCAGATTGGCGTCATTCCTGTGACTTTGAAAAGCGAATGCACGCAAAACGCGTTCTCACGGCAACAGGGGCGCATTCGATCCACGCTGGTTACAGTGGCTTCCTCCTTCCGGGTACCGTACTTCCGCCAAGGTGCTCCAGTGACGCCATCCACTCGCATCGGCATAGTTCAATGTTCTGTCAAAATAGCCAATTTGTCGAAATCTCCAATCGCATCACTTCCGGTTACTGTAAAGCATCCATAATTGGAGATTTTGATGAGTTGCTATTTTGACACACCGGAAAGGATAAACATTCCGGTACACAAAGAGTTTGTGGTTTTGGTAGAAAAGCGGCTAAGGATGTAAAAGCCTTGGAGGCGGCCATATTGTTGGTTAGTATCAGGTGGACTAACAATGTCCACTTACAATATCGTGTACCAGAGTGTATACACTTGTCAGTGTTGTGTCAAAACAGCAACTCGTCAAAATCTCTGATTACTGATGCTGTACAGTGACTGGAAGTGACGTGATTGGAGATTTCGACAAGTTGTCTATTTTGACAAAACATCAGCCATGCTGGTTGGCGCCTCCCCATGACTCTCCTTGCCCAGGACACAGTGACCCATCAGTGCCTGAGCCAGCTCCAGTGTCAGCGTGGCAACATTGCAATATTTACAGCCCCTGAGTGCTGTCAGCCTTTGTTGTTTGCAGTTTTTTGTATTTAATCCTGTGCTACCGGACAGCAGCCCAGTTGAGCTGTGGGGGATTTACAACTAGTAACCCAGCTTTTATGGTGCACAAAAACAAAACACCAAATGAAACCAAAAAAGTGCATGTGGCCCACCAGATCCCAAAGCTCCTGACGGGCACAAGGCATACAGTGGTGTGAAAAAGTGTTTGCCCCCTTCCTCATTTCCTGTTCCTTTGCATGTTTGTCACACTTAACATCAAACCAATTTAAACAATAGTCAAGGACAACACAAGTAAACACAAAATGCAATTTGTAAATGAAGGTGTTTATTATTAAAGGTGAAAAAAAATCCAAACCATCATGGCCCTGTGTGAAAAAGTGAAAAAGTGAAAAAGTGTTAAAACATACTATAACTGTGGTTGTCCACACCTGAGTTCAATTTCTCTAGCCACACCCAGGCCTGATTATTGCCACACCTGTTCACAATCAAGGCATCACTTAAATAGGAGCTGCTTGACACAGTAAGGTCCACCAGAAGATCCTTAAAAGCTACACATCATGCCGAGACCCAAAGAAATTCAGGAACAATTGAGAAAGAAAGTAATTGAGATCTATCAGTCTGGAAAGGGTTATAAAGCCATTTCCAAAGCTTTGGGAATCCAGCGAACCACAGTGAGAGCCATTATCCACAAATGGCGAAGACATGGAACAGTGGTGAACCTTCCCAGGAGTGGCAGGCCGCCCAAAATTACCCCAAGAGCGCAGCGACGACTCATCCAAGAGGTCACAAAAGACCCCACAACAACGTCCAAGGAACTGCAGGCCTCACTTGCCTCAGTTAAGGTCAGCGTTCATGCCTCCACCATCAGGAAAAGACTGGGCAAAAATGGCCTGCATGGCAGAGTTCCAAGGAGAAAACCACTGCTGAGCAAAAAGAACATCAAACCTCGTCTCAATTTCTCCACAACACATCTTGATGATCCCCAAGACTTTTGGGACAACATTCTGTGGACCGATGAGACAAAAGTGGAACTCTTTGGAAGGTGTGTGTCCAAGTATATCTGGCGTAGAAGGAACACTGCATTTCATAAAAAGAACATTATACCAACAGTAAAATATGGTGGTGGTAGTGTGATGGTCTGGGGCTGTTTTGCTGCTTCAGGACCTGGAAGACTTGCCGTGATAAAAGGAACTATGAATTCTGCTGTCTACCAAGAGATCCTGAAGGAGAATGTCCGACCATCTGTTCGTGTACTCAAGCGGAAACGAACTTGGGTTCTGCAGCAGGACAATGATCCTAAACACACCAGCAAGTCCACCACCGAATGGCTGAAGAAAAACAAAATGAAGACTTTGGAGTGGCCTAGCCAAAGTCCTGACCTGAATCCTATTGAGATGTTGTGGTATGACCTTAAAAAGGCCGTTCATGCTTGAAAACCCTCAATGTAACTGAATTAGGACAATTCTGCAAAGATGAGTGGGCCAAAATTCCTCCAGGACGCTGTAAAAGCCTCATTGCACGTTATCGCAAACGCTTGGTTGCAGTTGTTGCTGCTAAGGGTGGCCCAACCAGTTATTAGGTTTAGGAGGCAATCACTTTTTCACACAGGGCCATGATGGTTTGGATTTTTTTTCACCTTTAATAATAAACACCTTCATTTACAAATTGCATTTTGTATTTACTTGTGTTGTCCTTGACTATTGTTTAAATTGGTTTGATGTTCCGAAACACTTAAGTGTGACAAACATGCAAAGGAACAGGAAATGAGGAAGGGGGCAAACACTTTTTCACACCACTGTATACAGGTTCACCTAGCCAGAAGGCCTGTCTGAACCAGCTCCTCATGACCATCCCAAGCTAACCAATGAGTACTGGGTGGGGGGCACTCCCGAAGTAAGATTCCCCCAAAGCAGGGGTGGAGTTACCTGATGGCCATACATCCCCACACAAAAAAGTGCACTGGGGTGCTTCATGGTCCCTTCCTAAGAGGATCCCTGGACCCGGGGCTCAAGACTCCTACGCAACGGTGGTATAAATTTGAGGGAAGGCTGGGTTCGGGAAAGCACATCGAGCAGGACATGCTGTGACTACTGTGGAGGAGGGCTGTTGCGCCTTGCAGTCTGTTGGAGGCACCGGAGGTCTGGAGATCAACTAGCACCTAGAGAATGCCAATATGAACTACTACCTTTCGGCAGCCAGATAGGGATTGTTAGGGTTATTCTGAAGCTAATGTTTATCGTGGACTGTAATGCTGAAAGACTCTAAGCCCCTGTACACACGGTCGGAGATTTCGACAACCAAATCCGTCTGATTTTCTCCGTCGGATTTTCTCCGTCTGATCTTGTCCGAAACTGTTGCATACACACGGTCGGACTAAGTTGTCGAAAAATCCAATCTTTCAGAACGTGATGACGTAATTTCGTTACAATGGGACTACATTCAGGCTAGTAGCCAATAGCTTTGATGTAGGAATTTGATCTGAGCATGCGTGGCACTTGGTCAGATCAAAATTCGCTACACATGATCGGAGTATGTCTGACCGGCCCAGTTGGTCGGGAAATATTTCCGACAAGTTGGAAAATTGGGACGGATATTCCGACGGAATCAGTCCGATGCATACCACACACAGTCGGATTATCCGACGACACGGTCCGATAGGACACATTCCGACGGATTCTCCGACCGTGTGTACAAGGGCTAAGTAAAGTTATATCAGCTGTTCCAACTATCCCCCATCATGAAGTAAGTGAAGTTATTTAAAGGGGAGCAAGCTAGTCCTGGCGTATTAAAAGAATTTGGGTCAGTAAGGCACATGTGGGGTATGACAGTCGTGATGCATGGTACCTCCTATAGTTGACGGGTCCTCTGGTAGCGCGGGGGTTGATGTTCTGGCTCCTTCCCTAGCAGTCAGTTTCCAGTAGCAACTGGAACCAAACCCATGTTATGGAGATTCATGCCTTGGTTACATGGTATGGAATTGAAGGAGGTAACAATTACACAAATGAAGCCCATGCTAGATGCACAGGGGGGACCTCATTCTGTTGATGGGAGTGAGGTAACAGAAGTACACTGGACTGATGGAGACGGTGTTGGCTTAGCAGCGTCCCTCCTAATGCAACATACATCAAGCAAGATGTGTAGAGACAGCGCTTTAAAGTAGAAATCTGTACTTTTATTGCTGCACACAGTTACACAGCTTAATTCTAAGTCGGGGAACTTACTTAATGTTAGACTTTCAGATGACCGCAGTCCCTACCTGGTTCCCGGGCATTGGTGAGCGTATTCATGGTGAAAGGTACCCTTACCTGCATATGCTTGAACCCTTAATAAATGATTGGATAAATAAATAAAGGTATGGATGATTAGAAGATCTCCAGTCATATCCCCCCCCCCCCCCCCCATCATGAATTAAGTTGCTGAGCAAAGCCATGGAAGAAAATAAAACGAAAAAGCGCTTTATGCAGAACAGAAGCAGAGTAGGGTATAGTGAGCGTCGTACAAGGTGAATAGAAAGACGGTGTCTGCAGGATTTATATGCTGCTAACCAAATGCACATTTGTCAAAGCGAAAAGTTTCTTTGAATGCCTTCAAAGAAAATCATACACATACCCGTATTGCTGGCTCGTCTTCCCTTTGGTCCACCGTTTAACTTCAAAGAGATCTATACAAAAAAGCAGCATCACCTTCTCCGACATGTGCACATTCTTGCAGGCAAAACCTGCAAAAAAAAAGGCGTCCAGCGACTGCAGGGTTTTTGCAATGACAGCTGTTATATAGCTGAGGTCGACGTTCATTATGGGTAAGGATGAGCTCAGGCGTGTTTGCATACGGCACGTGCAGAGCCTGCCAGGAAGTCGGCACTGGGGAGCGCTAATCACAGTGCTGTGCAGTGCTGACTTCCTGTCTCTGCACGTGACCTATGCGAACACGCCTGAGCTCATCCTTAATTATGGGCGTTTGGCGGGTGCTCGAATTTCCCACAAACTCCCCGTAATGTTCGGTGAAAGGGTGAACAACCAAACTTATGTTAAACTCGAACATCGAGCTCATCCCTAGTCCCCATCTGCTACCCTGAGCCACTCGCAGTCCAGAATGAAAACAAACAGGCCTAGCAACCAGCTGGGCCTGCCTAAATTTACCTACTCTGCCAACAAAAAATCCTCACTCTAGCACCTACCTAACTAGAGGTACATGTGCGTTGCAGCTTCTTCATTATCCAATCAGCAAGCTGCAGATGAGAAGCAGGTGACACCACTGTATTCCTTGACATTACCAGAGAAGGTGGTGTCTCCCTGCTCGCTGTGCAGAGGTTTAAGAGGTTTATATGCTGGCAGAGGTTTATGAATCACAAAATTGATTGAAAAGAATGACAAACCTTTTGGAGTTTCAACAGGTTTTTTTAGGGCTCATTTAGACTTGCGTTTGGGGGGGTGGCAAAAATATATGGTTAAGCAGCATTTTCACCATTCTCCAACAGCCCCCCTTAGCTGCCGGTAAGAATAAAGTACAGTCATCCATAGTGATGGGCCAGTCACTTATGGAGTGAGGGAGTGGGCAAGCTCCAACAATACCAGGGCAAAACTGCCTGGCATTTGGGCACAGTTGGGGCACTAGTCCATATTTAACTCCAACATTTTTTGCCTTTTAATAATTTTAAAAACCCTGTGATATTTTTGCGATCTTCCCTTCATTTGCAATATGTTTATTAATATTTTTTATAAAAAGAGATACAAACATTCACAATGGTCATTCCAATGTGGACATTATGTAGCAATACAAATACAATTTCCAGTACAGTGTCTTGTCTTGGTATTATTTTTGTGAAATTGGTTTCTTCGAGCAAGTAATTGTGTTTATATAGAATTTTATGACCCTACATATAGAAAAAGTATAGAGTAGCATCTAGTTTTGAATAGATAGTGTTTAGGCAATCCATTCTGTGATAGGAAAAGGGTAGAGAATGAAGTTAGAGACCTTACGGTTTTGGAGCAGGAGGTTATCTATAGAAGACAGTAAGAGCAAGGAAAAATGAATAAAGTAGAAAAGTGAAGAAACACATTCTTCCAGCCTTAGCTGTCTGGTGAAGTATAGTGAAAACGTGGATCAAGGTCTTTTCAAACCTGCTATGATTTTTATTAACCACTTAAGCCCCGGACCATTTTGCTGGCCAAAGACCAGAGCACTTTTTTGCAATTCGGCACGATGCCGCTTTAACTGACAATTGCGCGGTCCTGTGATGTGGCTCCCAAACAAAATTGATGTCTTTTTTTTCCCACAAATATAGCTTTTGTTTGGTGGTATTTGATCACCCCTGCGGTTTTTATTTTTTGCGCTATAAACAAAAAAAGAGCGAAAATTTTGTCTTTAAAAAGAGTACCTGTCATCTGCCCAAAGCTATAACATATGGGGGGTTATTAACCCCTTATGATAGCAATCGTGTAAAAATGTATTTAAAAAAAATTCATAAATTTTTTTTAAAAATAAATAAAATTATAATTAATAAATAAATATAATAAAAAAAAAAAAACATTGCCTTGCATTTTGCGGGAGAAGAACGTTCGACCTCGCATTGTGCGGGGAGGAAAGCAATCGGGCAAAACCCCCGTTGCCCCACACACCTGCGCAAATGCAAACGCAAGCCCAAGGTGTGTACGTGTATGTAAACCAAGGGGCCCACCACACCGGTGACATATTGCTGCAAACATCAGAGTGAGAAAAAAAAATTCTAGCACAAAAGCTCCTAGTTAACTCTATATTAATGAGCTGTAACGGCTTTTAAAGCGTCACCTATGGTGATTTTTGCTTGATGCAACCTCATCTTTTAAAATGGATATTATATGGTGTGGTTTGGGACTAAAATGTATTTTATTGTATTTTTTCCAGAAAATTTGCATTTTATGAACAGTTGCACAAATATCACGTGAAACAAAAACTTGCAGCTATCACCATTTTATTTTACAGGGCGTCTGCTTTCAGAAAATAATTTCTTGGGGGGTTATGTAATTGTATTGCCAAAAATTGGGATTTTTACATGTATGCAACAAAAAAATTGCTCTGGAGCCAAACAGGTTAAGTATTTTTAGGGTCATTCAGTTTCATTTTTTTGAAATAGGGCAGTCTCTGGTAATTTGGGTAAATTATTGAAATCACTAAGTAGATCAGAGCATAAATTATAGGATGTACAGTATGTACTTTGTACCATTGACACCAAATCTGATCCATGGTGCCTACCTTGCCATGTAGCCAGTAGCACAAAGGTGAGGTTTGACAGATGAGCTTGGTTATTTTAGTAAGAACCATGTAGTGGGTTCCATCTAGTAGTGTAATGTAGTGGGAACTTTCTAGTAGGAATCATCTAGTAGGAAAACCCTGGGAATCAATCTCCCCTACCCTGAGGAGCCTACACTGGCTAACCGTAAAGAATCAAATCACATTCAAGACCCTCTGCCTCACCCACAAATGCATGCATGGGGACGCTCCTCAATACCTATTCGAGAAAATAAAACACTACACGCCCAACCGTAGTCTTCGATCCTCTAACCAAAACCTCCTCCTCGTTCCCAAATCTCGGTACAAATCAAAGGGGGAACAGAGATTCGCTGTCCAAGGACCACGGCTATGGAACGCTCTACCAACCAACATCCGCTTGGAAGAAAACCTCCAGGTATTCAGGAAAAAACTCAAGACCTTCCTCTTCTAGAAGCTGGACAACAAAGCTCCGCACAGCGCCTTGATGCGATTCAGTTTGCTTTATGCGCTATACAAATTATTCATTCATTCAACTATTTATTGGGAATTATCTAGTAGGAACCATCTAGTAGGAACCATCTAGTAGGAACCATCTAGTAGGAAATTTTAGATAGCGGGAACTATCTAGTTGGAATCATCTAGTACAAACTATCATGTAGTGGGAACCATCTAGTGAAAATCATCAGTGTTTTATATCTTGGCTCAGTTACGTTTATATTAACTGAAACTCCAGATAAGTCATCAGCATTTACCTGATATTCATGAATTTTCAAGGATTTTTGAAGGTCTTGTTCCCATTGTAACACCATCTTCCCCTTACTTTCTGTCATGTAGACACAAAGGAAAGTGAGAGAAAATCTCTCGAAAGTAAGGAAAATCCCTTGTGAAGTTATGTAAAAATATATAGGTACCACTCAGGCTCTGGACAGTTCTGGTCCAATGCCAACCATTAGGAGTGCTGGCTGGGAACGGAGCTCTTATTGGCTGCAGTACAGTGACTTCATAGACTAAAGGGTGACATAGATTATATTTCTACCTTTTCTATGTATGTCTTTTTTTATAAGCATTAATAAAATTACCTTAAATATATAAATATATATATATATATATATATATATATATATATATATATATATATATAGATTATACTCATCAAACTCTACTGCGTATTGCAGAGTTTTCCTTATTCCACTTGCTGACTGGGATTTTTCTGGCATTTTTTGTTTACAAGTTTAAATCAGTATTTTTTGCTAGAAAATTACCGTACTTAGAACCTCCAAACATTATACATTTTTTTGCGAAAACCTTAGGGAATATAATGGAGATCATTGTAATTTTTTATGTTGCAAGGTATTTGCGCAAACATAATTTTTTGGATAAAATACATTTTAATGAATAAAAAAATTGAAAAACACAGTATATGCCCCAATTTTTTGTATAATACAAAAAGATGATGTTACACTGAGTAAATAGATACCTAACATGTCACACTTTAAAATTGCGCACATCCTGGAATGGCAACAAACTACAGCACTTAAAAAATCTCCATAGGCAACATTTTAAACTCCTTTACAGGTTTTTAGAGTTAAGCCCCATACACACTCAGATTTTCTGCAGATTTTTGTCTTCAGATTTACCAAAACCATATAATATAATGTCAAACCTTAAGAGTTTCAATTTGTATGCAATCAGGCAGGCCCTTGCACTACATGGTTTTGGTAAATCTGAAGAGAAAAATCAGCAGAAAATCTGATAGTGTGTCTGGGGCTTTACAGAGGAGAGCTAGCGCTAGAATTATTGCTCTCGCTCTAACGTTTTTGATACCTCACATGTATGGTGCAAACAACATTTACATATTCATGCGTGACTTATGTATGCATTCGCTTCTGTGCGTGAGGAGCACAGAGGGATTGGTGCCGCTTTATTTTTTTATTTTTTTATTTTTTTTACACTAACCCTTTAATTTTTTTTTTTTTAATCACTTTTATTACTATTACAAGGAATTTAAAGATCCATAGTCATAAAATTAAGTATGACAGGTCCTCTTTATGGAGAGATCTGGGGTCAAACAGACCCCAGATCTCTTCTTTACCTTTAACTACTTGCCAATCAGCCGCCGTCGTTATACGGCAGCAGGTTGGCTTTCCTTCAGGAATCGCCATAGTTGTACGGCGGGCACTTTAAGGGGTATAGGGGGGCACACGCTGCACGACGTTGGAGCCGATGCACGTGGCCGGCGCCCGCGATGTCCGCAGGCCACCCATGATCGCTCCTCAGAGAGCCAGAACGGGGATTTGCAATGTAAACAGACAGATCCCCGTTCTGACAGGGGGGAGAGAGATCTGCTGTTCCTAGTGATCAGGAACAGCAATCTCTTTCTCTTCTACCTGTCAGTACACTCCCCTACTGCGCAATTGTCAGTTAAAGCGACGCAGTGCCGCATTACAAAAAAGGGCCTTGTCATTAAGGGGGAAAAACTTTTGGTCCATAAGTCCTTAAAAGCAAAAGATTTAAAAAAAACGTTTACTGTCACCCTGGACCAGAAGTGATGTTATGACGGTGCTCCAGTCCTCCAAGGCTATAGAGGCAATGAAAGAGGATCTAATCTTTGATCGTCGGTGTGACCAGATGGCCGCACCGTCAGATCGTTTCTCAAATGAGCTGGCGGAAACGGTAAGCCTGAGAGACAATGGGCTGCTTCTGAAAGCATTCCAGCTGCTCATGAGCCACTCGGAATGCTTTCAAGAAAAAAAAAAAAAAACAATACCGGGAACCATTGCAAACCGCGACATATATATACGTATTGTGGTCAAAAAGTCACCTCTCTAACTGTTCCTGTAGTAATGCAAAAAAAATTCTGCCTCTGACCGCCGCCTTATAAACAGCCTTTGCATATTGCTGTATAAAGTACGTGGCTGACTACCGCCTATTTATTGCCAGACTTTATGGCTGGATCACAATGTCTGCTTATACCAGCAGGTGGCACTGCTGATGAACATTGGATTGAATCTTCTAAGCTTGGTAAAACCCAGGCGCTGCAGATAAAGGCGCCCCCTCTGTGTGACTATGCAAAAGTTGATTTTAATTCATTCTTGACAATAATGACAAGCTATTAACAGCCAATCAATACTAATCTTTCATCAGATAAGAATACAATGAAACATGATTTTTGATGGGCTGCTATAGGTCACTGCACTTGCCACATTGTGTTGACCATGTGCTTGACACATAGCTGTATTCAGTTGAATGTGAACAAATCCCCCAATTCTTCTTATGATAAATGAACTTTGATAAACTGGCAACTAGGGACATTTCAGACTCAACAGCCCATTTTTCCATCTTATTGAGGTTAACCAAAGCCACAAATTAAAGCAACCCCTCTCTCTACAGCTAAATATTGAATAGGGAATTGTTATAGCTCCATGTACATAGAAAGGATTGAAGAGGTTCCAGTACTGGAAAGTTCTTTGCTGATCTCATCCATAGACACTTGACATAGGAACCACAATTCCCAACTATGAGTTGAGGGTTCCGTGCAGCCTTGCCTTGCTAGGCTTGTTTGTAGATCTAAAGGAGATCACACAATCAGATTGCAATATGTATGGCTAGCTAAATGCTGATGACATATAGGGCAATTATCAGGCAAGTTCCACCACAAAAACAACCAAATAGATAAAAGAAACCTACCACCAAGATTCTACTGACACCAGGAACTGGTCTACAGGCTTGGTGGCAGGTTGCCTTGATCCATTTAGCTGTAGGTTGTCTTGATCCATTTAGTTGTTATGGAACCACCAAATGATTAAAATTGCCTGAATACCGCAGTGTGTTTGGCAAATAGAAGTTTAGCACTTAGTAAATTATCAATGAGTATTGACAACTGCTTTCTTAGTAGAGAGGAAATCACTGCAGCCTACACATATGCACTCCAAATGGAAGAGAGGAAAAGTATATGTAAACCCAATCATTAAAATCTCATATACGTTGTTAATGCAATTTAAAAAGTAATTTCAATATTTTTAAATATGCAGCTTTCATTTAAATAATACCTGGTGATCCTACCATGAAGGTCCTTATTCGGGCCCTTTCAGCTTCAAGTTGACAATACTTTGTCTCCAGTTGTGCTCCTGTATTGCCACCTTGTCTGACCGCAACATGCTATTTCAATACACATTTTGCAGACATTTTTAGATATACATTGTTCTTACCATCAGAAGACCTACCCTGAGAAATGCCATGCAGCCACCATGGGGGTGCATGTGTATGGGAAGTGGCTGCAAAGAGGCAGTAGCAGATCAGCAGCACTGAGATGCAACAAAGGATGAAAAAGAAGTGAAGATCTATGGCATGTATGGTATTATGCTGCCATCTAGAGTTGGAAGACAGAAATGCATTCCTTCATAGAAACTAATGTAGGAACCCAATTTGAAAGAACTATGCCCATGTGGCTATGACTACCAAACTTTCTAAGATAAAAGGCCAACAGCATAAGCTGAAAGGAGGACCCTACCAAGGGATAATATTAAAAGTCATATTACAAGGGAGAGAAAGACTGTCCAGACCAAGAACTCATGTTCCTGAAATCACTTAAAAATCACTGTGTGATGTCTGTACCCCCAGTGTCCCCAATGTCTTGTAGCTGCCTTTCCCCAGTGACTCTCTTGTGCCTCTGCTTGCAACCTGTATCCTTGGACTTTTTGTATTCTTTGAGCATTCCACTGTACTTGTGCCTCTTGTCTATCATTACTAATTAGTTGATAGAGGTTACAGCATATCATTACTGCTCACAAATTAGTTGCTAGAGGTTACAGCACATCATTACCGCTCACTGATTAGTTGCTAGAGGTTACATCACATCATTACCGCTCACTGATTAGTTGCTAGAGGTTACTGCATATCATTACCGCTCACCTATTGGTTTCTAGAGATTACATCACATCGTTATTGCTCAATGATTAGTTGCTAGAGATTACACCACATCATTAATGCTCAACGATTAGTTGCTAGAGATTATACCACATCATTACTACTCAATGATTAGTTGCTACAGGTTACAACTCATCAGTACCGCTAACTGATTAGTTGCTAGAGGTTACAGCACATTATTACTGCTCACTGGCTGGTTGCTAGAGGTTACATCATTACTGCTCACTGGCTGGTTGATAGAAGTTACAGCACATCATTACTGCTCATTGATTGGTTGCTAGAGGCTACTGTATATCATTACTGTTCACTGATTGGTTTATATTCGTCACTGTTAATCATTACCATTTTACCCACTGCTTGCTAGAGGTAAACTTGGCAGTTTCTTTATGGAGGGGCCCCTGGACTAAATGTGGCAGTCTCACTATGGAGGGGCCCCTGGACTAGAGGTTGCAATCTCTCTATGGAGTGGCCCTGGGACTGAAGGTTGCTATCTCCCTATGGAGGGGCCTCTGGACTGGGGGTAGCAGTCTCCCTATGGAGGGGCCCCTGGACTGGAGATGACAATCTCTCTATGAAGGGGCCCCTGGAATGGAGGTAGCAGTCTCCTTATGGAGGGGCCCCTGGACTGGAGGTAGCAGTTTCTCTATGGAGGCCCTCCAAAGAGAGTCTGCTACCTCCAGTCCAGGGGCCCCTCTATAGAGGGATTACTACCTCCAGTCCAGGGTCCCCTCCTATTGTAGAGAACCTCTAGAATTAAAAGCTCCAGTAGTGGCAATAGTGACAGTAGTGCTGTGTTCCCCTCCCGGCAGTTCCTCCCTCCGTGTGTGCTCTGTACGTGGGACTCTTGCCTGAGCTACAGTAAGTTGAGCCCATGTGTCTCTCTCCTCCTCATCCACAGCAGGCAGGTGCGAAGCGGCATTGGCACTTTCTCTATGATGAAGGCAAATTAGAACTGTCACAGTGGGGTGGGGGTTCGAGGAAGCGGATGGCCCCAGACTTATCTCACATCAGCGGCAGCGCCCATATTTGAAGAGAAGCTGTCCGCCGTGACTGACAGGATTGCGGCAAATACGACTGACAGCTCCTTCCATTGCACAAGCCAAGCACTGTCAGAGTCATTTGGAGGAAGTGCCTGCCATTGCAAAATATACTGTTGGCAATGGCAAAGTCAAGGGACAGCTGCTTTGGGCCCCACAGCAATAATTGGGCCCAGGGAAGCTGCCCCTTTTGTCCCGCCTTAAAGACAGCCCTGGTTGCATAGAGGGTCCACAATCCCGGCCAGTCATGATAATCCCATTGGTGACAGAGGGGTTGCATGCACAGGTGTGTATGTATATTTGTGTTGTATTGTAATTCTGCAACTGTCCATAGACATTATTGTTATTTGGTAAAGGTACAGTAATATACTATTGGGGCATTACCTTTATTTTAATTAATTAAATAATTAGACAAACAGAATTAGCAATGGAAGATCATAGCACAAAGGCCACATAGTATATTGATATAGGTAGCTTAAGCTTCTCTGTAGTTTTCTCTGAAAGATGGAGCTGGTTACAAGAAGAGATCAGTTTCCCTGTACAGACTTAAACATCTGTTGTTATTGCTTTGGCAGCCAACTTTTCTGGCCCTGGACTCTGATAACATTTTTTTCAACTATTAAGGATTAGAATTATATACTTATTGGCTGGCATTATCACTTTTTCCTGAGCCCGGAGCCCAGAAGCTTAAAGAGCAATAAACAGTGAATTTAGGCCCCGCATCTCATATTTGCCTCAGGCCTCACATCTTGTTGAGACAGTCCTTTTAAAAACAAAGTTGAGTACTTATACTTAAGGTACTTGTAATATTTGCATTGGGAAATAAATGCAATCATGTTAAATTAATACAGAGTAAAACAACTCTCACAATCTTTGGCACTTTTCCCCACAGCGAGAGGGCTTTTTTTTTAAGTTTGGGATGCTCAAACTACAATATTCACTCAAAAATTTAAAAAAATAACTAAAAAGTAACTGAAAGAACAGTGTGCACCTAAACCACCTCAAATAATATCACTTATAGCACCCCTGTAGCATCCTCTATCAATAAGTAGGTGCTAGTAATGTTTTTTTTACTAGGTGCTGCCAGCACAGGCAAATTTAGGCAGGCCTATGCTGCAAGCTAGGCCTGTCTGATTTGATCTGGGGGCTGGGAGTGGTCAGAGTAGCAGCGGGTGTGACCCCCTGTGCTCTAGTTCTGAGGCGCCTCCCCTGCTTCCAGGGAGAATATTCTGGAAGAGGGGCAGGGCCTAGAACTGGAGTGGCAGGCAGCTCATGTGGGAGCCCTGACCAATCCCCAATTGGTATTGGCAGGGGGCGGGCCTCCTATATAAGCTGAGGTGATATGCCACTGAGGGGAGAAGTCGGCCTAGTGAAGTGAGGAATGGAATACCAGGCAGCAGCAGGAGGGCACCACCATCTGGGGGGTGGTGCGCCGATCACAGGAAGAGGCCCTGGAAGAGGTCTGTGAGGGAACTTTGCCTCTACATGGTCATTGGTATTGTCTTTGTCACTACATGGTCGGTGATCAAGAACTCCTGGAGCAGAAGAAGCAGGTGAAGCTGTCGGAACGTATGGGCTGGTCAAGTTCCTCATCAAGGACTCAGGGCAGTGAAGGGTCGGTGAGTGTTACCACAGTGGAAGGCTAGATGTGCCAGGAAGAAGTCTGCGAGGGAACTTTGCCAAGCTGTAAAAAAAAAAGGTTGCTGACCCCTGCTGTATCATATGCAGTATCTTACTTCTTGTAGTAAAACAGCCTGTGCTCTTTGTCTTTAGTGAATTTAGTCTTGTTCATAAAGGTTGTCTTGCTGCTGGCCAATTTTACAATGCTGTATCTTGGTAGTATCTTAATTCTTGAAGTAAAACAGCCTTTATCTGTAGTTCATTTGGACCTAGTCTTGTTCATAAAAGCTGTTCTGGCTCCTGGCCAGTTTATTGCTCCTTTATCATATGCACTCTCCTAATGCTTGTAATAAAAAACCTTTTTTAAAATGAAATAAATTGCATTGGGGTGCTGCTGGGTGTATTTAAGAAAAACCAATTATAAAAGAAAAAAAATCAACTTCACAGCTAAATATGTTAAATGTATTTAAAGCGTCGCCTATGGAGATTTTTAGGTACCGTAGTTTGTCGCCATTTCACGAGTGTGTGAAATTTAAAAGTATGATATGCTAGGTATCTATTTACTCTGCATAACATCATATTTCACATTATACCAAAAAAAATGGGCTAATTTTACTGTATCACTTTTTTTTAATTCATGAAAATGTATTTTTCCCCAAAAATTTCGTTTCAAAAATGCAAATACTGTGTGACATAAAATATTGCAATGATCACAATTTAGGGCCGGTTCACACAGCGAGGCGCGGCGAGGCGTCTCCGACTTGCCTCGCCGCGACCTGCGGGGACCTCAGCGGCGACTTGCAGAGGACTTCTGTATAGAAGTCAATGCAAGTCGCCCCCGAAGTCGCCCCGAAGTAGTACAGGAACCTTTTTTCTGAGTCGGAGCGACTCGAGTCGCTCCTCTCAGAACGGTTCCATTGTACAGAACGGGGGCGACTTGCGGGAGCGAGGCGAGGCGAGCCGTGTCGCCTCGCATCGCCTCGCTGTGTGAACCGGCCCTTATTCTCTAGTGTCTCTGCTAATAAATATATATATATATATATATATATATATAAATAATGTTTGGAAGTAAGTAATTTTCTATCAAAAAATACGGATTTTAACTTATGTGACTAAAAACGTATAGGTTTGATTGTTGATAGAAGGAAAATTAAACTTAAAGTGGTGTTGCACACACACACACACACAAAAAAAAATTCTGATTAAATGATTAAAATTCCTAAAAAAAATTAAACAAAAACATTTGGATTTTTATTTTTTTTTACTTACATCTAAATGCCTGTTGCTAGTGGGTCCCTCATAGTCTGCCTCCTTCAGTGCCTGGGCTGGTGACATCACTTCCCCTCGGCGCAGGAAGGGCTCAGCTCTGCCCCCCTCAGTCACCTGGGACACGTGACAGGTCCCAGATGACTGTGCGGCCAATCACGGCTGGCAGCGCCGCTCGTACATGCTCAGTGGGTGCCCGGCTGTGGCTTCAGTTGTGCCCACAGTTGCAATGCAGGCGCCGCCAAGCGGAGGGGGAGATGAGTGGAGCTTCAACTCCCCACATCGCTGGACCCTGGAACAGGTAACGTTTCGATTATTAAAAGTCAGCAGCTGCAGTATTTGTAGCTGCTGACTTTTAATTTTTTTTTTCAAATTGGAAATCCAACATTGTAACATTGAAAGAAGTAATGACACCTTTCTTAGACACAGAGAAGTATAAAACCAAAGCCCAAAACCTGGAAGGACACTTATAGTGTTAATATGAAAATAGTTAATCCCCCCACAGTGCCCACAGCTTATAAATCATATTTTTGCATAAAAATATTGCCACTATTTAACTTTTTGGATGATCTGTATATCACGGTTACATGATAAACTGCAGAGTTTCTCCAGTGCTGAGAGTTCAGGAAGGAGGAGATTTCCACTGCAGCCTATATACACACCCACATGTGTGATGCCAATATCATGTGACCTGGCGAGCTCGGATCAACAAGTAAATGCTTTCCCCAGCATAAAAGACACTGAGCATGTGCAGGTCGGCAACTCTGCCTTAGCTGGCTTTCCCTAGATAGACAGTGCAGGAGGGGGAGGATCTGTGCATACAGGATAAAACAGTCATTTTACACAATGAAGAGGATTAACCCTTTAAGTTCCACAGTGAGTATAACAAGCATGTTTTGCTGCATATACAGACTGATTTTACAGTTGTGGGTTTAGTAACACTTAAAAAAAACACTTTAAAAAAGAGATCAAGAGAAAAAAGACAAAAGAAAAATCAGAGCGACTGTAAGATAAACAAAGGGAATGTATATGAGTTTCAAGATGACACTGATATTTTACTATCTAGGGAAATATCCCCAGAGGGGGATAAGGGATTACAGAAGGGTGGGAATGTACCTCCAAATGGAAAAAGAGGAGGTAACACTAATAGCAGAGACTTAAACAGACGTCCAGAACAAGCATGTTTACAACAAGAAACTAGGGGGTGGGGGGGACCAATTATCTTAATCCGGGGCCTAATCAATCTTCCCACCAGAGAGATAATACTGGTTACAACTATAATGTGAGTAGATCCAGCAGGTACTCTCCCTTTAGAGAAAGATCCCCACGAGACGCCATAATGGTGGGAAATCTCCCCATAACTACTACAATAGCTATGGAGCTTCACCACGAGGAGATAGAACTTCGTATGCCCAAAATGGATATAGCAAGAATCCCCCCTATAGAGGACAAAGAGGCATATTAAATAATAGAGGGAGGGGCTATTTTAGACCTTAGTACAGACCTTATCATCACCAACAGAGAGAACGGAGGGGTTGGAAAGAACCCTATTTCCCACCTCAAGAGCCATATCGTCCATCACAATACAACCACAATACTCAAGAAGAAAGGGAAGAAAGAGAGGATGTAGAGGCGGGCGAAAGAAAGAGAAAAAGGGCAACCTAGATGTAGGACCATTCAATCCTGCAGGTGTCCAATTCTCAAAATAAAAGTTATTGGTGTTTAGGGATGAGCTTCGAGTTCGAGTCGAACTCATGTTTGACTCGAACATTGCCTGTTCGCCTGTTCAGCGAACAGTGAACAATTTGGGGTGTTCGCGGCAAATTCGAAAAGCCGCGGAACACCCTGTACAAGTCTATGGGAGAAATCTAAAGTGCTAATATTAAAGGCTAATATGCAAGTTACTGTCCTAAAGTGTTTGGGGACATGGGCCCTGCCCCAGGGGACATGGATCAATGCAAAAAAAAAGTTTTAAAAACTGACGTTTTTTCAAGAGCATTGATTTTAATAATGATTAAAGTGAAACAATAAAAGTGTAATATTCCTTTAAATTTCGTACCTTTAGATTTTGAACGTTCGAGTCCCATACACTTTAATAGGGTTCTAAAGTTCACACGAAGTTTAGGTCTGTTTACAGGTTCTGGTGCGAACCGAACTGGGGGGTGTTTGGCTCATCCTTATTGGTGTTAAAGGAGGGATTAAAGTATGCACCCGCAAAATTTTTAGATACATTTGAATTATATATATATAGATGTTGAAAAATTCTCAGGAAAGCTCAGTATAAAACATTTTTTTAATGAAAATAAGTGTAAAGAAAAAATTGAAGAACCCTCCAGCTTTATACATAGCAACCTTAAGTCTATTTTTAACCCCAAATCTACCGCTAATAAATATGTTTAGAAAATAATGTATGTCGAAGTTTTGAATATAATGGTACATGATGAAATAAAAGGACTGAAAATGAAGAAAAATAGGAAAAATAAGAATGAGATGCGTGCCATTAGGGAACCAGAAAAGAGGTGGATTGTCATTAGACCTGTGGATATAAGGAGGGTGGGGGGGGTCTGGTCCGTTTGACTAAAAGAGACAGATGCAAATAGTCCTTGGAGCTAGAGACACCTACAGAAAACAAAAAATTAAGAAAAAAAATTAATGATTGGATAAATAAGGGGAGAGAAACAGGAATATTAAACAAAAAGGAAGTATTTATGTCCGAAAAGCACCTAGATTACTGGTAATTTATTAGCTACCTAAAATGCATAAAAATTGAGAGAAACCACCAGGGAGACCCATCCTTAGTGGGATTGATTCATTATATTCCGACTTAGGTGAGTATCTGGATGCCTACCTTTGGCCAATAGCAGTAAGGCCTTTGTAAGAGATAGCCGTGATATTATTTATTTGCTGCAAGAACAAGAAAAGAAGTAGTTGATTTCATGCTTTTGATCACAATAGACATGGAATAATTGTATACCAATATTAAACAAACTGATGCGTTAAATGGAGCTGAATGGGATTTCCATAAGTATACAGATATTAAACAGGAGCAAATATATCTCTTATTGGAAGCATTGGACATGGCTATGTCCAATAATTATTTTGGGCATCAGGGTGAGTACTTTAACCAGATAAAAGGTGTAGTCATGGGGGGCAAGGTATGCACCCAGTATAGCCAATATTTTTTTTAAACAACGAGAGGAAGAAGATGTCTTTCCAAGAGTTTGGACAGAACTAAGATGTTATCGAAGATTTATAGATGACATCTTGGTGATATGGAGAAGATCTGAAAACAGGTTGAAAGAGTTTTTGTCATTTTTAATTAGTAATATATATGAAATAAAATAACCAGCCAACTGGAATATAGACACCATTTTAGACTTGGAACTATACAAGAAGGGCAAACAAGTATTAGCCCGCAACTATTTTAAGGATGTTGATAGAAATGGGTATGTGTCCACTAGGAGTTGCCACCACCCAAAGTGGATTGGAGCCAAGGGACAGTTCATTAGAGTAAAAAGAAACTGTAATGAAAATAAGGATTATTATTCACAATCAGAAAAAAACTTATAGATAGATTTTGTGAAAAAGGCTATCAAAAGAAAGACCTATTGAAAATAGGAGATGAGATAGGCAAGATGGATAGAAATTATTCTTTTACAAAAAACAAAAAAGAATAAATCTATGGAAATGGCTTTTATAACAGGGTTCAGTACCCAGTACAGGTGTTTTGAAAAGATTATACGTAAATACTGGCTAATTTAATTAAAAGACAATAGTTTGATTAAAGTACTCCCAAAAAACCCTATATTCATTTATAAGAGAGCCCCTGGAATAAGAAACAGAATAGCCAAGCATGTTTTTGAACACCCAAAGAGATCCACCCCTTTTTTGCGGTACGGCACGGCTTCGCTTTTACTGACAATTGTGCGGTCTTGCGATGTTGTACCCAAACAAAATTGATGTCCTTTTTTCCCACAAATAGAGCTTTCTTTTGGTGGTATTTGATCATTGTTTTTTTTTTTTGCGCTGTAAACAAAAAAAGACTGACAATTTTGAAAAAAATAATAATTTTACTTTCTGTTATAGAACATTTCCAAAAAAAATTAATTAAGAAAACAAATAAATTCTTCAGTTTAGGCCGATATGTATTCTGCTACATATTTTTGGTTAGAAAAAAAATCACAATAAGCGTATATTGATTGGTTTGTGCAAAAGTTACAAAATAGGGGATAGATGTATGGCATTTTTATTATTATTAATTATTTTATTTTTTACTAGTAATGGCGGCAATCATTGATTTTTAGCTGGACTGTGACATTCCGGCGAACAGATCGGAGACCTAACTGACATTTTTGACACTTTTTTGGGAACCAGTGACATTATTACAGTAATCAGTGCTAAAAATAGGCACTGTTATTGTACTAATGACACTGGCAGGGAAGGGGTTAACATCAAGGGCGATCAAGGGGTTAAATATGTTCCCTGTTTGTGTTTTCTTACTGTATGGGGGGACTGTGTGACTGGGGAAACACACAGATCTGTCTTCCTGCTTAGCAGAAAGACAGGATCTGTGTGGCCTCTCTTGTCAGAACGGAGATCTGCCTTGTTTACACAGGCAGATCCCAGATCTGTCACCGCATTGAATGATCGCAGGTGGCTGGCGGACATCGAGTCTGCCGAACCTGCTGATTGGCTCCCCCGCTGGTAAATGGGAGTGCATGAGTGCCCACAAAAGCAAGCCGACATACCAAGCCGACATACAGCCACAACGATTTGCGGGAACGAGCCAACCTGCCACAGTATAATGACAGGGGCTGGTTGGCAAGAGGTTAAAGGAGCAGCTTCACTCATTACTATTTACATCTTTTGGCGCCATTGACTTGTCACTTTATTTATTTATTCACATTTATTTATTGGGGATCCCTGCTGTATAGTATTTTTGAAAACTTTTTTTGCATTGGCACATGTCCCCCCTTATCCCCATACCCTTTTTGACAGCAGTTTGCTTATTAGCCTTAAATATGACAGCCCTGAGAATTCAATAGGATTCACAGCTAAGTACGGGTTTGTCAATTCTCACATAGGGTTCGCCGAACCCTTGGCAAATCAGATCAAAGCAGATTCCATTCATCCCTACACCCTTCTGCTAAGGTAACATGCCTACCCTGACCAGACCACCCATGAACGACCTACACCCTCCACTCTGTTTAGGAATTACTTGTTCTGAATATATTCAGTGTTCTATTTCCTTTACTCTTTTTTTTTTCTCCCACCTGTATGGCCTATTCAGCAGAATACACCCTGTTTCTTTTTTTTTTTGCAAGCGAGGTAATTGCCAAGTTTTTATCTAACGTTCAGTCTCCCGTCTCTCAAGATATTAATGGTTTTCCTTAAAGTGCTGCTGCTACTGCAAAACACTTTATAAAGGCTTCTGTTTTATTTCTGCCGAGAGTAATGACTTCCCTTGTAAAGCTGTATAGAGAAGTTGGCACAGCAGACAAGTCTCCAATGAGGCTGATTCCAAGCTTGCAGAATGCAGATGAGATTCCATCTTGATATATTTCAGACCACAAACAGAGTAGTACCAATAGCGCTTTTATTTCTAAATGCCAAGCGCCTGGGCTTTCGGAAATCAGTACAATAGACTGTATTACATAATTATAGACAAACTTATTATCTAAAGACGTTCTTCAGCTTAAAGTGAACCTGTGACCAGACTACGCACATTCAAATATATACATATTTTTAACAAGCCATAAACAGGCTTTGACCTCTGTAGCTGTTTGCACTGTGGAGCAAGTCATTCTCAAATTTCTCAGCAGAAGCACTGAGGTCATTTAGGCCCCATTGACATCTGGAAATTTTGGAGCGTGGGCAGAATTGCTGCAATTCTGCCCACGATTCCAAATCGCATGACAATATTGGCAAAACGCACCATGCATATATGTGTCTTGCCACCTTAACCACTTAAGCCCCGGACCATTTTGCAGGCCAATGACCAGAGCACTATTTGAGATTCGGCACTTCGTCTCTTTAACTGACAATTGTGCGGTCGTGCGATGTGGCTCCCAAGCAAAATTTACATCTTTTTTTCCCACAAATAGAGCTTTCTTTTGGTGGTATTTGATCACCCCTGCGGTTTCTAATTTTTGCGCTATAAACAAATTTTTTTTTGAAAAAAACACATAATTTTTTACATTTTGCTATAATAAATATCCCCCAAAAATATATAAACAAAATTTTTTTTCCTCAGTTTAGGCCAATACGTATTCTTCTACATATTTTTGGTAAAAAAAAAACGCAATAAGCGATTATTGATTGGTTTGTGCTAAAGTTATAGCGTTTACAAAATAGGGAATAGTTTTATGGCATTTTTATTTATAATTTTTTTTTACTAGTAATGGTGGCGATCATCGATTTTTATCGTGACTGCGACATTATGGCGGACACATCGGACATTTTTGACACATTTTTTTTTCCCTGTGTAAATGACACTGGCAGTGAATGGGTTAAACACCAGGTGGCAGTGTAGAGGTTAAGTGTGTCCTAGGGGAGTGTTTCTAACTTTGGGGGGGCATGGCTGTGTATGACACGTCACTGATCTCTGCTCCCATCACAGGGAGCAGAGATCAGTGACACTGTCACTAGGCAGAATGGGGAGATGCTTGTTTACATTAGCATCTCCTCGTTCTTCCTCCCCATGAGACAATCGCGAGTATCCCCACGGCAATCGAGTCCGCGGGTCCCGCAATCAGACACACCGGCGGCGCGCACATGATGGCACACCTGCGGCATGCACACGATGGCACGGCGGCAAATTTAAAGGGGTGTACCTGTACGCCCATTTGCCTGTCCGTGCCATTCTGCCAACGTACATGGGCATGCACCGGTCAGCAAGTGGTTAAATGTGGTGTGCTTTTCCTGAAATTTTTGCATGATAAATCACAAGCCAAATGTGGCAAACCTCACTGCGCAAATAAGGTCACCCAAAAGAAGCTCATGCCCCTTGTGACAAAGCGAGGCTCTGTCCCTATGGAAATAGGTTGAAAGTGGACACAGAGTTTGCATGTCTGCTGACCACAGAGCTACAGAGCTTAAGTTTTGATAGGAGAAAACTGCTCTGGCAGCGTTCTCTGGATTTTGCTATCTCCAGATGGGGCTCTGTAGTTTGGAGATTCCTAATGCCCTGTACACACAACCGGTTTTCCCGCCGGAATAAACTCTGAAGGTTTTTCCGACGGAGTTCTGACGTAATTCCGCTCAAGCTTTCACACCAAAGTCCGACCGTCAAGAACGTGGTGACATACAACACGTCACCAGCTGTACAGATCAAAAGTTGTCACAATGTACCTCCATGGGACTCATTAATGGCCATTAACTTATGAAAAGAAGCACAGATATCCTCCAATGGTACAGTAACCAAATAAGTTAAAAATTGAATAAAAAACGCTAGAAAGCCACTCACATATTAACCACTTCAGCCCCGAAGATTTGGCTGCTCAATAACCAGAGCACTTTTTGCGATGCAGCACTGCGTCGCTTAACTGACAATTGCGCTGTTGTGCAACCCTGTACCCAAACAAAATTGATGTCCTTTTTTTCCCACAAATAGAGCTTTCGTTTGGTGACATTTGATCACCTCTGCATTTTTTTTTTCTCTATCAATATACGCGTATATTGATTGATTTGCGCAAAAGTTATAGCGTCTACAAAATAGGGGATAGATTTATGGAATTTTTATTATTATTCTTTTTTTTTTACTAGTAATGGCGGCAATCTTCGATTGTTATCGTGACTGTGAAATTATGCCAGACACATGGGACACGTTTAACACATTTTTGGGATGATTGACAATTATACAGCGATCAGTGCTATAAAAATGCACTGATTACTGTATAAATGTCACTGGAAGGGAAAGGGTTAACACTAGGGGGCTATCAAGGGGTTAACGGTGTTCCCTGACTGTGTGTTCTAACTGTAGTGGGAGGGGACTGACTATAGAAGATGACAGATCGTGGTTCCTAGCTATAAGGAACTCACGATCTGCATCTCCTCTCAGAACAGAACAGGGATGTGTATGTTTACACACACATCCCTGTTCTGCCTCTCATGCCCGCAATCGCTCATGGCCATCGGTCATCACGACCGCCGGTCACAAACATCGGCACCTCTGGAGTGCAGCAGGCGAGTGCGCGTGCCTGCTATCCCGCTTAAAGGAACCGATGTATAGCTATAACGGTTCACAGGATCATGCTAACCTGCCGCAGAATAATGACAACGGCTGGTCAGCAAGTGGTTAAAAACACAAAGATTGCATTGGGAATTATACTACGCGTGACATCAGGTACTCTCTCCTTAAGTGAGACTGTGAAGGTCTCACCACCTCCGGACACCAGCCTCCATATCTCCAGCTGGTCCTGACATCACCAGTGGTCGCCACATTACCACACCCCAACGCGTTTCATCTACATTTCACTTTGATAAATTTGGATGTTATAGGTGAAAACCTATAACGGAGTTTGAGTCACAGCACTAATGTTTAGAGTGATAATTGTTTCCTTATACTTAAAATATTTGTATTTCAAATTTTTGTCATGGTGGCAGCAGTTATAAAATATTTGTACACGTACACATATGTACGTTCATTTATTGTTGGCTACTATAGGATTTAGTAACACCATTGTTTTACTTGGATCATCCACAGCCTGGAGATTTATTTTGCACAATAATGAAACACATGTCTACACCTTGGGATGGGCTGCCTAGGTAGTCCAATGCATACGGTGTGAATGAGCCCCCTACACAAAACATTTCCTTGTTTCTCTGGTCCTAACCTGGTTTAGAATGCTGTGACTGTATGAGTATAATTTTATATGACATAACATTTTGTACTGATAATGACATTTTGGCAGCTGACAGTGGGACTGCTTGCACCAGTTACTGATTAGACAGATAAAGCAGGAAAGAGAGACACAAATCCTCTAAAATAATTTTTAATTGAGAAGGTTTGTTCACCGTCTGCCTGTGATTTATAATCACAACAGTGCGGATTTAAAATTAATTCCTTCTCGGATATAAAATGCTCCCAGGGTAAACTACGGCATAGATTATTTGTCTCAACTGAGTATGGTTTACAATAGCAAAAAATGGCCATTTTTTTCATGTTTTACATTGTAAGACAATTCATAGTTTTAGTAAATACCCCCAGACCACTCAGGCACGGATTTAAAGGGGATTTCTAATTTAAAAGGGAATGTATCGTTTTTAAATGATCTTTTTAGATATAGATATAAAAAGGTCAACTCGATGTAAATGATGTCATCAATGTATGCTAATATAAAAAAAAAATTAAATTATATTACCAAATGTATTGGGACACCTGCCTTTACACGCACATGAACTTTAATGGCATCCTAGTCTTAGTCCATAGAATTCAATATTGAGTTGGCCCACCCTTTGCAGCTAGAACAGCTTCAACTCTTCTGGGAAGGCTGTCTACAAGGTTTAGGAGTGTGTCTATGGGAATGTTTGACATTTCTTCCAGAAGCGCATTTGTGAGGTCAGGCACTGTTGTTGGACGATAAGGCCTGTCTCGCAGTCTTGAGAAAAGATGGTCCGCAACTCCTTGCTTGCTCTTTAAAATCTTCAAAATGTATTGATTCTCCAAAAAAGTCACAGACAACAGATGTAAACGCGTTTCAGCCTTGCGGTTCTTGTTCACTGCCATGTTGGATGAGAAGGCCTGACTCGCAGTCTACACTCTAATTCATCACAAAAGTGTTGGGTTGAGGTCAGGACCAGTGGTGGTAATATCCACCAGTCGCCAGTGGAAATTTATGATGCTGATCCAGGGCAGGTGGAATTCAGGGCCATCCTCCGCATTCAGAGGGGAAGGAAGTCTGCTTCCATCAGACCTGCACCAGCTCCTGCCCTCTGCCTCACTGCTGGAGCTAAATTGTACTGCTCTGATGTAAAGCGGGGACTGTGTGATTGGGGGGACTATGTGATGGATGGACTGTGTGATTCGGGGGGTGGTTTGGGATGGGGAAACTAATGTGATGGCCTACTCTTTCATTGGAATACTCTTATGTGATTGGGGCTCTCATGTATAGTGGGGCCTCTGACATAAAGCAGGGACCCTGGTGTTAGGGGAAGCCTGTGACATGAAGGGGGGCTTCTGATGTGAAAGGGGGCTCTGTTGTAATAATGGGACCTCTGATGTTAAAGGGGGCTCTGATGTAATAGAGGGATCTCTGATGTGATGAGAGGATCTCTGATGCAATACGGGGACCTTAGATGTGATGGGAAGACCTCTCATGTGATAGGGGACCTCTGATGTGATAGGAGGACCTCTGGTGTGATGAAGAAACCTCTGATCTGACGGGAGAACATCTGATGTAATGGGAGAAAAATGAGAAATAATTCAACACTCAGTTGGTATCTCTCCCTCAGCGCTCATGGAAAGGTGTTACTTTAAAATAACAAAAGCAGCTACTATGATAATAAAACACTAAAGCAGAAATATGTCACAGCAACAAATGCCATAACATTAGCAGCGCTAAAATAATCCAAACATTTTAGGATTTGTTAAAAGTTCACTAAAATTGTTAAATAAGTGTCTCCACTTTATATATAAAATGAGGCAGATGTAAATGTAGGATTGTCCATCACAGAAAAAACGTTGCAGATAATAATTCAAAACAATCGCCTCCTCCACACTGCACCTGTCACAATCCCCCTGGAAAATACACTTACCAGATAATACTGGGTTATATATCTTATCTGTCAATGGATGATGTCTGCTCACTGCATACACTCCGTCAGAAAATTCTGGGTTATACACTTAACTTGCAATGGTTGTTCTTAGCTCTCTGCATGTAATCCATCTAGATGTTTGCTCATCACAAGCAGAGAACAAAGATACACATAGCGTAATCCAGTACTAAAAGGTATTTATTATAGGTTTCCTTCATAAAATTCATGTAAAAAAAGCAGACTACATTAAAACCAACCGTTAAAATCAATAATCGCTAATAAAACAATTTAAGTCCAACTCAACATTCATACCTCTCGGACGTAAAGTATATGTTAAATAGATCCACTTTGTCTCGCATTTAGACAACTCCCTTACCCTATTACTTCCTCTCCAATCAGGGTACATTTTCTCTACTCCCCAGAATTTTAATGTGTTTATTTTTTTTTAAATCCTTTATCTTAAACATCCTAGAGTTGGTTATACCTCTTAATCTAGTGTGTACTTGTCGATGAAATATGCATCTGCGACATGCAAAAAAACCTGGGTTATCCCAGAACATAGTTGGTCTCACTGGAGGATTTTGATTTTTTTTCACAGCCTTATCTCTGAGCGCTTGTCCCTTTCTGTAAATAAAAACAGGGTTGTCTAGAATGGCTTTTGTTAAGATTTTATCAGTGCTTAATAGTGGCCAATATTTCTTGAAAATCGCTTCCACCTCTTTATATTGTACATGATAAGCGCTACTAAAACCCCATTCATGCTTTGTGTTATTCTGTTTAGGTCTATTAATCAGACAACTGCTTTGGGGTACATTGTGTATTTCATTAATGGCCCTATCCAGGGCACAAGTATTGTACCCCTTCTCCACAAAACGTTTTGTTAGGGTATGTACTTGTTCAGAATAATCAAAATCACAGCTACAATTCCTCCTGATTCTTGTGAATTGGCCTTTGAGAATGTTCTTTAACCATGTGCGATGGTGTCCACTATGGATCAACATGTAACTGTTCCGATCTGTCGGTTCGAAGAAACATTTAGTGACCAACTGGTGGTTAATGAGCATCACTGTAACATCTAAGTAATTTATTGCATCCCTACTCCATTTACATCCCAATTTGATACTATTCGTATTCTTGTTGAGCTCATTGACAAATGTGGTTAGAGAGAATTCTATGCCCACCCATATAAAGAACAGGTCATCAATGAACCTCTTGTAGAAAAGAAGCTCAAGGAAAGATGTGGTTATCAGACCAGGTGATAAGGGAGAAGGGGATTGTGATTTTAGACAGCACCTTTTATCACTCACAATTAAATAATATCCAGTGACAGAACTTATTTACTACTAACCAGTGACCCCACCGACAATTATAGAAAGGATTTGACCAATCTGGTTGAACGCGGATATAATATGAGAGTATTAAATAAGAAAGAAAAAAGATATCTCTTTTTGTTTACAAACCCAATTTTTATTTGCAGTAAGGGACAATCATTCGGAGATAAGGTCGTGAAAAAAATTCTAAATCCCCCAGTGAGACCAACTATGTTCTGGGATAACCCAGGTTTTTTTGCATGTCGCAGATGCATACCTTGTCGACAAGTGCACACTAGATTAAGAGGTATAACCGATTTCCAATCAACAGCTAACTCTAGCGTATTTAAGATAAAGGATTTTTTTTTTAAATAAACACAGGATTTTATCTTATGCAATTCTACTTATGTGGTGTATGCACTTCAGTGCCCATGCGATTTGATGTATATCGGTCGTACTAAACGCACTTTAGGTAATGCACTATAAAAATAAACACAATAGTGATCCCTCAGGAATAAAATTCTGGGGAGTAGAGAAAATGTACCCTGATTGGAGAGGAAGTAATAGGGTAAGGGAGTTGTCTAAATGCGAGACAAAGTGGATCTATTTAACAGATACTTTAAGTCTGAGAGGTATGAATGTTGAGTTGGATATAAATTGTTTTATTAGCGATTATTGATTTTATCAGTTGGTTTTAATGTAGTCTGCTTTTTTTCCATGAATTTTATGAATTTATAATGACCTATGATATCATATTTATATGTTCTAGGTGATTGAATATTTTATACAGCAATTTTTTTCAGTATTTTTTTCTGTATATTTATTAACCTTTGACATGACATTTAGGTTGGGCGATTTCCTAGGTTTTGAGTGTTTTTAAATCTAGGAGACGCATATCGGGGCAGTACACTGCCTCATATAGTAATAATGGTTAATATGGAATATGAAGTCTGTTATATGTATCTTTATAAGCTCAAATGTTTTACCACTGTACATATGATAGGTCTAGTATGCATGATTAACATGATATAGATATGTAACAGTAATATGACCTGCAGTGTTAATACAAATACATTTCCATCCGGATCCATGTTAGACTTTTTTGGAGTGTATTTGCTGACCCCACATGGAGCGATCAAATTGAATTATGATTTATGTCATTTATTTGATTTTAATCACGGATAAGGGCAGTAGGATTTCAGATGCAGCCACTTTTGATAAGTGACAGTAAATTATGTTACTCGTTTTAAACTCATATGTTAGGGTATTTTTTTCTGGATTTTCTGCAGAGATGCCAATATGTTTTTTTATGTATAAAGTAGGCTTGAAAACTATGTGGTAAACACCGTGGACCAACCTAGCACACGCAAGCACTAGTGGGATAATTCTGCAGTACTCTGCAGTGTATTTAATGTGGGAAGCTGTGCTTTGTGGCCACGCCCTCTGACGAAGCAATCACAATACTAGTCAGGGCTTGACCACGCAGCAACCTACATTGTCTGCTTTCCTGTTTGCCTTAACCATGAACACCGCAGGAGCGGTGAGAGGTAGTCAGGCGATATCGACTTGTGATACATTGTTGTTACATGCTCTTTTATTTTGAATTACATTGTAATTGTGCAATCTTACGGAAACTTATAATAAATACCTTTTAGTACTGGATTACACTATGTGTATCTTTGTTCTCTGCTTGTGACGAGCAAACATCTAGATGGATTACATGCAGAGAGCTGACAACACCCATTGCAAGTCAAGTGTATAACCCAGTATCTTCTGACGGAGTGTATGCAGTGAGCACACATCATCCATTGAAGATAAGCATACAACCCAGTATTATCTGGTAAGTGTATTTCCCAGGGGGATTGTGACGTGTGCAGTGACGGAAGAGGTGATTGTTAGTGATGGACGAACTTCCGACGGGACTTTTCGCGAACGCGGAACGCGAACGAGGCCGACCGTTCGCGAAACCAAACGTTCGCCGCGGGCCCCATTGACTTCAATGGGAGGCGAACTTCGCCAACCTTTAGGTCAAATTTGCAGCCACGAGGTAATTATTAGCAGGGCAAACATAGTCCCACCACATGGCCAATGACATAATACATGTATGAGGTGAATTTGGGATCGATAACTACAAGCATTCTTTTTTTATATGGGAAATTGTTCTGACAATTCAGGACTGTGGAGCGCATGAAGGCAATGGAGGAGAGGGAAGGTCAGGGACCAGGGTAGGCAAAGAAGAGGGTGCAGGAGATGATCACCAGCAGCGTGACATACAGCAATGACACATGCACCGTGATAGAGGCATCTGACAACAGCACCGTGATAGAGGGCACTGACATCAGCAGCGTGACATAAAGCATTAATACCAGCACCGTGACATACAGCATTGACAGCAACACCGTGATAGAGAGTACTGACATCAGAAGCGTGACATTAAGCACTGACATCAGCACCGTGATATACAGCACTGACAGCAGCACCGTGATAGAGGGCACTGACATCAGAAGCGTGACATACAGCACTGACATCAGCACAGTGATATACAGCACTGACAGCAGCACCGTGATAGAGAGTACTGACATCAGAAGCGTGACATACAGCACTGACATCAGCACCGTGATATACAGCACTGACAGCAGCACCGTGATAGAGAGCACTGACATCAGAAGCGTGACATACAGCACTGACATCAGCACAGTGATATACAGCACTGACAGCAGCACCGTGATAGAGAGTACTGACATCAGAAGTGTGACATAAAGCATTAACACCAGCACCGTGACATACAGCATTGACAGCAACACCGTGATAGAGAGTACTGACATCAGAAGCGTGACATTAAGCACTGACATCAGCACCGTGATATACAGCACTGACAGCAGCACCGTGACATTAAGCACTCACACCAGCACCGTGATATACAGCACTGACAGCAGCACCGTAAGCAGCCCCAGGAGTAAGTCAGCACAGCACAGGGATGGTGTGATCCCCTCATAATAAGCAGGCCCAGGAGAAACTCAGCACAGCACAGGGATGGTGTGATCCCCTCATAATAAGAACCCCCAGGAGGAAGTCAGCACAGCACAGGGATGGTGTGATCCCCTCATAGTAAGCAGGCCCAGGAGAAACTCAGCACAGCACAGGGATGGTGTGATCCCCTCATAATAAGAACCCCCAGGAGGAAGTCAGCACAGCACAGGGATGGTGTGATCCCCTCATAATAAGCAGGCCCAGGAGAAACTCAGCACAGCACAGGGATGGTGTGATCCCCTCATAATAAGAACCCCCAGGAGGAAGTCAGCACAGCACAGGGATGGTGTCATCCCCTCATAGTAAGCAGGCCCAGGAGAAACTCAGCACAGCACAGGGATGGTGTGATCCCCTCATAATAAGAACCCCCAGGAGGAAGTCAGCACAGCACAGGGATATCATAAGCAGCCCCAGTAGAAATATGACACCGCTCAACCTCTTCAAAGAGGAGGGTAGGGGCATATAGTACGGTGTGCTTTTTTGGGACAAGGAAGTGAACCAAATGAAGAAAGAAGGTCTGTGTGCTTGATTAAAAAAATAGTTTATAGACATATACATGGTCTACTGGTCACATGTGTTGAATTCCTCCGAGATCCATGCCTCATTCATTTTTATAAATGTGAGGTAGTTAACACTGTCGTGAGCTAGGCGAGTACGCTTATCGGTCACGATCCCCCCTGCTGCGCTGAACGTCCTTTCGGACAGGACACTGGATGAGGGGCAAGCCAACAGTTCCATTGCAAATTGGGCAAGCTCTGGCCAGAGGTCAAGCCTGCCCACCCAGTAGTCCAGGGGTTCATCACTCCTCAGAGCGTCCACATCGGCCGTTAACCCAATGTAGTCGGACACCTGACGGTCTAGGCGTTCCCTGATGCTGGATCCGGATGACACCTGTCGATGGGTCAGCTGAAAGAATGACCTCATATCCGAAGTCACCAACACATCTTCAAACCGGCATCTTCTTGCAGGCGCTGTTGGATTGGTACCCGCAAATCCTTCTCTGGGAGTGGGAATTGCTCCTCTGCCAGCGCACGCAAAAGCAGAATGCAGCATTTCTCGAAGCAAGGCCTGGAAGTGCTGCATTCTGACAGCCCTCTGCGACGGCGGTAACATTTCCGCCATTTTGTGTTTGTACCGGGGGTCTAAGTACGTTGCCACCCAGTACTGGTCCTTGACCCTTATGCTTTTTATACGGGGGTCCCTATTAAAACACTGGAGCATGAAGGCCCCCATTTGCACTAAAGTGGAAGCGGTGTGGTGGCCTGGCTCCTGCTCATCATCCAGGATAATGTCGTCCTCTTCATTCTCATCTCCCCATCCACGCACAACAGGGATCCCAGAAAGGTTTAAAGCATGCTCTTCTTGCTCCTCCTCATCCGCCCCGGCACCATCCTCCTCTGACTCCTCATCAGACTCCTGTTGTTGACTTGTCTCAGATAGAGTAGCCCCCCCTAGGAATTCATCCAGCATTGCGACTTCCTCATCTTCCCGCTCCTGCTCCTCCACAGCCTGATCAATGACACGACGCAATGCACGCTCCATAAAGAAGGCATAAGGTACCATGTCACTGATGGCGCCATGGCTGCAACTGACCAGTTTGGTGATCTCCTCAAATGGCCGCAGAAGTCTGCATGCGTCGCGCATGAGCAGCCACTGGCGTGGTGAAAAAAACCCCAGCTCCCCAGAACCGTTTCTTTCGCAGAGTTCATACAGGTAGACGTTAACTGCACGTTTCTGCTGGAGCAGCCTATCAAGCATATAGAAGGTTGAGTTCCATCGCGTCGGGCAATCGCAAATAAGACGTCTGACCGGCAGATGGTGTCGCCGCTGAATGTCAGCAAGGCGAGCCATGGCCGTGTAAGATCTTCTGAAATGGGCTGAGATTTTCCTTGCCTGCCGCAAGATGTCCTGGACCCCAGGGTATTTGACAAGGAATCGCTGCACGACCAAGTTTAAGACGTGTGCCATGCATGGCACGTGCGTGATTTTGCCCTGTTTCAATGCGCTAAGCAGATTGGCACCGTTGTCACACACCACTTTACCAACTGTCAAATTGAGCAGTGTTAGCCACTGATCTGCCTGTGAACGCAAAGCTGAAAGGAGTGCCGGGCCAGTGTGGCTTTTGGCTTCCAGGCACAACAGACGCAGCACGGCATGGCAACGTCTCACCTGGCATGTGGAATAGGTTCTGGGGAGCTTGGGCGGTGCAGCGGAAGAGACGCTAGCAGCGGAAAAGGAGGAGGCAGCTGAGGAGGAGAGGGAGGAGGATGGAGTAGGAGGAGGAGAAGAAGAAGAGTCAGGCCTGCATGCAATCCGTGGCGGTAAAACCAAATCTACACGGGTGCCACGGGTTACATGCTTGACGGCCGTCAGAAGGTTCACCCAGTGGGCAGTAAAACTGATATACCTTCCCTGCCCGTGTTTGCTAGACCACGTGTCTGTGGTCAGATGTATCTTGGCACCGACACTGTGTGCCAGAGATACATTCACTTGCCACTGAACATGGCCATATAGCTCTGGGATGCCCTTCTCTGAGAAAAACTTCCTTCCTGGGACCTTCCATTATGGTGTTCCAATGGCCACAAATTTGCGAAAGGCCTCCGAGTCCACCAGTTTATATGGCAGTAGTTGGCGGGCTATCAGTTCTGACAAGCCAGCTGTCAACCGTTGGGCAAGAGGGTTATCCGGCGTCATCATTTTTTTACGCTCGAACATTAGGCCCACGGAAGCCTGCCTTTTTGCAGAAAAACGTGAGCTTGGCGTGATGGAAGGTGGAGTGGAGGACAATTGTGAGGAGAGAGGAGAAGGAGAAGTAGAAGACGAGGCTGGACGGTGAGAGCCTGCAGTGTGGCTTTGTGTGTTCCGTTGCTCCCACTGGGCTCGGTGATGGCTGCTCATGTGCCTTCTTAAGGCGGTCGTCCCTAGGTGAGTGTTGGGCTTACCGCGACTAATGCGTTGACTGCAAAGATTGCAGATGGCAACGCTATTGTCAGCAGCGGACACGTTAAAAAAAGCCCACACTGCGGAGCCATGTGCCGGTGTCCTGGGAGCGCCAGATGTGACCGTACATGGTCGATGACTCGCTCCTGATACATTTGCAGTCTGCTTTGTCCCTCCTGTGCAATGTAAGTTATTCCTGCTTCTCCTCCCTATCTGCTGGTCCATATCTCCCTCTGAACTCCCCTCCTCTTCCTCTCTTGTGGGCACCCACGTGACATCACTAGACACGTCATCATCAACGTCACCTTCCCCACCGCTATAAGTAGAGATCTCGGAGTAGGCAGCAACACCGGGGACCAAACTCCTCCTTGGGCTGATCTGGGTACTGTCGTCAGACTGCTGAGTAGCGGTTGTTGCTACCTCCTCTTCCTGATCCAATACCAAGAGTGGCTGCGCATCAGAAATGTCCTCTTGATATGGATCGGAAAATAATTCCTGTGACTCAAGCGGAAGGTATGTGGTGGTGGCGGTGGTGTTGTTGGTGGTAGTGTCTTTGGGGGTGCACATAGCAGAGAGTGAAGAAGAGGGTGCAGATCGAGAGGATGAGGAGGGTGCAGAAGAGTAAGGCTGAGTGAGCCACTCAACCAAGTCTGGTGCGTCCTTTAAAATAATTGAACGCACCTTCTGCAAATTCCCACTTTGGCTCAAGGCTGTTGCTCCTGCCCTACCCCTACCACCCCTGCGGAAGGGCCTGCCTCTTCCTCTGCCTGTCATTTTTTAAATCACCCTGTGACAAAACTCTTAGTCCCTATACCGCTGAAGGACTGCTGCAGTATAGGGCAGCGGTCAGCAGTGGTGCACCTCAACCCTATCTATTGTGGACCGATAGCTGTCCTTACAGAACAGCAGACTGTACCGCACTCAACCCTATGTACTGTAGCACCCTAGACCAAGTTACCAGTCCTTATAGGAACTTTTGTGGACCAAGCAGGTTGTGTGTTAGTGATTAGCAGACTGTACTTCAGTCCCTATACCAATGAAGGACTGCTGCAGTATAGGGCAGCGGTCAGCAGTGGTGCACCTCAACCCTAGCTATTGTGGACCGATAGCGGTCCTTACAGAACAGCAGACTGTACCGCACTCAACCCTATGTACTGTAGCACCCTAGACCAAGTTACCAGTCCTTATAGGAACTTTTGTGGACCAAGCAGGTTGTGTGTTAGTGATTAGCAGACTGTACTTCAGTCCCTATACCAATGAAGGACTGCTGCAGTATAGGGCAGCGGTCAGCAGTGGTGCACCTCAACCCTATCTATTGTGGACCGATAGCGGTCCTTACAGAACAGCAGACTATACCGCACTCAACCCTATGTACTGTAGCACCCTAGACCAAGTTACCAGTCCTTATAGGAACTTTTGTGGACCAAGCAGGTTGTGTGTTAGTGATTAGCAGACTGTACGTCAGTCCCTATACCAATGAAGGACTGCTGCAGTATAGGGCAGCAGTCAGCAGTAGTGCACCTCAACCCTATCTATTGTGGACCGATAGCGGTCCTTACAGAACAGCAGACTGTACCGCACTCAACCCTATGTACTGTAGCACCCTAGACCAAGTTACCAGTCCTTATAGGAACTTTTGTGGACCAAGCAGGTTGTGTGTTAGTGATTAGCAGACTGTACTTCAGTCCCTATACCAATGAAGGACTGCTGCAGTATAGGGCAGCGGTCAGCAGTGGTGCACCTCAACCCTATCTATTGTGGACCGATAGCGGTCCTTACAGAACAGCAGACTGTACCTCACTCAACCCTATGTACTGTAGCACCCTACACAGACCAAGTTACCAGTCCTGATAAAGAGCTTTGTGGAACAAGTGAGTTGTGAATGATTAGCAGACTGCAGCAGAAGGGCAGCAGTCAAGTATAATATTCTTTCTATATTTGGAAGAAAGAATATTATACGTGTACAAGCCTATTACCATACCACTGATACCAGTCCTGAAAAGAACCTTTCTGGAACTAATAGTAACAGCAAGTCTTTAAACTGACCCTCACTGCCTGACACACTGCTTCCTTCCTGTCCCTATACAAAGTGGCAAAAAAGAGGAGACTGGAACGATTAGTGGTTACTGGAATAGCTCTTTTGTGGACCTGATAGTAACAGCTAATGATGATGATGATGATGATGACGACTAAACTGACTCTCCCTGTAGCACACACCGTCCTTTCCCTTTCTCTAAACTGACAAAAGACACTCAGGCTGCTGCAACAATCAGTAGCACAGCAAACCTATATACACCTAACACCTATACCAGTCCTGAAAAGAACTTTTGTGTACCAAATAGCTAGTGATTTATCTCTCCCTACTCCACACAGCAACCTTTCCCTATAGTGACAGAAGAAAGAATGTAAAATGGCCACCGGATCGGGTGTATTTATAGGTTAGGGGGAATGTCCAAGTGTCCATGTGCTGTCATGTCTCAATTGGCTGTCCTGTACCCCATGATAGACGTGTCATCATAGGTCAAAGTTCTTTTACACATTAAACACGCAAGTCCGCCGGGGCGAACGACGGCAAAAGGCGAGCGAACGAGCGGACCGCAAACGACCGAAATTCGCCGCGAAACGACCGCCGGGCGAACCGTTCGGCCATCACTAGTGATTGTTTTGAATTATTATTTGCAACGTTTTTTCTGTGATGAACAATCCTACATTTACATCTGCCTCATTTTTTATATAAAGTGCACTTCATACTTATTTAACAATTTTAGTGAACTTTTAACAAATCCTAAAATATTTGCCTCTGAAGTTATTGGGGAACCTCTGATATGATGGGCGAACCTCTGATGCAATGGGCGAACCTCTGTTGTGATAGGAGGACCTCTGATGTGATGGGAGGACCTCTGATGTAACATTTACCTTTTTTACATTTTAGGCTGGGGTACATCAAGATTTTTCTAGGAATACTCTGATGTTGGGGGGGGGGGTACTCTGTTGTAATGGGGAGACTCTGATGGGATGGGAAGACTCTAATGTGAAAAGAGGCCTCTGAAATGAAGGGAGGCCTTTGTCGTGAGGGGGGGACTGTAATATGATGAGGGACTTCTGACATAATGGGGGACTCTGATGTGATGGGAGGCTTCTAATGTGATAGGAGGACCTCTAAATTTATAGGGGGCCTCAGATGTAATATGGGGGTCTCTAATGTGATGGGGGAACCTCTAATGTAAAGGGGGTCTCTGATGTGATAGGGGGACCTCTGGTGTGATGAAGAAACTTCTAATGCAATGGGGAACCTCTGATGTGATGGGAGAACTTCTGGTGTGTTTGGAGGACCTGTGATGTAATAAGGGAACTCTGATCTGACGGGAGACGGGGACCTCTGATGTAATGGGAGAGCCTCTGATGTAAGAACAAGGCCTCTGATGTTATATAACAGTGATTCTCAACCAGGGTTCCGTGGAACCTTAGAGCCGGTTCACACAGCGGGCGATGCGAGGCGACACGACTCGCCTCGCCTCGCTCTCGCAAGTCGCCCCCGTTCTGTACAATGGAACCGTTCTGAGAGGAGCGACTCGAGTCGCTCCGACTCAGAAAAAAGGTTCCTGTACTACTTTTGGGCGACCTCGGGGCGACTTGCATTGACTTCTATACAGAAGTCATCTGCAAGTTGCCGCTGAGGTCGCGGCAGGTCGCGGCGAGGCAAGTCGGAGTCGCCTCGCCTCGCCTGCAGTGTGAACCGGCCCTTAGGGTTCCTCCAGAGGTTGCTAGGGGTTCCTTCAGCATTGGGCAATTTCTGCCTCTGAGATAAGTTCCCACTCACACCATTGATCATTTTAGCTATCTGTAAGGAGGCAATTCTTCCCAATGACCACAAGTGTAAGGACCTTTCTTCCCACTGACCATCACACTAATGTAGCATGAGTTGTAGATTTCTAATTTTTAGCAGGGGTTCCTCGAGACCAGAGAACTATTTCAAGGGTTCCTCTGTGTTGAAAAGGTTGAGAAACGCTATTATAGAAGAACCTCTGATGGGATGTAAGACCTCTGCTGTGATGGGAGGACCTCTGAAGTGATTGGGGAACCTCTGATGTGATGGGCGAACCTCTGTTATCATAGGAGGACCTCTGATGTGATGGGAGGACCTCTGATGTAACATTTACCTGTTGTACATTTTAGACTGGGGTGCATCAAGATTTTGCTGGGAATACTCTGTTGTGGGGGTACTCAGATGTAATGGGGGTACTCTGAAGTAATGGGGAGACTCTGATGTGATGGGAAGACTCTAATGTGAAAAGAGGCCTCTGATGTGAAGGGGGGCCTCTGTTGTGAAGGAGGGACTGTGATATGATGGGGGACTTCTGACATAATAGTGGACTCTAATGTGATGGGAGCCCTCTAATGTGATAGGAGGACCTCTAAATTTATAGGGGGGGGGGGGGGGCTCTGATGTAAAGGGGGCTTCTAATGTGAAAAAGGCTACTGATGTGAAGTAAATTTTATCATGGTGATTGTGTGCATCATCCCAGGCTCTGGTTTCCCATCGATAAATAACATTTACCTTTTTAACATTTTAGACTGGGGTGCATCAAGAATTTGCATACTTTTAAAGGATGCCACCACTAACATAAGGTGGAGAGACACTGTTCTAGACTGCAAGTCACTGTTTCTTCAAGGCACTTAAAAAAAAAAGTGCTAAGCCATTATATTTAGACACTTAAGCAGCGCTTGGTAGTAAAACAATACCCCCACATTTCCAAAATACTATAATTTTGTTCCTAATATGATGAGGTGTGTAGTCCTCTATGAAACATCCGATGTTTGTGCCAAAACTACAGCGATGCTATAAAAAAGCTAACGACAGCATAGAGCTATAAAGCTATATCTGCCCATAGCAAACTACCGGGGTCAACTAGAAGATTCTCTAAAATAAAGGACAAAAAAAAAAAGAAAAGCAAGGAGCCCTTCAGACATCAAATTAAAGGCTAGATGTATGAAGGTAGGCTCGAATGTAGATGGTACCCATTTAAAAAAATCAATACGCCCTAACACAGTGCAGCACAATAAAACAAGCAGCTGACTCAATGAAACGCTTCGGGTCTCACCAGTGAGGAAAGATAAAAATCCTTGATGAATGCAAAGCTGTCTGAAGGATTTTATTTGTGATCGTATATTCCTTTTTAAACTGTCAGCGCCACAAGCCTCTCCGCAGAATATAAAATCAGATTTCCAGTCTTTTTCTTTGCTCTAACATGCCCTCATAATTTCATATTTCGGAACAGATATGTTCCAGTAACTATCTTGAAAACTGTTAGGTCTTATTCACTCTAGCGTTGCATTTTCCTTGGGTTAAAGCCCAACTGAGTTTTCATCAGCTAAATTGAGGTGTAATTATAAAAAATAAAAAAAAGCCTGGGAGCTTGCTGCAACCTCCCCCCCCCCCCCATGTGGAAGCAGCGGTCTCTCTGCAGAAGCCTGACACGCCCCCAGCTGCAGTCCACAATGCTCACTTTCCCAGCACGGGGCATGTCAAAACTCTACAGAGAGGCCACTGCTTCCATACAGAGAGCAAGGGACCTTCTCTACAGCAGGTTGGCTGGAGAGGGCCTTTTCCACAGCTAAAAAGAAGTAATCAAAAGACTTTGCACACCTTCTGTTTTGGTGCGTACCATTACCACAATTTCAAGGAAGATATATAACTGTACACAATTAGGAACCATACAGTAATGCCCTGTACACACGGTCAGACTTTCCGACGACAAAATCCGTCAGATTTTTTTCCAACGGATTTTGCCCCAAACTTGTCTAGCATACACACGGTCGAACAAAGTTGTCGGAAAAGCCGATCGTTCTGAACGCAGTGACGTAGAACACGTACGACGGGACTATAAACGGGGCAGTAGCCAATAGCTTTCGTGTCATAATTTATTCTGAGCATGCGTTGCACTTTGTCTGTCGCAATTGTCTACACACGATCAGAATTTAAACGATCAGATTTTGTTGTAGATCCTGCTCTCAAACTTTGTGTGCCCGAAATTCAGACGGAAAAAGTCCGATGGAGACCACACGTGATCAGGTTTTCCGACAACACGATTTGATTGCACATTTTCCGTCGGAAAGTCCGCACGTGCGTACAGGGCATAATATGTAGTAAGGTAGTATGTACATATGAGGCTCATTATTGAGACGTTTGCATTCCCCTTCATAGTGTATGTATAGCCAAACTTGGAAATAGAATAAGGAGGGTTAAAGTGGTTGTAAACCCTTACAACACACCTTGACCTACAGGTAAGCCTAGATTAAGGCTTACCTCTAGGTCCAAGAAATATCTAACTATATTTGCCGAAAGACAGGCACCGCTGTCTACGGCGCATGCGCCATAGACAGCAGCGCGCAGGCGCACTGAGCGCAGCACCCGTCAACGGCGATATGCCGCACGTGGCAGCTCCCATGCACATGCGCGGGAGTGATGTAATCGCGGCTTCGCCGAATGACAGCGCCTGGGTAGCGAGACCCACCGAGAAGATGGATGCGCCAGACTACAGGGGACAGCGGTGACATCGCTGGCTCCTGTGTCAGGTAAGTGACACATAATGGACTACTATGCGATGCATAGTAGTCCATTATGCTTTACCTTTGCAGGGAATGAAAGAGGAAGTAAACTCATCAGGGTTTACTTCCTCTTTAAAACTCCAAAATGTACCCCTACTTCCACTACTACCTACTTCCCCCCACTCCTCGAAGACTCTAGCCCTATGTGGTTTTTTAATTCAAAATACAGTTTATTAAGTTTAAGTAGGTGGACCACGCTAACAGGTAAAGATAGTTATCTAGGCATGTAACCAGGTGTTCCCCCCACAAAAACACCAAAATGAATAAGATAAGAGAGGGTTATAGCACAGCTAGAATCATTTATTGCTCCAAAAGAATAATCCTGCAAATTTAGGCATCCCCGGTCCTGACCTACATTATGCAGTAGAAATGGGAATTTGTATGTGCTCAAATCTTAGATGCCTTTCATATATTCAACATTTGAGATACTAAAGAAGTGCAACCAGAAGCTAATCTTTACATACTTGTGCTGCCCCAACGGGTCATAGAATTTATATAGCTTGTGCCTTAACAATGTTCTATGGACTTTTATATTTAGTTCACATGCTGCCATCTAGTGATCTTTTGTGGTAATGCACTTGTTTGCCATGTTCTTTTTCCCTGATGTTATGATACACTTCCTGTGTCATGGATGCAGCTACAAGCCACATGTAGCAGGGTATAACGGCATATTCGGCGACCCATTGCAGTTTGCTACGGAGTGATGTTGCGTCGACGCCATCTTGCTACACCCCACACTCATCCACAGTAAGGATACTCCAAGAAGGGAGAAAGCGGACATGTTGTTACACCCACCGCAGTTTTGCATTTTAGATGTATTTATAACAGTAAAGTGAGTATATAGTGAAATACAGGACTTAGAACTCCGTCTGACTACTTAGATGTTGAATTTTAAAAACAGCGAACTTCTGTCAGATTAGCAAACCTGTGAGATGGGCAGGGTTGCCGCTGCTTTTAAAATTCAAGATCTAAGTAGTCAGACGGAGTTCTAAGTCCTGTATTTCACTATATAAACTGACTTTACTGTTATAAATACGTGTAAAATGCAAAACTTTGGTGGGTGTAACAACATGTTCGCTTTCCCCCTTCTTAGTGTATCCTTACTGTGGACGAATGTGGTTTGTAGCAAGATGGCGGCGATGGAATGTCACTTCCATAGCAAAATGCAATGGGTCGCCGAATATGTCGCTACAAGGCCACATGTATTCTGCATTGCAAGCTACAGACAATATCATCTTTTGACCACATAAATACTACAACCTATTCATTTGTTTGCATCCTGTCATCTGCTGTAACCTGATGTTCTTGTGGATGGAATCGGTATTTGGTGAGTTCAAGCTATCTGATGAGGATTGTCCTGAGTGATTATATCTTATACAGGCCAGGCATACAGGTCTCACAAGGGATAGTCACTTCACAACAATTGGAGTCAGAATAATACTCCTCACAAACACTTGCTTATAAAACAGAGATTCTTGGTTCGCATTGCAATACGTGTTCAAGCAAGCCAACTGTGTCAAAGTGATCCCTCTCTGCCCAGTCCATACTCTTCCTTGGAGATTGCCAATATCTTACTTTCTAAATAGTGTCCTCTTAGGAGCATGGACAAATAGTACCAATATAGGACAAACAGACAGCTGGAGGTGATCTACAAACCCCCCGAATCCAGCAATGCATATCCACAATGGATATAGTCTAGCCAATCCTATAATCTTCTAGCCAGTTCAATGACATCATAGCAAGCTTGTTCTTTATCCTGTGGCAGCATGGAGCAGGCATTCTTCTTACATGTGTGCTATAATGCACCCCCATGGGGGATTTAAACATCAGGCTAAGCACACAGGAAATAGGCATGAGTTGTGTCCTGCATGCTTAGGACCTTCAGTACTAAATGGAGGAGGAAGCCCAGAACATGAGTAGGGCAGCAAGTGGTTACCTCTTCTCGCTGGCAGCACTAAGGTCGTTGGTTCAAATCCCACAAAACAGCCTACTTGGAGTTTACATGTTCTCTCTGTGTCTGTATGGGGTTCTCCAACACTCCAAAGACATGCTGGTAGGTTAATTGGCTCCTTTTAAATTGGCCCTAGTATATGTTTGTATGAATATTATATTGTAAGCTCCTTGAGGACAGGGACTGATGTAAATGTACAATATATATTGTACATATAAAGTGCTACATAAAGTGTCAGCACTACAAGTACCTGTAATAAAAAATGTAGACATTTTATTTTAATTGGGTTTATTTTTTATACATGGGAATCCAAAAATTAGAAAAATGTGTTGGGTTTTACTTTTTTTAGCACTACCCCTGTAGGAGTTGCAAATGAAAGAGACCCCCCACTCCTGCACAACCAGCCACACCAAATTTTCACAATCACCCAGAGTCAGAAAACAGTCCGTAACTTTGTTTTTGCTATTTATTAGAGGGTTAATAACATGGATAGGGATTGGAGGTTATGGGATGCCCACTTGACTTTGGCAAATCTTCAGCAAGCTTCAGGAACATTTTACTATACACTGGACATCTATATACAGACTCTTTCACTTTCCTACTGCACAACACTTGCTTGAATCAGCTGAATCACTTTTTAGATGATCTGACAAGCCCCTAGTCAGATTAGCAATAGCCCATTACAGGCAGGAACACGTAGCCCATTTTTGTGTAGCACAGATGCAATGAAACAGCTTGTAACTTCTCCTTTGTGTCCACTGATCCCAGCACCACCTCTTCAGGTACTGCCAACCCACCTGGCCGCAGCTGCCCCTTTCACTAGCCCTCCAGGCTAACTCTCCACACCAGTCCACATGACTGACTCTTCACCAGCCAACCCCGTGAACTCTCAGGAGATCTGTAGGGAAAGGCTGAAGACTTAAGCACACAGTTTTCTTCAAGGGAGGCCGACTACATGTGGCAGTCTGCCCCCTTTGTTAGTCCCCAGAGTGTTGACTACTCACTCTGTCCTCTTTCTTGTTCCTGTGCCTCCAGGAAAGCCTCCTCCTGTGTGTTTTAGCAGGATTCTTCCAGCACCTGAGCCCCAGCCCAACTCAGGACAACCCCCCTCTAGACTAGGGTGCACCCCTGAGGGCCACCGACAGCCTCCTCAACCCTGCATCTCCATCTTCTACCGGACTGCCCCTGCTGGCATGGCCCATAACTATTTATGAGGCGGTCTCAGCCTTATGCCAACCCACCACTGGGGATTGGCTGAGGCCCCATCAATATACATAGCAGCTTCTCCTAACCTCTACCCACTAGGTCTAGAAGATTCTCCAACCTTCTAGACCAGGGAGATGCTCCAGAGAGCGGCCAGGATGAGTCATCCAGCCCTGAACTATACTGAACCCTGACCCAGACTCCATAGCTCAGGCTTAGCCCTGAGCTAAACTACAATTTACCTACTCTACTTCTAGCACACACTAGATCAGTGGTCATCAACCCTGTCCTCAGGGCCCCCTAACAGGCCAGGTTTTATGTATTACCTTGGGGAGATGCAGACTAGAACACTGCAATCACTGAGCAGCAAATTATATCACCTGTTATGTATTTCAGTTATCTTGCAAACCTGGCCTGTTTGTGGGCCCTGAGGATAGGGTTGATGACCACTGCACTAGAGGGTGCTACACTTTAAATGCCATTAAATTGTATTGTTTGCATTGTGTTCCCTTCACTTCCTATCCCTGTCTTAGAGCCTGCACAGGGATGTTAAAAAAAAATAAAAAAAGAGTGAGATGGGGAAACACCCAGGAAAGTCATTATGGTATAGCGCAGGGGTCTCAAACTGATGGCCCTCCAGCTGTTGTGAAACTACAAGTCCCATCATGCCTCTGCCTGTTGGAGTAATGCTTGTAACTGTCAGCCTTGCAATGCCTCATGGGACTTGTAGTTTCGCAACAGCTGGAGGGCCGCAAGTTTGAGACCCCTGGTATAGAGAGTTTTAAATTCATGCCACTGGTAGGGCAACATTCCCATAGCCCAAAGCAGTATCATGAAATCTCTATAGCTACAGGTGTGAAAGGTTTGAGTATTGTCATCCTCTTTATGCTATGCCCTGACACTACTTCACAGGTCTTTTATGAGATAAATCATTTCTGTATGTGTTCATCAACTGATTATCAAGTTGGTTAAAATGTCTCTTTAAACAAGCTGCTATTATACCATATCACTAAAATATCATAAATCATCTCTGCAGCAGATGACATTTTAGTGTTATTTACTTTATTCAGCTGGCTTGTGCTGTATTATAAACACCTGTTTTGATCTAAAACTGAACTCCAGGCAGATATACAACACCAATGAATGCAGTTATGTTTTTAATAAAAAAAGCAACTCTAAGGGGTGTCTTTATGAAAACAAAAACCTAGCTGTTCTTCCATCAAAACAGCATGTAAATTCGTTCTCTGTGGATGAGGCAAAATCAAATGTTCTCAGTCTATTTTTTCTACAGGTCGAATGTTATTCATAAAAAAAAAAGTGCGAATGAAAAAAATACCACATTGTTGGCACTAGATGGCGCTAAATATCAACGTAAATAAGTATCTTCCTCAGCTCCATCTAGTGGACATAATGCGGTATTTTTCCCCATTCACACTGTTTTTTTTAACATTTGATCTGCAGAGAATATAGCCTGAGAATATTTCAATTTGCTCCATTATTGTGTGCAAACATGGAATGGGACTTTGTATAAGTACCAAAAAAAGTATAGAAAGATTCTTAATCTAAAAATATAACTCTTTGCTAGTTATTGATTAAAGAAAAAAAATGTGATGCAGTTTAAAAGATTGCAATCAATTACATCAAAGGTTTATATAGCATGTATACATTCCATCATATGCAGATACACTATATTGCCAAAAGTATTGGGATACCTGCCTTTATGCGCACATAAACTTTAATAACATCCCAGTCTTAGTCCGTAGGGTTCAGTATGGAGTTGGCCAACCCTTTGCAGCTATAACAGCTTCAACTCTTCTTGGAAGGCTGTCCACAAGGTTTAGGAGGGTGTCTATGGGAATGTTTGACCATTCTTCCAGGAGCGTATTTGTGAGGTCAGGCACTAATGTGGATGAGAAGGCCTGGCTAGCAGTCTCCACTCTAATTTATCCAAAAGGTGTTTTATCGGGTTGAGGTCAGGACTCTGTGCAGGCCAGGCCAGTCAAGTTCCTCCACCCCAAACTCGCTCATCCATGTCTTTATGGACTTTGCTTTGTGCACTGGTGTGTAGTCATGTTGGAACAAGAAGGGATCGTTCCCAAACTGTTCCCAGGCACTGAAGGAGGCAGACTACGAGGGACCCCCTAGCAACAGGCATTTAGAGGAGAGTTCAAATTTTTTTTTTTTCCAACTTATTTTTTTTTTTTAGGAATTTTGAGCATTTTTTTTTTTTTTTTGTTAGTGTGTGGAACACCACTTTAACTGCAGTAGAGAAAAGTCAGGTCACCAGGCTAGCTGTGCTGAATATACAGAATGAATAATCATTGACATGATAAAAAAAGGTCCTTCATACATGCATTTCAATGGTATGTTTATCTTTTATTATAATTTTCACCTTTAACAACACATGCCACAAGCGTATTTCTTAATAATTTTCAGGCTTCTATTCCTACAGCGATTTTGCAGAGCAGTAATAATTCACAAGTGCTTGATTCATGTTGCCTCTTGTTGAAGCCTCATGGGATGGACGTGTGGAGTGTTGGTGAACATTTCGCTTTGTCAGTTGTGGAAAGAAAGGAGAAGAGGGTCATGGAAAGTAACACGAGTCAAAGCGTCAACTCAGCAATTACATCTGAGACGTTTAACAAGCGTTTGTCATGATCGCACTGCTAAGCAGGGACGATCGGCTGCATGAACGGTGACATACCTGGGAACTAAGTGAATGCAAGATAAAACTCTCATCATAAGCTGCTATATGGCCCTCTATATAGTTGTGTTCTTAAAGTCCAATTCTACTTTCATTTTAGTAATAAAAATGAATTGGTAAACCCTTTAAAAAAATTGAAAAAAGCCGTTTTCGCTGCAGTTCTCACCTTTTCCCTGGTGCTGTCCCCCAAAGACTCACTAAAAAACAAGCATAGGAAGAAGGCTCACCAGCCTAGTGTATTACCGTAGGACTCTTTTTTTTTGGATAAAATCAGTGCCAATATACTCACAAAAAACACAATCAAGTGCATGTAACTATTCCTATCAAACCACCAAAAGTGGGTCCATCCACCAAAGTGCAACCTACGCGTTTCAAGGGCAATGTCCTCTTTCCCAGAGCCCTTTACATGCGTACGCTGCGCCCTGGTGGATGGAAAAGTTTCTGGTGGCTTGATGGAAATTGTCACATGCACTTGATTGAGTTTTTTGTGAGTATACTGACATTGATTTTATCCAATAAAGATAGATTATGTTTGCATCCTCACAGGGTGGTACTGTGGATGCGAGTATGGTTAAAACAGTGTCACGTCCCAAAATTGGTAGCGAAATTTATTAGTGAACTCTTATGGACTTTATAGGCACCAAAATACACTCTACCTGGGCAGACCTTGGCGAGAAGGCCACTATCAGAACTTGACACAATGCTACGGAGACCCTAAATCCTGGTAGCTTTTGGCAAGGACAGTGCTGCATCAATTACTTGGCCTCACAACTAGAGGGGTTTGATGAAGACTCCGTTGGTTTTATACCCCAGGATTTAGATGCATCACTCTACACATACTATACTCTTTGCTATCAGTAACAACCTGCGGGACACCCCGAGGCCTGTAATCCACCCAGATTTCTGATATGTTGGATGACAGTCTGTACACCTACTGCTCCTCTGATTGTTTGTAAAGCTACTACATTGACTCCTTAACACGATAACCCATACTAATACTTACCCGTAGCTCCTGAAGAAGCGCTATGGCACGAAACATGTAGAGCTTCAATCTGCTCCATCAATATAAACCAAGCCCACCCAGACATTGACAGTCGCAACTCATTGGTGCATTGATTATGGTTGTAATGGGGCTCTGTCTGTGGTTTTGTTGATGTTTATGCTTTAATTTGCGTAGTATGTTATTGTGTGAATTTTATTTTACACCACTATGTTTTAACCAATTTGTAATAAAATGTATACTTTTTTAAATATTTGTTTATCCAATAAAGAGTTCTACAGTAATGCACTAGGCTGGCATGCCTTCTTTCTATGCTTGTTTTTTCAGTACTGATTTTCCCCGAATTGAAGAGGGCAGCAAGGGCAATTCAGTGTGTGATGTGGAGGTTGTCAGTGGTGGCCTTCTCATTCATATCCATATCGACAAGATTGAAGAGGGCTCTGAGCTTTTATGTGGACTGATTTGTTTTGAGGACCTTTTCACCTAAAGAGCTGAGAAGAATTCTGTTTGCGTCCTAAAGACTCACTGTTCTATGATTTTCATTTAAAATCCAAAATCGAATGTTGTGAAGCTATAGTCTCCACAGAGCAAAAATTAGGAAAGTACTGCATTATGGCCACTAGATGGTAACAACTATCATAGAAATGATGATACAAAGCTCCATCAAGTGGCCATAATGCACACAGCTATGCACATTTGTTTTCAATCAACCTACTTCCTGTGAGCCCAGGCTGTCACGGTGCCAAAGAGTTTCTAGAAGGCTGTCAGCCTCACAGTGTCATTGGTTTCTAGCACGTTGTCAGTCGTATTGTATCATTGATTGGTAGGGTGCTGGTTGCCTCACAGCATCATTGGTTGCTAGGATGTTTTCCGTGGCACTGCATCATTGGTTGCTAGGACACTGTGTGCCTCACACCATCTGTGGTTACTAGGGTGCTGTCAGCCTCACAGTGTCTTTGATTGCTAGGATGTTGTTGGTCAAAAAGCATCACTACATCTTTGTTAGGACTTCGTCAAATGCACTACATCATTGCATCATCAGTTGCTAGCAAGCTGATGGCCTTGCAGTGGCACTGGTTGCTAGAATGCTGTCAGCCTCACAGCATCTTTGGTTGCTAGAATGCTATTGACTTCATAGCATCATTAGTCACTAAGATGCTGTCGGCCATACAGCACCATAACAGCCAATGACGCTGTGTGGCCATGCACTGAGCACAGAGTGTCTCGTATGTACACTCCAGCCTCAGTGCCACCCCCCCCCCCCCCCCCTCCCCTTTTATAACATGTACATGAATCCAGCCTTGGTGTTCAATATATCTTCTCATCTTCTCCAGGGAGGCAAAGGCACCATCTTGAAGGGCTTCCTGAATATTTAACTCCTTCACCATCTTGGTGACACCAGGACCAGAGCTGTGCTATCTTAATGACACAAGGACCAGAGTTGTGCTATCTTGGTGACACCAGGACCAGAGTTGTGCTATCTTGGTGACACCAGGACCAGAGTTGTGCTATCTTGGTGACACCAGGACCAGAGTTGTGCTATCTTGGTGACACCAGGACCAGAGTTGCACTATCTTGGTGACACAAGGACCAGAGTTGTGCTATTTTGGTGACACCAGGACCAGAGTTGTGCTATCTTGGTGACACAAGGACCAGAATTGTGCTATCTTGGTGACAGCAGGACCAGAGCTGTGCTATCTTGGTGACAGCAGGACCAGAGCTGTGCTATCTTGGTGACACCAGGACCAGAGTTGTGCTATCTTGGTGACAGCAGGACCAGAGCTGTGCTATCTTGGTGACACCAGGACCAGAGCTGTGCTATCTTGGTGACACCAGGACCAGAGCTGTGCTATCTTGGTGACACCAGGACCAGAGTTGTGCTATCTTGGTGACAGCAGGACCAGAGCTGTGCTATCTTGGTGACACCAGGACCAGAGCTGTGCTATCTTGGTGACACCAGGACCAGAGCTGTGCTATCTTGGTGACAGCAGGACCAGAGCTGTGCTATCTTGGTGACACCAGGACCAGAGTTGTGCTATCTTGGTGACAGCAGGACCAGAGCTGTGCTATCTTGGTGACACCAGGACCAGAGCTGTGCTATCTTGGTGACACCAGGACCAGAGCTGTGCTATCTTGGTGACACCAGGACCAGAGTTGTGCTGTCTTGGTGACAGCAGGACCAGAGTTGCGCTATCTTGGTGACAGCAGGACCAGAGTTGCTCTATCTTGGTGACACCAGGACCAGAGCTGTGCTATCTTGGTGACACCAGGACCAGAGCTGTGCTATCTTGGTGACACCAGGACCAGAGCTGTGCTATCTTGGTGACACCAGGACCAGAGTTGTGCTATCTTGGTGACACCAGGACCAGAGCTGTGCTATCTTGGTGACACCAGGACCAGAGCTGTGCTATCTTGGTGACACCAGGACCAGAGTTGTGCTATCTTGGTGACAGCAGGACCAGAGTTGCGCTATCTTAGTGACAGCAGGACCAGAGTTGCTCTATCTTGGTGACACCAGGACCAGAGTTGTGCTATCTTGGTGACAGCAGGACCAGAGCTGTGCTATCTTGGTGACAGCAGGACCAGAGCTGTGCTATCTTGGTGACAGCAGGACCAGAGCTGTGCTATCTTGGTGACAGCAGGACCAGAGCTGTGCTATCTTGGTGACAGCAGGACCAGAGCTGTGCTATCTTGGTGACACCAGGACCAGAGCTGTGCTATCTTGGTGACACCAGGACCAGAGTTGTGCTATCTTGGTGACAGCAGGACCAGAGCTGTGCTATCTTGGTGACACCAGGACCAGAGCTGTGCTATCTTGGTGACACCAGGACCAGAGTTGTGCTATCTTGGTGACAGCAGGACCAGAGTTGTGCTATCTTGGTGACAGCAGGACCAGAGCTGTGCTATCTTGGTGACAGCAGGACCAGAGCTGTGCTATCTTGGTGACAGCAGGACCAGAGCTGTGCTATCTTGGTGACAGCAGGACCAGAGTTGCGCTATCTTGGTGACACCAGGACCAGAGTTGTGCATTCTTGGTGACACAAGGACCAGAGATGTGCTATCTTGGTGACACCAGGACCAGAGCTGTGCTATCTTGGTGACACCAGGACCAGAGCTGTGCTATCTTGGTGACACCAGGACCAGAGTTGTGCATTCTTGGTGACACAAGGACCAGAGATGTGCATTCTTGGTGACAGCAGGACCAGAGCTGTGCTATCTTGGTGACACCAGGACCAGAGCTGTGCTATCTTGGTGACACCAGGACCAGAGTTGTGCATCAAGCTAATATTATTGAGGCTTTCTGAATTTCCTTTCTCCTCTAGCTATAGCTTCCCTTAAACACACAACTCTGGCCATGTTATTAATCTCAGTAGCATCTGTAAAATCAGCCCTTTCCATAGCCATACTACTTACTATAGTTACATTTCCTGTCAGATTTGCTGGCTGTAATCCCATCTAATCTCCTAAATGTCCTCATTGGGCTGGTCTCTCTCTCTCCCTCTCTTTCTTTAACATAAATACATATGCATTCTCAGAAAACCCACATGCATGCATTTTTGTAGTTGGACCTTTTTGAAAGAAACCTTTTGGCAGCTGGATTATGGTTGCTATGTTTTTAAGGCCATTTTTAGCCCACAAAACTCAGCCATTCATCTTCCGGTTTTTAAAAATCCAGCAAATTTCCATCACTTAACCGGTGAAATCCTCTTCCTCCAGATGGAAGCCACTTGTCATCTGCTAACTGGTTGCATTTAGAAGAGTTGCCAGCAGAGGGTGCCATCTGACAGTATGCTTTAATCATGCATAAAACCAAGGATAGAAGACCCCATTAGGCATGTGCTGTTATACAGGGAAATGTGAGGGGCATTCTAAGTAGTTGTTAAGAAAAGCATCTGCTCAATTCAGCATTGACATAGCATGCAACAGTTTTGTTTGAGCACATATTTCCTATTACATCATTTAATGGATACTATAATTATTATAATATATGCCGTTGAGTACAAATTTTGAGTTATCGCTGTAACAGTTATCTTCCTTTCACATTTTACATACTCGCTTTTCCATATATTGATTTTATATATATATATATATGATGGCCAGTACCACCACCAAATATACTGTGTGTGTTTATATCTATATATTATATCTATATATTTTATATATATATATATATATATATATATATTTATTTATTTATATATATATATATATATATATATATATATATAATATATATATATATATATACTATAATACCAAAAGTATTGGGACATCTGCCTTTATACGCACATGAACTTTATTGGCATCCCAGTCTTAGTCTGTAGGGTTTAATATTGAGTTGGCCCACCCTTTTCAGCTATAACAGCTTCAACTCTCCTGGGAAGACTGTCCACACGGTTTTGGAGTGTGTCTATGGGGATGTTTGACCATTCTTCCAGAAGCACATTTGTGAGGTCAGGCACTGATGTTGGACGAGAAGGCCTGGCTCACAGTCTCCGCTCTAATTCATCCCAAAGGTGTTCTATCAGGTTTAGGTCAGGACTCTGTGCAGGCCAGTGAAGGTCCTGCACCACAAACTCGCTCATCCATGTCTTTATGGACCTTGCTTTGTGCACTGGTCCAAATCCTTTGGTGGAGGGGGGATTATGGTGTGGGGTTGTTTTTCAGGGGTTTGGCTTGGCCCCTTAGTTCCAGGTAAGGGAACTCTTAAGGCGTCAGCATACCAAGACCTTTTGGACAATTTCATGCTCCCAACTTTGTGGGAACAGTTTGGGGATGACCCCTTCCTGTTTCAACAGGACTGCGCACTAGTGCACAAAGCAAGGTCCATAAAGACATGGATGAGCGAGTTTGGGGTGGAGGACCTTCACTGGCCTGCACAGAGTCCTGACCTCAATCCGATAGAACACCTTTGGAATGAATTAGAGCGGAGACTGCGAGCCAGGCCTTCTCCTTCAACATCAGTGCCTGACCTCACAGGCAGGTCCTTAATCTGGTGGCCAGCATCATTCAACTCATTTCCCATTTGTCACTGGATAATGAAAGGAGGAGCAGCACAGTGACAAGCTCATGTTTCTGTCATTGCTTTCTCCTTTTTTAGTATGTCTCTATGCAGTACAGGAACTCATTAGCTCATTGTGCTGCTTTAAGCTCTCACATTCCAGCTCTGCTGTAACAGAACTGCAGGAGGCTAATACAAGATCAAATTTAGGTACCTACACTGCTTGCATTAAAAATAATAATAATGATTATAGAGCTGCATTAATTTGTGTCTTTTATGTCGGCCTGGAGTTCACCTTTAATTAACCCCTTGCTGCCGCTTCCCATCAGCCCTTTAAGGGGTTCTGAAGAAAAGAACGTGGAGGTGGAGTTTGTGATCCTGTGACTACTGTGATTGGCTGTTGGAACCATCACATGACCAGGAGCTGCTCCTGCCAGCTCCCAACTGTAATTAGTGAAAGTGAGTTGCCGGTGATAGCAAAGGACCCATATGCACTGCACATGGGCATTAGCCCCCGGGCACAAAGTTGCGACTTGCCATGCGATTTGATAGTTTCAAATCGCATGACAAGGCGCGCCCTATCGCAATGGAAGCGGTCAAATCTGTGCAACTCCGTCGGAGCCGCACCGATTTTGAGCGTAGTTCTTGCACAGCTAGTTCAGGTGCGACTTGCATAGACATCTGTGCATGAAGATGTCTTCCAAGTCGCAACTGAAGTCACACTGACATGCAGCTTAATAATCATGCGATTGCAAGTGAAGTCACACAATTTCAAAGCCTCATTCGGTGTGACCAAAGTCTTAAAGCTGCATTCACACCTGCGCATGTTATTAGTGCGGGGCTAAACACACAGAAATGCACCTTTTTACAGCCCTTTCTGAAACGCGTGGCACACATGGTGTCATTCATTTTTAATAACACCCCAAATGCATTTAGCAGACACGCGTTTTGCATCAAAACACACAAGAAATGCACACTGAAAAAATGCACAACGCTCCGCAAACCGCAAAAATTCTGGAGCTATTTTGGGGCATTTATGGTGCGTAGGGCAGCCGATTCAAATAAATGAGCAATCAGAAATGTGCGTTCCTGAACTTCCCGCTATGCTCAGGTGTAAATGGGGCTTACCTAAGGCAGCAGCAACAGTGCTAAAGCATTGGTATAAACCACTGAACCAATAGTATTCTAGCTAGGAAGGCTCATTTCATTATTACCTGCCTGAAGTTTGCATGTTCTCCCTGTGCCTGCGTGGGTTTCCTCTGGGCACTCCGGTTTCCTCCTACACTCCAAAGACATGCAGGTAGGTTTAATTGCCTTCTGTATAAATTGACCCTAGTATATGATTGTGAGTTAGGGCCGGTTCACACAGGGGGTGACACGAGGCGACACGACTTGCCGTGCCGCGACCTGACAAGTCGCCCCCGTTCTGTACAATGGAACCGTTCTAAGAGGAGCGACTCGAGTCGCTCCGTCTTAGAAAAAAGGTTCCTGTACTACTTTTGGGCGACCTCGGGGCGACTTGCATTGACTTCTATACAGAAGTCATTTGCAAGTCGCCGCTGAGGTCGCGGCAGGTCGCGGCGAGGCAAGTCGTGTCGCCTCGCATCGCCCCCAGTGTGAACCGGCCCTTAGGGACCTTAGATCGTGGGCTCCTTGAGGGCAGGGACTGATGTGAATGTACAATGTACGCTCACCAGCCACTTGATTAGGCACACCTTTTCAATTGCTTGGTAACACAAATTGCTAATCTGCCAATCACATGGCAGCAACTCAATGCATTTAGGCATCTAGACGTGGTAAATAAGGCTTGCTGAAGTTCAAACCGAGCATCAGAATGGGGAAGAAAGGGGATTTAACTAACTCTGACCATGGCATGGTTTTTGGCGCCAGACGGGCTGGTCTGAGTTATTCCAAAAACTACTGATCTACTGGGATTTTCTTCCACAACCATCTCTAGGCCCTTGTCTTGTTGCTGTCAGTGGTCAGAGGAAAATGGGCAGACTGGTTTGAGATGATAGAAAGACAACAGTAACTCAAATAACCACTCATTACAACCAAGGTATTCAGAATATCTCTGAATGCACAACACATTGAACCTTGAAGCAGATGGGCTGCAGCAGCAGCAGCAAAGTGGCACCCACACTGGGCGCCACTCCTGTCAGCTAAGAACAGGAAACTGAGGCAACAATTCGCACAGGATCACCAAAATTGGACAATAGAAGATTGGAAAAACGTTGCCTGGTCTGATGAGTCTCGATTTCAGCTGCGACATTGAGATAGTAGGGTCAGAATTTGGTGTAAACAACATGAAAGCATGGATCCATCCTGCCTTGTATCAACGGTTCAGACCGGTGGTGGTAGTGTAATGGTGTGGGGAATATATTATTGGCACACTTTGGGCCCTTTAGTACCAATTGAGCATTGTTTAAATGCCACGGCCTACCTGAGTATATTTGCTGACCATGTCCATCCCTCTATGACTACAGTGTCCCCATCTTCTGATGGCTCCTTCCAGCAGGATAATGCACCATGTCACAAAGCTCCAATCATCTCACCACTGGTTTCCTGAACATGACAAGGAGGTCACTGCACTCCAATGGCCTCCACACTCACCAGATCTCATCCAATAGAGCACCTTTCAGATGTGATGGAATGGGAATCATGTCAATATGGACCAGAAATCTCTGAGGAACGTTTCCAGCACCTTGTTGAATCTATGCCATGAAAATTTAAGGCAGTTCTGAAGGCAAAAGGGGGTCCAACAGTGGCGGCCTGTCCATTAGTGGCACCCGAGCGCCGCCCCCTCTATCCATGGCTGCCACCCCCATGCTCTATTCAGTCCATGCCCACCACCCCCTGTTTGCTGCCCCCCCCAAAAAAAAATTACCACCGGGCGCCACTGAAGTCCAACATGGTACTAGCAAGGTGTACCTAATAAAGTGACCAGTGAGCGTATGTATATCGCTGCTTAAATTGACGGCACTATATAAGTGCCCAGAAATGAATAAACACTGGACCCATAGGAAATTAGATGAAGCCCTATGCATAAGTGATGGTTACTACAACAGACACCGAGCATATGCCAACAAAAAACCAAGATCTGCATAGCATGGCCTTCTCTTTATAAAAAAAAGGAAAAGACCTGTCTGGCTAAACTGAACTAAAATAGATTATTTCCCATAGGCACTTCAGAGGTTGCCATATGTCATTGGTAACTGTCAGATCATCCTTTCCTGTCTGACCACTTTGACCTCTACAGGCCTGTAGAAGAGATATAGCAGACCATAATTCTTCTCTACAAAGCACCTTTTTTTTTTTTTTTATACCTCCGTCTGACCAGACTACTGTTCACCCCCCTCCCTACATGGCGGTAATTGTGACACTGGGGACAGGCCTAACGTTCCATAATTTCTCTTTCCTGCCTGGGACCACTAGAGAGTAATGTACTATTAACCCTTTATCCAGCAGAGGAGCAGCCACTTCTTAATACTGTGCGGCATTAACCCCAAGACACCCCCCGTGAATCAATACCTAAACCTTTTTTCCTTCCCAGAGACTCCCAGATCGGCAATGTGGTAACCTCTTCCTGTTACGAAGACAGCTCTTCAATTTATGACCCCCTTCCTGTTATATCTCTGGAGTGTCATTCATTGTTCCTTGTCAGGGACCCGTAGAAGATGAAGAGGGCTAGACAATGGCAACTCCATTGGAGCCGAGTTTAACTCATCCAATACCAGACATAGAGACAGTTATGAAGAAAGATTAGATGCTGGTTGACTGGTGGACAAGCCCCATGTTGCTGCAGCTATTTATTGCTGGTGGAAAACGACCAACTTAGAGCCTGGTCTACATCACTTGCAACTTAAAAGAGTAGACTTTCAAAGATGGGGTAGCAAGGTTTTGTCAACATTATTATTATTATACAGACTCTGAACTCTCCTTTTGGCCCCACATCCAATCACTTTCCAAAGCTTGCCGCCTCAACCTCCGCAACATCTCTAAACTACGATCCTTTCTAACCAATGAAACCACAAATCTCCTGATTCACTCCCTGGTTATCTCCCGGCGTGACTACTGCATTTTCCTCCTCATTGGCTAACATTTAAATAGAATATCCCCCCCTTCAGTCCATGGCTGCTGCCAGACTCATCCACCTTTAAAAACCGCTCCGCGTCTGCTACCCCTCTCTGCCAGTCCCTACATTGGCTGCCACTCACCCAACAAATTAAATTCAAAATACTAAGAATAAGTTACAAAGCCATCCACAACTCTTCCCCCATCCACATCACTAGCCTAGTCTCAAAATACCAACCTAATTGTCCTCTTCGTTCCTTCGTTAGTATTGAAGGGCTGGGAATGGAGGAAGAAAGAGAAAGAAAGAGATTCCATGTGAAATGGAAATACTGGAAAATCTTTAGACAATCTATGATTTTTAACGAGGTAATGGGTCGGTAGGGGTGGGGAGAGGGGTGGGAGGGAGATATTTTAGAAGAACTCGAGAAGGAAAGAAAGAAAACCAGGATAATGTGAAAAATTGAAGGGCATGAATGTATTTTGGTCCTATGGTTTTCTTTTATAATACTTGATTATGTTTTGTACGCAACTTAAATGAAAAACTTAAATAAAGAATAAAAAAAAAAAAAAGAATAAGTTACAAAGCCATCCACAACTCTTCCCCCATCCACATCACTAGCCTAGTCTCAAAATACCAACCTAATTGTCCTCTTCGTTCCTCTCAAGACCTCCTGCTCTCTAGCTCCCTCATCACCTCCTTCCATATCCGCCTGCAGGACTTCTCCAGAGCCTCTCCCATCCTCTGGAATTCCCTACCTCAATCTGTCAGACTGCCTTCAAATTTATCCACTTTTAGGCAATCCCTGAAAACTTTCCTCTTCAGAAAAGCCTATCCTGCCCCCATCTAACAACTGTTCTTTTATTTTCTTCATCAGCTCACCCCCACAGCTATTACCCTTTTGTATAACCTGACCCTCTCTCCTAGATTGTAAGCTCTAACGAGCAGGGCTCTCTGGTTCCCCCCTGTATTGAATTGTATTGTAATTGTACTGTCTGCCCTAATGTTGTAAAGTGCTGTGCAAACTGTCGGCGCTATATAAATCCTAATAATAATAGAAATAATAATAATACAGGTTTTGTTTCAAAGTCTTTTATTGAGGTTTACAGAAAACGGCAATAATGCTATAACAAGTTTACAAAGTGTACCCAACTTATAAACGTAACAGAGGAACTAACAAGCATTGGGTAGGTGTCTATCAAGAATAGGGTTGTTGACCATATCGGCTACTTAGCTCAGAGCGGAGAGTAAATTACCGAGAGGGGGTGATACCACTAATTGCCATCAAGGTATCCATTTCGAGATAGCCCTTCCCACCGAACTAACTGGATCTTGCAAAAACCGGGTATCACAATAAAAAGGTAGGAACAGAGAGAAGGCCACGGAACAAAAACATACAATTAATACCCCCGTGAGGCCAGAGATGATGTGTCAATAAAGTGGTACCAATTAATAATACAGGTTTTATATAGTGCCAATTATTGGTGTGTGCAGCCTATTGCATTAGGGCGTGTATCCCAGAGCACAAACACACATGTATATCAGCAGAGCAGTAGACGGTGTCAGTAGAGTGATGATTGGTGTCAGTAGGGCAGTGGACAGTGTCAGATTTTTATTTTTTTTATTTATTTTTTTACAATATTTTTTTACAATATTATTATTTTTTTAATTTTATTAATGTTTTCTTTTTAGGGGCCCGTTATGGGGCTTTGCTGAAATATCAAGGCTCTGACTCCTGATGTCTCACTCTTGAGAAAGAAACTGAGGACAGAGATTCCCCAGCCCCTTTCCCTGCAGTCTGTAGTAAACAAAATTCACTATGATTCAGTTAAGAATGAAGACAGAAGCAATCAGTACAGATCACTCATCGGTTTATTTACCACCCCCTTCCCATCTCTTTAGAGGAGAGGAGAGAAGCTGGCAGCACTGCAGGGGGAGACATGAAGCAGGGTGAGCCAACACCGCACAGGGTGATTAGGGTGTGTCCAGGCACCCTCGGCACACCCTGTGCGCACGCCTATGGTGCCAACAGTTTGCGCAGCGCTTTAAAACATGAGGCCAGACAGTACAGTTCTACAATTCAATAAAAGATGAGTCAGGGGTCCTGCCCATTAGAGCTTACAATCTAAAAGGGAGGGTTAGGTGATACAAAAGGTATTAACTGTGTTGCAATTGTGATAGACGCTGTTCTAGGGTGTAAGGCGTTGAAGATTGCTCATTCTGATAGATATAGGCTTACATGGTCAATCCCTATGTCTCCATCCAGAATGCCCAGATTTTATATTTCTCCAGGCAATTTCACACACAATAAGTAAGCTTGTAAAGGGTTAGAGCCTTGTTAACAGTGGTTTGCCATGATTATACAAAGGTGGAGTTGAGCTTTTTTGTCTAATGCCGCGTACACACGATCAAATTGTCCGGCGTACTTAGTCCGCCAAAACGCATTTCACCGGACAATTCGATCGTGTGTGGACTTAAGCGGATTTTCTCAGCGTAAAGTCCGGCGGACTTAGAAAGTATTTCTAGTTGGGTTTCAGCGGACAATACGTTTGTCAGTATGCTAGTCCAGCGGACTAAGAATGACGCATGCTCAGAAGCAAGTACGAAAAGGAAGCTATTGGCTACTGGCTATTGAACTTCCTTTTTCTAGTCCCGTCGTACGTGCTGTACGTCATTGCGCTAGCAAACGCCAGACTTTCTGTGTGTCCGTGTGTGGCCAAGTCCGTTCGGTAGAAAGTCCGCCAGACTATCCGCCGGATTGTTTGCCGGACTAAGTACGCCGGACAATTTGATCGTGTGTACGCGGCATAAGGCCTCATGCACACTGGATAGTTTTGCTATCTCTCCTAGACTTCAATATACAAATTTTTAGCCACGCCCCTGTCACACGTATGACGAAACACATTGGGTGGAAGGAATGTACTGTGGATGATGCCATTGCTGCAGCTTATAGATTGCTGATGCTGGTTTATTTTATACTAAATGTGAGTGTATTTCCTCAGTTTAATAAATTATATTTTTAAGATATACTGCACTATGAGTGTCTATATCTTACATGTGCCTGATTAATGGGAATAAATCCGTAGCGAAGCCAGTGACATTAGCGGGATTGACTCATCTACCGCAAGTATGTTTTGAGATGTACCCCTAAAGCGTTTTTGGCTTCTTATTTGTTTGAGAGCCATTTGGTTCCGGTAAGCAACCTCACTCCTATCTCTGTTGGATTTCTGGGTGCCTTCTCCGAGGCAGAGACCCTAGAGAATAAAATGGCGGTTGTTGCAATATTTTATGTCACTCTGTATTAGCACACTGGTCTTTCAAACACAATTTTTGGGCTGAAATACAGGTTTTTGAATTAAATAAAAGCAAAACAGTAAATTTAGCCCAATTTTTTGTATAATATGAAAGATGATGTTACACTGAGTAAATAGATACCTAACATGTCATGCTTAAAAATTGAGTATGCTCTTGGAATGGTGACAAAGTACAGTACTTAAAAATCTCCATAGGCGACGACTTAAAATTGTTTACAGGTTACCTGGTTAGAGTTACAGAAGAGGTCTAGTACTAGAATTATTGCTCTTGTTCTAACGATTGCAGCGATACATCATATGTGTGGTTTGAACACCATTTACATATGCGGGCACAACTTACATATGTGTTTGCTTCTGCACGCGAGCACCGAGAGATTGAGGCGCTTTTAATTTTTTTTTCTTATTTATTTTACTTTTTATTTTTACACTGTCCCTTTATTTATTTTATTTTTTTATCACTTTTATTCCTATTACAAGGAATGTAAACATCCCATGTACTAGAAATACGTATGACAGGTCCTCTTTATTGAGAGATTTGGGGTCAAAAAGACCCCAGATCTCTCATTTACCTTTAAAGGCCCCAGTAAATGCAAAAAACGACCTGAAAAAGTGGCAAATCCACTGCCGGAATCACAGTCAGTTCTGCCAATTTAGAAAGCAGTAGGCCGCACTAGATTTGGCCAGCTGCTGGTTGGCAAGCTACAGGTTTATGAATCAGCATGTAGGTGGGGTGCAGCGTGGGCGGTGGCAATAATTTACACAGTCGGGTGCAACAGAAATCATGTATTGAAGTAATGCAGCAGCAGTTTACAACAAGCCTCTTAGGACAGCTACCTAGTCGGGTACTTGCACAGTTTCCAATGATGGGAGGAAGTAGATTCCAGCAGGACCAACAGAGTCTGTTGAGAGGGGGCAGAATATGACCTGGATGTCTCCTGCCTAATCAGGAAGGTATCTGGAGAGATGCAACCCTACTCTTTCCCTCCTCATCAGGAACCTTTCCTTAGCGCTATTACTGTCTGACTACTGTCCCTACTCTACCAACTCTCCAAAAGTGCGCCAAACCTGGGAGCCAGGGCCTTAAAGTGGTAGTAAACCCTTACAGGCCACTTTAACCTACATGTAAGCCTAGATTAAGGCTTACCTGTAGGTGCTTGAAATATATCCTAGACCTACACGGTCTACCTCTAGGAGATATTTGCAAATCGCCTTACGCCGATTTCTTCTGTGCGTGCGCCAGAGTTCGAAAAGGGTACGCTGTGCCGTTTCTAGCTTGGGTCATGACGTGACTGGCGGGTCCCGTGCACATGCGCGGGAGTGACATCACGTGACTCTGGCCAGTCACAGAGCCGGAGTTCGCGGCCCAAGAAGGAAGGAGGGTGAAGAATGGACACTCGCTGTTAGCGAGGAAGACGGGGACATCGTAGGCTTCTCCCGCAGGTAAGTGTCACATAATGGGCTACTATGCGATGCCCATTATGCTTTACCTTTGCAGGGAAACAAAGAGGAAGTAAAACCCATCAGGGTTTACTTCCTGTTTAAAAAGGCTCTGCCTGACCCAAGATTGTCACCAAAGACACATGGGTCCGACAGCATTCAATTGGATCGCTTCCCCAGTGACCTAAGAAACCATAGAGGAACCATGTTCCTCCTGACTTCCTCTCCATCTGCTGTGTCACCATGAATAGCTCCACCTGCAGTGGAGAAAGCAGACTGCACCTGCAGTGACATTTCCGATATCACGCCCCTGCAACATCTTCTCATCCCATTTTAGTGCAAGCAATCACAGCCCATATGGGTTGAAATCAGGATCAGAGCAGCATTGTTATACCCCTGTCACAAGAAATCTGCATGAGGTAGACTTTACCTCCAAGATCATCAGATATCTGTGAGGCTTTCCAGGGGGGCTGTAAGAAAACTGTAAGTGCAGATGCTTGGACAATTAAGGGCTGCGTGAAAAAAAAATTCTTGGGAGGCTATAATTCTACTTCAACCCCTTCCCGCCCGCCCTGGCATACCTTTAAACAGTTCTGATCATCCAGTTGGTGGGAAGGTTTAGCAATGTGACTACTGTCACAGTGGTCACATGGTTGAAAGTCAGTCTCGCCGGCTATCGATCTTTAGTCCAGCCTGAGAGTTGTCTTTGATGCTTTCAGCACATAAACATTGCTTGTGTGGCATGGGGTGTTAAAGCCCACTCTTTTGCCACGGTATACAGTATCTTTGTTGGGCAGTCATAGTGAGGTTAAGTTAAGGAGTTCTGAACGACGAAAAGTGGAGTTTCTGATCATGTGACCACTGTGATTCGCTGTTACAACCATCACCTGACCAGAAGCTGCTCCCACCAACTCTTGAACTTCAGACATTAATCGATGGCTACCATCGGAAAAGTCTCCAAGGGATCTTCCCCACTTGCTCCTGGGGGAAGGTGTAAATAGGCGGCTGAGCCAGGGTCCTGACCGCCACCCTTAATCTAACACAGTGTCCAGAGGGGGTTGTACACATTGCGTGGCAGTGGCAAAATTTATATTCCATGTCACACTTGGTGGGCAGAACCACCACCAAACACAAGCCATTCAATTGAACGACAACCAAAATTCCTGTGGTAAATGTTCCTGGATGAGCAAGAGGTAAGCAGATGCTGTAGCAACTACCAACAACTTCAAGTCAATGGGGCAATGCTGCAACTGCCCTGCAACTGGTTGCTTGGCGGAGGTGTGGGCTTTATAGTGTTATTACAGGCAGTGGGGAAGTGACACATTGCCTCCCAGCCACCGGTCCAATACTTTCTAAAAAACAGTCCACCATAGAGGATGGATTGAGAGCTTTTTAGAGGGTTTGCAAGGGCTGTCCGCAGTCAAAATGAGCCCTTAGCCCCTGTACACACGGTCGGAGATTCGACAACCAAATCCGTCGGATTTTGTCCAAAACTGTTGCATACACACGGTCGGACTAAGTTGTCGAAAAATCCGATCTTTCAGAACGTGATGACGTAATTTCGTTACGATGGGACTACATTCAGGCTAGTAGCCAATAGCTTTGATGTAGGAATTTGATCTGAGCATGCGTGGCACTTGGTCCGATCAAAATTCGCTACACATGATTGGAGTATGTCCGATCGAACCACTTGGTCGGGAAATATTTCCAACAAGTTGGAAAATTGGGTCCGACGGATATTCCGATGGAATCAGTCCGATGCATACCACACACAGTCGGATTATCCGACGACACGGTCCGATAGGACACATTCCGACGGATTCTCCAACCGTGTGTACAAGGGCTTACACTGGCTCAATCAATAAATATATCCCAAAAAAAAGTTAGCGGACCTTTGGAATTATTTTCCGTTTCAACGCTCAAACTGGATGCCCTCCACTTTTACAGGTGGCAACTTTCATAGGCATCTCAATCATGTGACAAACCATATATTGTAGGAAATGGCCATGTCATTTCACTATAGCTTTCATTGCCTATTTTGTTACCTAATGTACCGGCTTATAAAGTCTCAAATCCGATGGGAAAAGACGAAGACAAACCGGATTGTAGCAGACATTGTCTATAGATGACAATGGAATGACATGGACACATTTTCATGTGTATACACGTATACTATGGCAGCAAGGGAAATCGGAATATTTCCTGCCAGAGGTAATGGACGCTGCCTAAGCAAGATAGATAAATTCCGTTGATTTGAAGAATGATTTGTCTTCCCAGCCTCGCAATAGAAGAATATCATAGGGAAACAAAACACTGGATTTAGGCTTTAATAACATCTTGCTTTGATATCAGAACCAATAATAAGTTTGAGTTTGCCCATCATAAAGGCTTAAATTGCATGGATTAGTTGTCATCCGTATGCTGCGGGAATGGGTTAATGCTGCATTTAAGCAAGCAGATGTTTTCTATAAATAAAAAAAAAGTCATAAAAGAAAGCGGAAACATAAAGTGATGATATGTAATTCTAACCAGGCACACGGCTGTCATAATAGGAATGGTTGAAAGAGACAGGAAAAAAGGGAATTGTGCAGGTGAGGGGGATGGGTGTTAAAGAGGACCTGTACTTTGCAAGGTGTGACCAAAATAGGCAGGCAGAGGGTAAAAGACTATAGTACCTGTGACCTCCCCGCAGATGATCTTTTCCCCATTATTGACTTGCCTTGCTCTGTACTATGTCTATATATGGAGGTGGTCATATTGGTAAGGTAGAGGAAATTTGTGAATTTTGTATAAAATTGTATTATATTTTGTATGCTTTACCTATGTATTGTACACTGCACTCATTGTGCACACGGCACTAATAATGTTTTAATTCTTTCAAGTCCTGATTAGAATTTAGCCTGCCAATGTTACGCCCCTTGTTACCATAAAAGTACAAATGTAATATTAACTGCTTGAGGTCCAAACACCACAGTTGTACTGCGGAAGGATGGCTGCCTGGGCGAAACGCCGTCATTGTACTTCAGCCACTTTAAGAGCTCTAGGGGGCGCACGCGCCACGGCGTGAAACTGGAACTGATGCACGTAGCCGGCAGACGCGATGAATGAATGAATGAATGAATGAAATACTTATATAGCGCACAATGCGAACTGAATCGCCTCTAGGCGATGTCCTCCGGCCCCCCGCAGTTGCTCCACAGAGAGCCAGAACGGGGATCTGTCAATGTAAACAGACAGATCCCCGTTCTGACAGGGGAGGAGAGACAGAACTGCTGTTCCTAGTGATTAAGAACAGCGATCTCTCTCCTCCTCCAGTCAGTCCCATCCCCCCACAGTTAGAAACACCTTCCTGGGAACACATTTAACACCTTGATCGCCCCCTATTGTTAACCCTGCCAGTGACATTTACACAGTAATCAGTGCATTTTTATAGCAGTGATCACTGTCAATGGTCCCAAAAATGTGATAAAAGTGTCTGATCTGCCCGCCGCAATGTTGCAGTCCCACTAAAATTCGCAGTATAAAAAAAAAAAAAAATGTCATAAATCTGTCCCCTATTTTGTAGACGTGATAACTTTTATGCAAACCAATCAATATATGCTTATTGCGATTTTTGTTACCAAAAATATGTAGTAGAATCATATACCAGTGATCACTGTCAATGGTCCCAAAAATATATTATAAAAGTGTCTGAGCTGCCCGCCGCAATGTCGTAGTCCCACTAAAAATCTCAGTAAAAAAATAATAATAAAAATGCCATAAATCTATCCCCTATTTTGTAGATGCTATAACTTTTGCGCAAACCAATCAATAGACGCTTATTGTGATTTTTATTACCAAAAATATGTAGAAGAATACATATTGACCTAAACTAATGAATGCTTTTTTTTTTACGGATATTTATTATGGCAAAAATAAAAAATATTGGTGATGCTGAGTGTATCTTTTTTTCTGTTCCCTACTGCAGTAGTTATAAATCATTTGGAACCACTAATCTATAATTATCAATAATATGAGGATAGGAGCTGTCTATCTATAACATTTCCAGAACAGTAGAGGCAGGGCTTTTTTTCCTTATATTGGGGGCTCCAGCAAGGAGAACAGTGATAAGTATAGCAATGGCATCATCAAATCCCACTCTTAATTTCCTGGGACTAGCAGTGCCTTGGATCACACAAATAATTCAATGTAAGTCTCATCTGATCACCTTGAATGCACCTTAAAGATTCATATGGAAAAAGGTGTTATGGTCAGATATGTCTGGTGGAAATCCAATACAGCTCACCATGGAACTAACACCATTCCTACAGTAAAGCATGGAGGTTGTAATATCCTGTTATGGGGGAGTTTCTCTGCAGCGAGGACTGGAGCACTTGTCAGGATAGAAGAAAAAATGTATGGGGCAAAATACCATCAAACTCTTGAGGAAAATCTGCTGCCCTCTGCCAGAAAGTTGTCAATGGGAAGAAGGTTTACCTTCCAACATGACAATTACCCAAAGCACACAGCTAAAATGAGCACACAGTGGTTGAAGGAGAAAAAGGTGAATGTCATTACATGGCCTAGTCAGTGCCCAGACTTAAACCCCATTGAAAATCTGTGGAATGACTTGAAGACTGTAGTCCACAAACAGTCACCATCAAATTTAACTGAACTTAAGTAGTTCTGCAAAGAAGATTGGGCAAATATTGCCAAGTTAGTAGAGACATATCCCAACAGAGTAAAGGCTGCAATTAAAGCAAAAGGTGGTTCAACAAAGATTGACATAAGGTGTGTGATCCTTTTTCCAACTCAGTGATTGTGTTTTTGAATTTTTTTGGCGGTTTGGTGTTAAATCTTTCACTTGGATGTTATAAGTTGCACTAGTAAATACAGCTGGATAAAACAAAAACTGTGGCTGTTTTCATTTCAGGCTGCAAAGCAACAAAAATTTGATTATTTTAAAGGGGGGTGATTCTTTTCTATACCCACTGTACATCAGGAGGAATAAACTGCAATGCCCAAAGACACAAGATATCCCCAATTGTTAGCTATTCATGTGATGTCGTTGTTGCTAATGTATTTGGGTCTTTAAAACAGCCCTTAATTTAGGATAAAAAAAAAATCCAGGCCAGTTATAAAAAACTATAAAAAAAAAGCAGTTTTTGCTGCATTACTTACCCTGTTTCTGAATCTACTTGCGAACTCACCATTCTGCAATAAAAGTCTAGTCTGCCTTTGGGTTAAGTGGGGCCCAGCATGCTTGATATTTTGAGGCAATTTAAAGGTAATCAATCAGGGTTAAAATATAGGAGCTATCATTGTTGTCTTGTCTTTAAAAGGGAAGTTTAGGGTATAGAAAAAAAAACCCCCATTATACTCACCTCAATGCTGCAGCATTGGTGTAATGTCCCTAAGAACTGAGCGATCAAATGACTGCTGATCACTCAGTTCTTTGTCTGCACAGAGTGGAGAGCGGTGACTGTCAGTCACCGATCTCCGCTCCTCCAGCGCCAGTTTGGAGACTGGGCAGGAGCGTCTGGCTTCGGAGACATGCAGCCAAACTGACAGTCAACCTGCTGGGTGGATCCTGACATTATGGGCAGGATCCTTCCACAGCCTGAATCGGCTCTGTGACATCAGCTGTCAGCTGTAGTATGTATGCTTTTTCACATGAAGTGTCAGTTCTCATACTACAGACAGAGCTCATACATTAATCTGTGTAGTGCCAGGCTGAATACATCATATTTCCACACAAACAGAAACTGCTGACAGCAGATTGTGAAGATTTTTATGTAAGTACAGGGCAATAAATGACATCATGAAACCACATGATCAATGCGCATCTTATGCAGGACAAGGAAGAACAAGTATTAGGCCCGTTTCACAAGGATGATCCGATCAGGTCCGCCGGTCAGTTTTTTAGGTGGAGCTGATTGGAAGGTCCATGCATACCTATGGACAGGTGGGTGTAAACGGACTTGCGTTCATTTACATCCACCTACCTCCGGTTCCGATCCCACCCGCTAAAACAAAAAACATTCTATTATTATTCTGTCCTGTGTGGCGAAGTGTCTCTTATTTCTGCCCTGTCAGGCAAAGTGTTTCTTTTTGAATATTTTAGCCCTGCGAGGCGAAGTTTGTCTATGGTTCTGTGTTACACATAAAACAATAAAAATTTATAAAACACAGGGCAATCTTAGAAGAAAACCTGTAATGCCCCATACACATGATCGGACATTGATCGGACATTCCGACAACAAAATCCATGTATTTTTCCCGAGGGATGTTCGCTCAAACTTGCATACACACGGTCACACAAAGTTGGTCCGGAAATTCCAAACGTCAAGAACGCGGGGGCGTACAACACGTACGACGAGCCAAGAAAAATGAAGTTCAATAGCCATTGCGGCTCTTCTGCTTGATTCCGAGCACGCGTGGAACTTTATGCGTCGGAATTGTGTACGGATTTTGTTGTCGGAAAATTTTAGAACCAGATCTCAAATTTTGTGAGACGGAAATCCCAATGGAAAATGTCCGATGGAGCCTACACACGGTCGGACTTTCCGACAAAAAGCTCCCATCGAACATTTTCCATTGGAAAATCCAACTGTGTGTACAGGGCATAAGAGTCTGCAAAAGACTTGAGACTGGGGCCGAGGTTCACCTTCCATCAGGAAAATGGCCCTAAACATACAGCCAGAGCTACAATGGAATGGTTTAGATCAAAGCATATTCATGTGTTAGAATGGCCCAGTCAAAGTCCCGACCTAAATCCAATTAAGAATCTGTGGCAAGACTTGGAAATTGCTGTTCACAGATGCTCTCCATCCAATTTGCAAAGAAGAATGGGCAAAAATTTCACTCTCTAGATGTGCAAAGCTGGTTGAGACATCCTCCGTTCACCATGGCGTGTTATATACGCTCCATTACTACTCTCCTTGGGGCACCCAAAGGTGTATAGTACAGAAAGATACAGAAAGATAAATTGCTGTGTTCGGGTTTGGCTTAAAGAAAGTTTGGCAACCCTAGGCAGGAGGATTGAACCATAGTGGATGGTGTCGGACACAGGCCTCCGACAAACCTGGAGATGAAGAATGCTGAACAGTCAATAATGAAGATCAGGAGGTAAGTATACTGTAATACTTCTTCCTAGCAGGGAACTGTGTTTTACATTTTTTATGGGTGATGGAAGTGTTATTTTAACTACCATGTTTATCAGTGTATAACACGCACAGTCATATAACACGCACAGTCATATAACACGCACAGTCATATAACACGCACAGTCATATAACACGCACAGGCATATAACACGCACGTTCATTTTCAGAGGGAAGTTTCAGGAAAAAAAACATACATTTTAAATAAGGAACTTTGAAGCAAAATAAGGGTTATCGCCCATCTGCAGCCTCACCATTGCCATCAATGCAGCCTGATCAATGCCCATCTGCAGCCTCACCATTGCCATCAATGCAGCCTCATCAGTCCACATGAATGCAGCTTCACAAGTGCCATCAATGCAGCAGCCTCATCATTGTCATCAATGCAGCAACCTCACCATTGTCATCAATGCAGCAACCTCACCATTGTCATCAATGCAGCAGCCTCACCATTGCCATCAATGCAGCAGCTTCACCACTGCAATCAATGCAGCAGCCTCAGCATTGCCATCAACGCAGCAGCCTCACCATTGCCTTCAATGCAGCAGCCTCACCATTGCAGTCAATGCAGCAGCCTCACCATTGCCACCAATGCAGCAGCCTCACCATTGCAATCAATGCCGCAGCCTCACCATTGCCATCAATGCAGCAGCTTCACCACTGCAATCAATGCAGCAGCCTCAGCATTGCCATCAACGCAGCAGCCTCACCATTGCCTTCAATGCAGCAGCCTCACCATTGCAGTCAATGCAGCAGCCTCACCATTGCAGTCAATGCAGCAGCCTCACCATTGCCCCCAATGCAGCAGCCTCACCACTGCAATCAATGCAGCAGCCTCACCATTGTCATCAATGCAGCAGCCTCACCATTGTCATCAATGCAGCAGCCTCACCATTGCCATCAATGCAGCAGCCTCTCCATTGCAATCAATGCAACAGCCTCACAACTGCCTTCGATGCAGCAGCCTCACCATTGCCTTAAATGCAGCAGCCTCACCATTGCCACCAATGCAGCAGCCTCACCATTGCAATCAATGCAGCAGCCTCACCATTGCCATCAATGCAGCAGCCTCGCCATTGACTCAATGCAGCAGCCTCACCATTGCAATCAATGCAGCAGCCTCACAACTGCCTTCAATGCAGCAGCCTCAACATTGCCATCAGTGCAGCCTGATTGATGCCCATCTGCAGCCTAGAGGGGGCAGGGAGGGGGGACGGGACGAGCGCCGACAGATTACATACAGTGAGAATCTCCTATGATAGACAGAACAGAGGTCCGATGGTGGCCCAGGAGATGGGACTTTCCATTACAGAGACGGCCACGTAAAGTCAAGTAAAGGTAAACAGGAGATTCTCACTGTATGTAATCTGACGCCGCTCGTCCCATCCCCTCCATGTCCCCTCCGAGGCAGCTAAAATGTAAGTATTGGTGTATAACACACACACGCTAATTGCACCCGATTTTCAGGGTGAAAGGTGCGTGTCATAAGCCAATAAATACAGTAAATCTTGAATCCCAATGATGGCAACTCAAAAACGATTACCATATGAGCAACAGTAGTTTCTATTTTTCTATTTATTTCGGTCATCTTAAAGCCACCTACACTTCACAGCATGTCTTCTTATTATTGGACAGCCTCGTGTTGTCTGTTTGCACCCTGCTATTGGCTGTACATAGATACCGGCTCCCATTGTATAGATGAAGGAAGCGGAAGATTAGAGGCAACGGATTCTTCATGTCGTTCTGCTAGAAAGAAGAAAACAGTGATTAAAGAACTTCCAGTGGATAATATGGAACTGACCAGCATACAGTCGTGTCATTCTCTATGTAATGTGTACTCTGCAGCTGCCTCTGCTGGGGGTGACAGCATTCCTTTAAGCTGTGAAAAGAGCGAGGATGTGTGGCCGCCTGCCATCTTATTGTCTACTGTTTCACCAATGAAGGTTATAATCCATAAAGGGCAGCCGGGAGGCGCTGGAGAACACATGCTTCTAGAATGCGTATTAAATTGTAGGTCAGATTAAAATAATTTAAAATATGTATTAATTATAAATATTAATATAAAAAATGTATACATTGCAACCCTGTAATGCATGCACATTTCCCCATGTATTATTTATTTCAGATATTTTTATAGCACCAACAATTTACAAAGCACTTAGCATGTTGTACATTTACATCAGTCCTTGCCCTCATGGCCAAAAGCTCCCAGCTCACTTATATACACTCACCCGGACACTTTATTAGGTACACCTGTTCCATTGCTTGGTAACACGCCAATTGCTAATCAGCCAATTGCTAATCAGCCAATTGCTAATCAGCCAATCACATGGCAGCAACTCAACTCATTTTAGTATCTAGATGTGGTGAAGACGATTTGCTGAAGTTCAAACTGAGCATCAGAATGGGGAAGAAAGGGGACTTTGAACATGGCATGGTTGTTGATGCCAGATAGGCTGGTCTGAGAATTTCAAAAACTGCTGATCTACTGGGATTTTCACACACAACCATCTCTAGGGTTTACAGAGAATGGTCCAAAAAAGAGAAAATATCCAGCGAGTGGCAGTTGTGTAGACGAAAATGCCTTGTTGATGTCAGAGGAGAATGGACAGAGATAATAAGGCAACAGTAGCTCAAATAACCACTTGTTACAACCAAGGTATGGTGATGGTGTAGTGGTGTGGGGGATATTTTCTTGGCACACTTTGGGCCCCTTAGTACCAAATTGAGAATTGTTTAAATGCCACGGCCTACCTGAGTATTGTTGCTGACCATGTCCATCCCTTTATGACTACAGTGTACCCATCTTCTGATGGCTCCTTCCAACAGGTTAATACACCATGTCACAAAGCTCAAAGTTCTCTGTACTCCAATGGCCTCCACAGTCACCAGATCTCAATCTAATAGAGCACCTTTGGGATGAGGTGGGAGATTCGAATCATGGATGTGCAGCCAACAAATCTGCAACAACTGCTGGATGCTACCATATCATGTCACTATTGACCATCATCTCTGAGGAGTGTTTCCAATACCTTGTTGAATCTAAGCCATGAAGAATTAGGCTGGGTTCACACTTATGCTGATTGGATGTGGGTACAGCATTTCACAGGGGTCCTGTGCATCTTTGGCTCTGTTTTAGGTCAGAATAATGCAACAATTTGGGCCTGATTCATCCCTGAAATGGAGAACAGGAATGCACCGGACTCCTGCTGTGAGCCGCATCCGAATTAAGTGTGAACCCAGCCTTAAGGCAGTTCTGAAGGCAAAAGGGGGTCCAACCCGGTACTAGCAAGGTGTATCTAATAAAGTGGCCAGTGAGTGTACATACTAAGCCTAGGTTAGAGAGGACCTGCCAGGGAGGAAAATACAGGTGTTACCAGGCTGGGATTCAAACCAAGGACCGTAATATTTCAAGGCAGGAGCACTAGCCACTGTACTACATTGAAAGACCCAGAAAATACATAAAACTACCGGTTGATCCTCAATAAATTCTAATTTCCTCTTGTGAAATGACACCAAATCCATTTTTGGGGATCAAAATTTCAAGATTTCAAGATTTGAGTCTATATATAAAAAAATTGTCAATCAGATATTTTCAGTATTCACACAGGTATAACACATTTTCACTGTATTGTTTGTTACTACGATTATCTCCTGTGATCGTCAGCACCATCTAATGGCCACAATGCAGTATTTTTCTGAATGACACCGATAAAAAAAATACTGCATTATGGACTACTTGTTCTGTAGTGCAAGATAAGAACTGGAATAACTCCTTGAGATAACACAGGGAGTGTTAACAGGATACAGGGCAATTCTAACATTTTTTTTAGCACTTAACAAACTGTAATATGGGAGCTTAAAGAGGAAGTAAACCCTGATGAGTTTACTTCCTCTTTGTCTCCCTGCAAAGGTAAAGCATAATGGACTACTATGCATCGCATAGTAGCCCATTATGTGTCACTTACCTGACACAGGAGCCAGCGATGTCACCGCTGTCCCCTGTAGTCTGGAGCATCCATCTTCCTTCCGGGTATCGCTGCTCCGGCCACTCACAGCGCCAGAGCAGCGATGACTTCACTGGCCTATCGCCATTAGCAGCGGCATGCCGCTAACGGCGATAGTGTGACTGTGCGCCGCTGTCTACGGCGCATGCGCCGTAGACAGCTGTGACTGTCTTTTAGTAAATATCTCCTAAACCGTGTAGGTTTAGGAGATATTTCTTGGACCTACAGGTAAGCCTTAATCTAGGCTTACCTGTAGGTCAAATTGGTTTGTAAGGCTTTACAACCACTTTAACCACTTCAATACCGGGCACTTAAACACCTTCCTGCCCAGACCAATTTTGAGCTTTCAGCGCTGTCGCACTTTGAATGACAATTGCGCGGTCATGCTACACTGTACCCAATTTTTATCATTTTTTTCCCACAAATAGAGCTTTCTTTTGGTGGTATTTGATCACCTCTACGGTTTTTATTTTTTGCTAAACAAATAAAAAAATACAGAAAATTTTGAAAAAAATAATGTTTTTTTTTGTTTCAGTTTCAAAACTTTGCAAATAAGTAAGTTTTCTCCTTCACTGATGGGCATTGATGGGGTTACACTGATGGGCAATGATAAGGCGGCACTGATGGGCACCGATGAGGTGGCACCAATGAAGTGGCACTGATGAGGCGGCATTGATGGACACCGATATGTGGCACTGATAGGCGGCACTGATGGGTGGCACTGATGGGCGACACGGATGGGCACTGATAGGTGGCACAAATTGGCACGGATTGGCATGGATGGGCATGGATAGGTGGCACAGGTGGGCATGGGTTAGGCGGCACAGGTGGGCATGGGTAGGCAGCACAGGTGGGCATGGGTAGGTGGCACAGGTGGGCATGGGTAGGCGGCACAGGTGGGCATGGGTAGGCAGTGATAGGCGGCACAGATGGGAACTGATAGGCGGCATTGTATTATAATATATTGTACTAATGGATGCCAATCAGTGCCAATCAATAATGCATGCCAATCAGTGATGCCAATTGTGGGCACTTATTGGCATCCATTATGGGCACTGATTGGCATCCATTGTGGCACTGATTGGAATCCCTGGTGGTCTAGGGTGGCATACCTTGTCCTTGGCATCCCTGGTGGTCTGGTGGCGTCCCTGGTGGTCCAGTGTGGGCATCCTCGGGGGGGGCTGTGCTGATAATCGATCAGCACAGACCCCCCCTGTCAGAGGAGCAGCCGATCGGCTCTCCTCTACTCGCGTCTGACAGACGCGAGTGAGGAAAAGCCGATCACCGGCTTTTCCTATTTACACTGTGATCAGCTGTGATTGGACACGGCTGATCACGTGGTAAAGAGTCTCAGTCGGAGACTCTTTACCGAGATCGTAGTTGCCGGGTGTCAGACTGACACCCCGCAACAACGATCGCCGCGATGAGCGCCCCCGGGGCGCGCAGCGGCTCATAATCCTGATCACGTCATATGACGTCCGGTCAGGATTATGCAACCACTTTGCCGCCGTCTATTTGCTATAGGGCGGGCAGCAAGTGGTTAAAGTCATTTTCAAAAAACCCTCCATTAGTACACCCCCCCCTCCCCACACACACACACACCACACACACACACACACACACACACACACACACACACACACACACACAAAACACTAAACCAGGGGTGGCCAACCAGACAAAGACCAAGAGCCACATTTTTTACCAAGTTACCGCAAAGAGCCACATCATACGCATGGGCACACATGAACATCACCCCATCCCTTCCTCATACACACATACGTTTGCTCTCATCCAATGCGACACTAAGGCTGCTTTCACACTGGGGCGGTATTCAGGCGTTACAGCGCTAAAAATAGCGCCTGTGTAACGCCTGAAAAAAAACGGCCCCTTTAACTCCAGTGTGAAAGCCGGAGGGCTTTCACACTGGAGCGATGCGCTGGCAGGACGGTGAAAAAAGTCCTGCTAGCCGCATCTTTGCAGCGGTGAAGGAGCGGTGTATTCACCGCTCCTATACCGCTCCTACCCATTGAAATCAATGGGACACCGCGGCAATACCGCCGGCAAAGCGCCGCTGCAGCGGCGCTTTGCGGGCGGGTTTAACCCCTTTTCGCCCGCTAGCGGGGGTTAAAACCACCCCGCTAGCGCCCGCACACCGCCGCTAAAACGACGGTAAAGCGCCGCTAAAAATAGAGGCGCTTTACCGCCGACGCTGCTCCCGCCCCAGTGTGAAAGCAGCATTAAATACTCACAAGCTTGAAGATCAGAGTGCAACTTTGACTGAATAGACGTGTTAATGTCTGATATTCTGTGCTCAACAGTGTGGGGGGACAGTTGGAGGTCTGATACCATTCGTTTTAGTTTGTCGTTTTCAGGAGACAAGATTTCAACAATGTCACAGAGGCATTTTTTAATGAACTCCCCTTCATTGTATGGCTTTTTGGCCCGTGCAATGTTCCAAGCCAGTTGATACGATGCAAGCGTTACAGTCTCTGTGTGCTTTGTAAGTTTTTTGAAAAACTTTGCCTGCTTTTCTGTCTGACTTTTCAAAGTAACCAACTTGTGCTTGCGAAGTTCAGTCCCTTTTGGAAATTCCTGGTCGATGTTAGCATGGAGTGAGCTGAAGTGGTGCTGAAGGTTTGAAGCTTTGAAATGCGACAAGGACACCTGACATATAAGGCAGAATGGCTTTCCATTATGTTCAACAAAAAAATATAAACTCTCCCACTCTGTTAAAAACGTCCTGTGTTCTTCTTCATATTTTCGTTTTGCTGTGCATTTTTTCCCTGCCATTTTGCTCTTACTGAAAAACTGCCCACGTGTGCATTTGACGTAAATACAGAGCAAGGGGGCGGGGTAGTGAGAGTGAGGGGTGAGCGGAGGTGTGTATGAGAGCGGATGGCGAACGGCAGAGTTCTGGCCGAAAAATTTGAAGCATGTTTTGCAATTCTGACGGACTTTCCGAATGAGCGGACTTGGCCACACACAATCACACCAAACTCCGACGGATTCGAACATGATGACGTACGACTCGACTCGAATAAGGAAGTTCATAGCCAGTAGCGTAAGTAACGTAAGAGCTGCACGGAACCGTGCAAAGAGCCGCATGCGGCTCGGGAGCCGCGGGTTGGCCACCCCTGCACTAAACAGTTATTACATTTGTGACATTTCTTACCATTTAAGAGATATGACTGATTGAATTTTCAGAAAGTCAGCTCTATGATTCAAAAACTCATTTGGAACCCTCCCTCCCTCCAACCACTAAGTCAACCGATACCAATCCTCTATCTGTTGACTTTGCCAAACCCATACACACTATACCTACCTCTTTTGTGTTCATAGTTATGGATGAATTCGCCAAAGCATATAGGACCTGCCTGAATACTTTCAAATGGTACTGTTTAAAGTTTTGTTCTCCAATTATCGTAATAGGTAATTGCAGAATGTAAAAAAGTGCTTCCATTTGGCCAGTGTGCATTAATATTTTTGGATTATGACACTTCTTACCTGTCCGGTGGGCTGCCAATAAAGTAAGTAAGGAGGGGCTGGCCAAAGTATCACACATTATTTATGCATTCAGCACTCAATGAAGTGGAGAGGGTTACCTGTCCAAAACGTCTCCCCCCCACCCCAAAATTTTTACAATGGGCCATCAGAGGGTGTGAGGAATCCGATAAGTGGACCTTATACTTTTAAATACTCCTTAAAATAAATGTTATACTTATGTTGGCCGAGAATTTTTGTGTCTAATCTGCTTGCAATGTTATGTGCAAAAGTACCATTTTTTTTCTTTTTTGACTCCAGAGTTTCCTTCAAACCCACAGGAATGGCAGACTGTGGCATCCCAGTTGGCCCAGCAGCAGTGGGACTTCCCCAGCTGCGGAGGGGCAATAGGAAGCATGTCCACATCGTCCCACCGCCCAACTCGGGTCATACTATTACAACTATAAGGGGTTTAATAGTATTGTGATGTTGGCGGTGATGTCGGCGACATACGAGTTTTTGTACGTGGACGTAGGGAAAAATTGCCGGATGTCGGATAGAGGAATCATCGCCCATAAAAAAAAAGTTATATTTAGCACACAGATATTTGAGGCAAGAAATAGGAATATGAAACATTGGTTGGAAGTGTCATACAATTGTATGTTTTGGCAGAGTTCCAAACTGAAGCTGATTTTTTTTCCCTTTCTTAAAGCTGGAATACTTATCTTTTTTGGTAAAGTATGACACATGTAGAGACCCCTAGTATCCACTGGAGCACCTGTGTGGGACACCCTAAAAAGGGTGTTCTGGTGTCCCACACTAGTGCTCCTGCGTCCAGGTGAACTGAATCAAGTTTGCATTTCATTCTAGTTACAAACTCATCTAGACAACAATGTACTAAACTTCTTTTAATACAAATAGGCATGAACAAATGTAGTTAACCTGCTTCTGCCAAAAACATTGTATTAGTGGGCGAACAAACGATTATTGTGCCCACAAACCTGAAACTTTCCATTTTAAAAGAAAAGCACATGGAGCAGCATGCAAGTAATAATAATAATAGGAACATAGGACAAATACTTACCTTTTAGAAGCAGTTTCCTAATGCTTCTATACTGATCATGCTCCCTCAATTTCAGGTCTGACCAACATTTCTTCAATTGCTCCTTGAATCGTCGTACCCCAAATTCCTGTGCAGACGTCTCACAACTTTAGTCATGATCTTAGCCTTTCTCACATTTGGTTTGGGTACGGTCCATACTTCCTATCATAGTCGGCCCTCTTCAAGATGTCCACCATCTCTACCATCTCTACAAAGGACATATTGAAGCCTTATATCACCTCCTGGATCGGGACGTTTCTGGCTCCGGGCTTTCATCGTCTGCCTCGTTGCTGCTATTATCCTGCACCTGTTGTCTCTCTGAAATGTGCTCTCCCACTGCGTCGAAAGAGAAGGGGTGGGGAATATACTAGAAAGAAGGTCAGGGGCACAGTTTGACGCATGCGCAGTGTATATAAAGCATAACACGCGTGCGTCCTATGTACAATCTGTGAGCGGAGGACGGAGTAGCGTAGGCGCCGATCGTGCTAAAAAAAGGTACCATTTTAACTTAGATTAGAAGAGTTTAGCCTGACATTAGGATTTGTCTTGTGTTGTGTCTTGCAGATAAAATGGAAAAATTCAATGACCATGACTTCCTCCCTAACTTCATTGATATGTACAGAGAGCTGCCCTGTCTCTGGCAAGTGAAACACTAATTTTATACCAACAAACTAAAGAGGAAGGCAGCGCTGGAGCAACTGTTGGAATTGGTGAAGCCGGTGATTCCCACGGCAGACATCACCTATTTGAAGTGCAAAATTGGTGGCCTGAGGAGCACATAAGGGAACGCAAAAAGGTCCAGGATTCCATGAGATCAGGAGCAGCAGCAGATGATATTTATGTCCCCAGGCTCTGGTACTACGACTGACCGTGGTTTTTGTCAGATCAGAGTGAACCCAAGTCATCACTCTCAACCCTTCCTTCCACACTTCCTTTCACTCTTCCTTCCACCTCAGCTGAGTCTTCCGATGTACAACCTGGGCCTTCCACCCAGGAAGAAGATGTGGAGGAGCCCAGCTTGAGCCAGGTATAGCATTGTTCAACATATTTCTTTTCAAAAAATTTATGATGTTAACTAGATGCTATTATTGATCACTAATTTCTGATTTAACAAAGTGGTTTACATATCAATAGACAATAGAAGCCAAAAATGATTGGGACAAGAATGAAAAATGCTGGGGTCGGAATGATAGTCTTTTCTATTTGATAACATTCAATTTGCAACAGTCATGAGCTCAAAATTGTGTGTGATTGATGACCAAAAAACGAAAACTATGTCCCCTTTTCATACACAGGAAAGTCTCAGCCAGGAGGAGGCCATGGAAACTGGCAGCCAGGAGGTGGTGGGGGAAAGTGGCAGCCAGGAGGTGGCCGCGCCCAGTAGCCTGACCGAATCCCAGGTTCCTCCCCTCTGCCTTCAAACAAAAAGGCCCAGAAAGGGAAGGAACTCCACCCAGCAAAGTAATCATTTATGCCAAATTTCCATTGGAGTGGATTTGCCAAGACTAGCTTATCTGTGATTCCGAAAAATCCATACACTTTACAAAAAGAGAACAATATGATGCAAACCTACCTTGCGTAATCCATCTGTTATTCTGTAAAGTGACAAGTTGCCTCTGTGACTTGTGCGACTTTTAATTTACATAATTTCTCCACCTCTGAATGATTTGTAAACCTCTCACCAGGCGAGACTTGTGAAGAAATTAAGCAGAGGGAGATTTCGGAGTAAAAATAATTTTCCTTGATTTTGTGAAGGAGTATGCTTCTTACAGACAGACAGATATAAAAAAAGCATGACATAACACCTCTGATTTTTAATCTGCACCAGAGGTGAGAAATAAAATGTAACACTCTGAGGTTAATGTGTTATTATGTAACAGCTCTACAGTGTGGTATCACTGGTCCTTGATCACTATACCTTTAACCCTTTGATCCCTCATTAGAACATCCCTGGTGCTCCTGTTGGGCGAGATTACTAGTACTGTGAAAATACGTAAACTCCCATTGCTGAAGTCGACTGTTGGAAATAATTGTCTGGCTGTTATGTTGATCCCAAAGCTTCAATAGATTTTGAGTCACTGACCCAGAACAAGTATACAGGAATACTAATCTTTGATTTCCAAATATAGTTAGGGGTGTAACTAGGTGCCCCCAATGTCCTGACAACCCACACTATGCTGCATAGTCATTAGACAGCACAGATCGTAAACAAAGGCACAGAGCCAATCAGAGTCTGTGCCTTGTGATTGCTGTGATGGCCAATCATATCAATCACAAATGTAAACACTGATTGTATTTACATTTGAGAGCCCACCCATTCCTCCTCTGCTATTGAACGTCTTGTATCCAGTGCCTGTGATTTTCCACCTTTAATCTTGTAAGTTTCTCCAAGGGAAAGCAGATCCATGATGAAATTTCACAAACTTTGGGTGACAATGGCCCTTCATATGCAACAGTTAAACATTGGGTTGTTAATATTAAAACTGCCCTGCATCCCTGCAGTTCCGCCCTCCCTGTGCGGGAAGTCCTAGGCAGCAGAGAGATTACATCATCTCTCTGCTGCCTAACTTCACTCTGGGACAGAAGCTACGGCAGGCTACGTGGCAAGTAACAATCCGCAATGTGTGGCAGGTGATGTGGCAAGTGACAATCCGTAATGTGTGGCAGGCGACGTGGCAAGTGACAATCCGTAATGTGTGGCAGGCGACGTGGCAAGTGACAATCCGCAACGTGTGGCAGGTGATGTGGCAAGTGACAATCCGTAATGTGTGGCAGGTGATGTGACAAGTGACAATCCGTAATGTGTGGCAGGTGACGTGGCAAGTGACAATCCATAATGTGTGGCAGGCGACGTAGCAAATGACAATCCGTAATGTGTGGCAGGCGACGTGGCAAGTGACAATCCGTAATGTGTGGCAGGTGACGTGGCAAGTGACAATCCGTAATGTGTGGCAAGCGACGTGGCAAGTGACAATCCGCAACGTGTGGCAGGTGATGTGGCAAGTGACAATCCGTAATGTGTGGCAGGTGACGTGGCAAGTGACAATCCGCAATGTGTGGCAGGTGACGTGGCAAGGGACAATCCGCATTTGGTGACAAGTGACGTGGCAAGTGACAATGCGCAGTGTGTGGCAAGTGACGTGGCAAGTGACAATCCGCATTTGGTGACAGGCGACGTGACAAGTGACACCCTCAGGGCTCCCACTGATTCTGCATTATGGTGAGTTGAACCACTTCATTATATATTAAAATGTAATAATATACGAATAAACAAACAGAATTCCAAAAACAAATGAAACGGATTAAACAAATTTAACCAAACAAATTTATGTAAATAATGAATCGAAACGAAACAAAGCTAAACAATTTTTTTTTCGTTCTGCACATGTCTATCTTTATCCACAGTGACTTGTAAATGAGAAGGCTTGCAGCAAAGTGGATCCCAAAACGTTTGACAACCAAACAAAAGAAGACCATGCCTCGTCACACGCTGAAGGTGAAACAATGGCAAAACTGACCTCCTTAGGCTTTTAAGTGATGCCCCATCCACCCTATTTGCCCAACCTGGCTCCTTCTGACTATCATATGTTCCCCAATCTCAAAAAATACCTAAATGGACAACGATTTGGGAGTGTTCTGGGTGCAACCAATGCTGCAAATGAGTGGTTACACCAGCAATCAGAAGAATTTTATTTGCAGGGACTTAAAAAGCTGCAGGACAGATGTCACAAGTGCATTGACCTGGGGGAATATGTAGAATAGTGTGGCAGTTACATCTTCCTAGCTTATTTTTTTCAGGCTCAATACTTATCAGCACCCCCTCATACACTGCTTCCACTGACTACCAAGGAAATGGGTGCACTGAGCACTACTGTAAGGGGGGCACATTGACCAGCAATGTAATGGGCATCTTGGCCACGAGTGTAAGAGGGACCTCCTGATCACCAATGTGATGGGCAAACTGACCATCAATATATGGGGGAGAACCTGACCACCAATGAACTGAGCACACTGACCACCAATGTATGAGGGGGCACCCTCACCACCAATGTAATGGACACTTTGCGCAGGTATGGTCCACCATTATCATTATCAAAAGCCTGTCCTGATCAATGATGTGAAGCCAGTGAAGGAAGTAAATGTAGAAAGAAACCCTGATCACCAATGTGATGGGCACACTGACCATCAATATATGAGGGGCACCCTTACCACCAATGTAATGGGCACACTTACCACTAATATATGGCGGGGGACCTTTACCACCAACTTAAAGGGGGTACCCTCACCACCAATTTAATGAACACATTGCATGAATGATCCACCATTATCACTATCCAAAGCCTGGCCTGATCAACAATGTGAAGCCAGTGAAGGGATTACATGTAGAAAGAAAATGGATGAAAGAGGCTTCATTTTTTTGATCTTTTAAATGAAATTAATCATAATATATAATTCCTGTTTCAGAATCCTCTGATGGAGCATGCTTTATTAACCACTTAAGGACCGAGTCTCTTTCTGAGATTTGTTGTTTACAAGTTAAAAACTGTTTTTTTTTTTGCTAGAAAATTACTTAGAATCCCCAAACATTATACATTTTTTTTTTCTAACACCCTAGAAAATAAAATTACGGTCGTTGAAATACTTTCTGTCACATCGTATTTGTGCAGCGGTCTTACAAGCGCACTTTTTTGGGAAAAAATATACTTTTTGATTTAAAAAGTAAGACAACAGTAAAGTTAGCCCAATTTTTTATTTTTTATATTGTAAAAGAAAATGTTACGCTGAGTAAATTGATACCCGATATGTCACACTTGCGCCTGCTCATGGAATAGCGACAAACTTTTACCCTTAAAAATCTCCATTGGCGATGTTTAAAAAATTCTACAGGTTGCATGTTTTGAGTTACAGAGGAGGTCTAGGGCTAGAATTATTTCTCTCACTCTACCGATCGCGGCGATACCTCACATATGTGGTTTGAACACCATTTTCATATGCGGGCGCTACTCAAGTATGCATTCGCTTCTGCACGCGAGCTCAGTGGGACGGGGAGCATTTAAAAAAAATGTTTTTCTTATTTATTTTACCTTTTATTTTTTATTTTTACACTGTTCTTTAAAAAAAAAAAAAAAATCGCTTGTAATATAAAAAAGCATGACAGGACCTCTTAAATATGAGATCTGGGATCAAAAAAGACCTCAGATCTCATATTTACACTAAAATGCAATAAAAAAGAAATTAAAAAATGTTGTCATTTAAAAAAACAAAAATTGCGCCCTTTAAGATGAGAGAAGTGATGTTTTGATGTCGCTTCCACCCTGCAATGGTATGGAGATGGGTGGGGGCTATCTTCCCCTCACTCGTCTCCATACTCAGGAAGGAGAAGGATCCGATCATCAATGCCCCTTCCAACGGCTCAGGTAAGTGGCAGAAGGCATCGGAGAGTGGCGGGAGAGGGGGCCGCCGATAAAAGTGATCTTGCAGCGAATCCGCCATAGAGACCACTATTATCAGAAAATGGACCGCCCGCTGAAGAAGAGGATACCGGGGTTTTGGCAGCTAGCTGCTGCCATAACAAAGATATCTCTCTTCAAAGGATGTATATCGTGTGTGGTGGTCTGGAAGTAGTTAATCTAAAAATTGCATACTAGTTCCAGGGCAGGGAGATAATCAGCATTCATGTGAGTGAAGTCACCCCTTTCAAGCAAGTATATAGACCACAAGCCGGGGGAATGGCAACTTCCATTAGCACTTTCCCAGACAGGTGTGTTGTGTTGTGACAGCTTCCCTTTAAATGTGTCAATGTGCGAGAAAAGCAGCAGGGAAGATATCGGTGACTCATTTAGCAACCCTATCTAAGGTGCTACAGCGCACAATGAAGAACAGCAATGTTAGACATATGGACTGCAGTGGGGTATTTTCTGAAAATGCTTTATTTTCATCTGTATCCCCATGGGGGAATTTTCATGCATTTCCTGTCAGAAGAGGTCAGCTGCAGGTTAAATGCTCCTGTCAATGGATTTTGAATTATCTCACAAGAATCCAAAATTAACATCAAATTTATGAAAGAAGCCCAAAGCCTATCGACAAGGTTTATCAGCAAAGCTAAGGGCTTTTTTTTCAAGCGAATTAAACCTAATCAACATGGTGAAATTTGGGGCTAATTTGACAACATTTTGGCAAAATCCATAATTTTTCTGTGAAAATATTGGCAAAATCACCCTGATAATCTAGTTCTAATCTAAATACTTAAAAAAAATGTTTGCATAGCCCCCAACCGTTGAGGTATGTGATCATAACATTAATACTATTATTATTATATTTATTATTATTATTAATACTATTATGGAGGCAGAACTTTGGTCCTTCATATGAAAGGACAACTATAATAAGTTTTATAGAATTTGGGTCTAAGGGATACACAAAACTAACAAGAGCTCAACTCTCCAACCTATAGCTACCAACAGAAAGGGAACCAGATAGCACAAACCCCGAATACGACATCTCTCTTTCTGCCAACACTATCATTCTCTGGTTTTGGTTTACAAAGCTTATCAAATGATGAGCCCATGGTTTGGTACTTATCCTTTCTCCATACCTTATGATGTAGATAGTTAATGTTTGTAGACAGTTTACACAACCATGCCACTTTTGACAGCATATGAGCCTCTTGGGTACTTTCTTGATAAAAATTGGGCCTCTTCGATATTCACAACTAATAAGAGCTAGCCTAAGAATGGGAACATCTCTCTTTCTTTTAGCACTATAATTGACCCTGGTTTGCAAAATATATCACATCGATAAAACCCTGGTTTGGTACCTTTCTTCCTTCCCTGCTGGGTGTAAAAGTTACTAGACTTGTGCAATTAGTTTCGTAACGAATTGAAATTCAGCCGAATTTTGCATCTTTCGGACATTTGGATGCATCCGAATGTCCGAATAAAAAAATAACGAATTACAACGAATACGAAAGAAATATAACGAATGAATTCGAATGAATTCGACATGATTCGGTAATTCTTTAAAGATCTAATGAAACAAAAGGTCAGTTCAAAGTAAATCTTGTAGTTCAATCAGCTAATTAATTTTGTGCCGGAGGATGGATTGCTGGCAAAGTGCATTCCTGAGAACTGAGTTAGAAGGGTGTTGTATTGTATTTGAGCCGAGGAGAAGAGATATTGTCATTGTGTGTGTTAAAAGATTCAATAAACAAACGACTTTGCAACCTACGAATCATTATCACGAATGTCTATACATACATAAATAGCGAAATTCAACAAATACGAACTAATTAATTCGACACTCTACGAATAATAACAAATTATCCGAAAACGTATTAACGTAACATAACGAATATAACAGAAAGAAATTATGTATTTTACGAATGACAACGAACCGAAACTAAACAAAATTCTCTGTTGTGCACAAGTCTAAAAGTTACTGTTAATGAATGGATTTACCTTATATTATGCAAGGAGAGTGTTTATGACATAGATAGTTGATGCTAGCAGACAGTCTACATACTGTATATGAAGCAACCCAACCATGCTGGTCTTGATAGAATATTGGACCTCTTGGATACTTTCTTGATAGAATGTGTGCCTTTTGGATTCTTGCAACCAACAAGAGCTATACTCCCTAAACTGTAGCTACCCAGAGAATAGAAACCCAATAGCACCATAGGACAAACCCCAAGACAACATATCTCTTTCTTTGAATACTCTTTTTTTTTTGGATACTTCCTCCCTCTCTCTTTGGATGATCTTTTGAAAGAATATGGGCTTTTTGGATACTCTCAAATAACAAGAGCCCTACTCCCCAACCCATAGCTACTCAGAGAATGGGACCCAATATGAGTGGAACTGTACATGGGTGTGTGTACTACAAAGGTTATCATTGGAGTTTGTTATAGACCTCCCAGTGAAAATGAGGAGGTGGAGACTCAGCTCCTTGCACAGACAGAAAGCGCTGCAAGGGCTGGGCCAGTGATAATAATGGGGGATTTCAACCACCCGGAAGTTGACTGGAGTAATGGCACTGGAGGAACATTTACAAGACAATTTTATGGTACGGTTAATTAAGGTCCCAACTAGGAATGATACTCTGCTGGACTTGGTAATCTCAAACCATGCAGAGCTTATTAAAAATATTCATATAAAAGAAAATCTGGGTAGCAGTGACCATAACATGATTTCATTTAATGTTAGCTGTAAGCAACAAACACATACTGGAAATATAAATACACTTACTTAGGAGAGCAAATTTTCCAAGGATGAGGTCTGCTCTTCAAGAGTTAAACTGGGAGGGAATATTGGCATCCATGAACACAGAACAGAAATGGGAATTCTTCAAAATGATTGTATGCAAACTTACTGTAAAGTACAAATACGTTTAAAAGGCTAAAAATAAAACCCATGTGGCTTACAGATAAAGTTGTAAAAAGCTATAAATAATAAGAAAAGAGCTTTTTAAAAAATCTAAAAATGAAGGAACACTATTATACTTTAAATGTTACAAAGAATATAACAGAATATGTAAAAAGGAAATCAAGGACACAACAATTCAAAACAAAAGACAGATTGCAAAAGATAATAGGACAACCCCCAAAAAATTCTTCGAATATATTAACAGTAAAAAGGTCAGGTCTGAACATGTAGGCCCTTTACAAAATAATCTGGAGTGGGTGACTAAAAACAAAGAGAAGGCACATTTATTAAATTATCATTATCCGTCCGCCTTAATGTCGCAGTCATGATAAAAATCGCTTACTAGTAAATAAAAACAAATAATAATAAAAATGCCATAAATCTATCCCCTATTTTGTAGACACTATAACTTTTGTACAAACCAATCAATATACGTTTATTGCAATTTTTTACCAAAAATATGTAGAAGAATACATATTGGCCTAAACTGAGGAAAACATTCTTTTTTTAATTGGATATTTTTTATAGCAAAAAGCACAAAATATTGTGTTTTTTCAAAATTGGCGCTCTTTTTTTGTTTATAGCGCAAAAAATAAAAACCGTGGAGGTGATCAAAAAACACCAAAAGAAAGCTCTATTTATGGGCAAAAAAAAATGACAATTTTGTTTGGGTACAATGTCGCATGACCGCGCAATCATCAGTTAAATCAATGCAGTGCCGTATCGCAAAAAAATGGCCTGGTCAGGAAGGGGGTAAATTCTTTCAGGACTGAAGTGGTTAATGATTCTTACTCTGAATGATCTAAGGTTATTAGTGGTGTACCCCAAGGTTCAGTGTTGGGGCCCTTACTTTTTAATAACTTTATAAATTATATAGGGTCTGGGATAATAACAGCATGCAATGCCAAGCTGTAGTTTCCAAAGCGAGCCAAGACCTTTCTTGTATTAAGAAAGGTATAGACTCCAAAGAGAGAAATGTAATTTTGCCCCTGTACAAATCATTAGCAAGACCTCACCTGGAATATGCAGTTCTGTTCTGGGCACCAGTTCTCAAAAAGGATATCAGGGAACTGGAGAAAGTGCAGAGAAGGGCAACCAAACTGATAAGAGGCATGGAGGAGCTCAGCTATGAGGAAAGATTAGAGGAACTGAATTTATTCCCACTTGAGAAGAGGAGATTAAGGGGCATAATCAACCTGTATAAATACATAAGTGGTCCATATAATGAACTTGGTGTTGAGTCATTCACTTTAAGGTCATCACATAGGACAAGGGGCACTCTTTACCTCTAGAGGAAAAGGAGGGTAGCCCCAAAGCACCTTGTCCCCATGTTGATGGGGAGAAGGGCCTCATCCCCCCAACCGTTGCCCTGTGGTTGTGGGGTCTGCGGGTGGGGGGGTTATCGGAATCTGGAAGCCCCCTTTAACAAGGGGGCTCCCAGATCCCACCCCCCCCCCCCCGTGTGAATTGGTAATGAGGTACAAATATTCCTCCATCTTCCTCTTCTCCATCTTCTTCTTCCTCCGCTATTCTCGTCCTGCATCTTCCTCCGGCTTCTTCTCCGCTCTGTCCACATGATCCGCCTCAGTGGGAGTCTTCAGAAGATGAAGAAGAAGATGGAGAAGAAGAAGTTGGAGGAACAAGAAGAACACCGAAGGAAGACCAGAAGAAAGAAGACAAAAGAAGAAGCGGAAAGAAGAAGAAATTAATAAAGGACTTGTCAAAAACCGTCTCTTGTGGGGTTTTTTTTTGTGAAATGGTAGGGGTACATTTGTACCTCATTACCAATTGACATGGGTGGGGGCGGGATCTGGGGGTCCCCTTGTTAAAGGGGTCTTCCAGATTCTGATAAGCCCCCCCGCCCACAGACCCCCACAACCACCAGGCAAGGGTTGTGGGGATGAGGCCCTTCAACATGGGGACAAGGTGCTTTCCTCCCAATGTTGAGGGCATGTGGCCTGGTGCGTTTCAGGATGGGGGGACGCTCTTTCGTCCCCCCTCTTTTCCTGCGGCCTGCCAGGTTGCGTGCTCGGATAAGGGTCTGGTATGGATTTTTGAGGGGACCCCACGCCATTTCTTTTAAAATTTTGGCGTGGGGTTACCCTTATTATCCATACCAGACCTGAAGGGCCTGGAATGGAATTTAGGTGGACCCCCAACCATTTTTTTGATTAATTTTTAATCCCTGTGGGGAAATCCCCATGCTGTTTTCTTTCAATGAACTTTTATGTGTATTGTGGACCGACAATTCATTGTAGTCGTGAGTAGTTTAAAATGACTTTTTTTTTTAGCCTTATTGTCACATTGTATATTATATGTTATACATTTGACCATATACTATTATGAATATTTTCCTTTTTTCAGCAACCCTACTCAACTGCCCCTATGAACCCCTGAGGAAGCCTTCAGTGCAAAATGCGTCAGTAGAGGCATCCCCCCTTTTTTCTTCTCTGAAATGTGTGATATCGTATTCTTATAATATTATGGCGTATATATGTTTATAGAGAAGCTGCCTCTTATTTGGGGATCACAATATTGAATATGGCTTGATGAATGTTGTCATGCTTTTAGGGAATTGATACCCCATAAACTTTTTTAAGGAATTTGTAATAAAGACATAGAGTGCCTTGAAAAAGTATTAATACCCCTTGAAATTTTCCCACATTTTGTCATGTTACAACCAAAAACGTAAATGTATTTTATTGGGAATTTTATGTGATAGGTCAACACAAAGTGACACATAAATGTAAATTGAAAGGAAAATGATAAATGGTTTTCCATTTTTTTTACATATATATTCAATATATAATATGTGTGAGGTGTGCATTTGTATTCAGCCCTCTTTATTCTGACACCCCTAACTAAAATCTAGTGGAACCAATTGCCTTCAGAAGTCACATAATTAGTAAATACAGTCCACCTGTGTGTAATTTAATCTCAGAATAAATACAGCTGTTCTGTGAAGCCCTCAGAGGTTTTTTAGAGAACCTTAGTGAGCAAACAGCATCATGAAGGCTAAGGAACACACCAGACAGGACAAGGATAAAGTTGTTGAGAAGTTTAAAGCAGGGTTAGGTTATAAAAAAATATCCCAAGCTTTGAACATTTCATGGAGCACTGTTCAATCCATCATCTGAAAATGGAAAGAATATGGCACAAATGCAAACTTATCAGACAAACTTATAAGACATGGCCATCCACCTAAACTGAAAGGCCAGGCAAGGAGAGCATTAATCAGAGAAGCAGCCAAGAGGCCCATGGTAACTCCGGAGGAGCTACAGAGATCCACAGCTCAGGTGGGAGAATCTGTCCACAGGATAACTATTAGTTGTGCACTCCACAAATCTGGCCTTTATGGAAGAGTGGCAAGAAGAAAGCCATTGTTGAAAGAAAGCCATAAGAAGTTCCATTTGCAGTTTGCGAGAAGCCATGTGGGGGACACAGCAAACATGTGGAAGAAGGTGCTCTGGTCAAATTAGAACAAAATTATTTTTTTTGGTCTAAAAGAAAAATGCTATGTGTGGTGGAAAACTAACACTGCATATCACCCTGAACACACCATCCTCACCGTAAAAACCTGGTGGTGGCAGCATCATGTTGTGGGGATGGTTTTCTTCAGCAGGGATGGGGAAGCTGGTCACAGTTGATGGGAAGATGGACGGAGCCAAATACAGGACAATCATAGAAGAAAACCTGTTAGAGTCTGCAAAAGACTGGCATGGAGGTTCACCTACCAGCAGGACAATGACCCTAAACATACAGCCAAAACTACCATGGAATGGTTTAGATCAAAGCAGATTCATGTGTTAGAATGGCTCAGTCAAAGTCCAGACCTAAATCCAATTGAGAATCTGTGGCAAGACTTGAAAATTGCTGTTCACGGACACTCTCCATCCAATCTGACAGAGCTTGAGCTATTTTGCAAAGAAGAATGGGCAAAAATGTCAGATGAGCAAAGCTGGTAGAGACATCCCCAAAAAGACTTGCAGCTGTAATTGCTGCGAAAGGTGGTTCTACAAAGTATTGAATGCACACCCCACTTTTCATATATTGTAAAACATTTTGAATACCATTTATCATTTTTCTTCTACTTACTTTGTGTTGGTCTATCGCATAAAATCCCAATAAAATACATTTACGTTTTTGGATGTAACATGACAAAATGTGGAAAACTTCAAAGGGTATGAATACTTTTTCAAGGCACTGTACTTTTTAAGAATGTGAGTGTATTGGCGAATCATTCTAATAGAAGGACTGAACACCTTTTAAAATTCCCTTTTTTCTTAAAATGTGTTTTTCAATATTATTTTGGGATGTGGCGTTGACAAATACAACGGGACTAATATTCCAGTCTCTCTACTTACTACACAATGTGGCAGGAGTGTGACTCACAAGATTGGCTGAACAGAATTAAAAATGTTTGGGAGGTAAAAAAATGTTTTCCGCTGCTAAGCTTTTTGACAGAAGCAGATCTTTAATGAAGATAGAAGTTTTGCAAGTTTGAAGATCTGACCTGACCTTGATTCAGCTCTAACTGTTGTTATATTCTTTAATTAGTGAAATAATTCAGATGAACTGTAATGCCGCGTACACATGACCGTTTTTTCTGTCTGAATAAACTCTGACGTTTTTTTCTGATGGAGTTCCGTTGAAACGGACCTGCCTACACACGATCACACCAAAGTCCAATCGTTTAGAGCGTGGTGATGTACAACACGTACAACGGGACTAGAAAAAGTTCAATAACCAGTAGCCTATAGCAGCCCTTGCGTTGTTTTTGGTACGTCGGAACAGCATACAGACGAACGGTTTTCCCGATAGAAATTGATTCTGTCGAAAAAGATTTAAAACATATTCTATTTCCAGGTCCGTCAGAATTTTCGAAAAAAAAAGTCTGCTGAAGCCCACACACGATTGGAATATCCGATGAAATGATTCCGTCTGGCTTTTTCTGCCGGAAAGTCAGACCGTGTTTACACGGCATTAGACGTTATCAGAAAGGTATTATTTTTCAAATGCCTTAAGAATCCTTAACTTCCTTGTCACAATTAAAAGCTGGACTACAGACAAAGAGATAAAAGACAAACTGCCATACATGAAGATGAAATAATCTTCCTACCGAAATATTTGCAATTCTGTTCAGTCAGTCTGGACCTAGCTTTCCTCAGATAAATAATTCAACTTAGTTACTTCCCAATCTCCAGCAAGTTGGATGGACAATGAAGGAACATCACCAAGCTAATGAACTGAGCCATTGCTCTCCTGTCTTGTCTAGAGCAGTGCCGGGATGTGTCCTCCCTTATCCTGGGCCTCCAGCCAGCTGTAGGTCCCCTAACCTCCCACACTGCGTCCCAGCTTCCATAGTGTACCTGAACTTCACATAACGGCAGGGCTGTTGATAGGGGGGTTAGGGCCAGCCCTCTTGTGCAGAGCATATTTGTTCGCCAGGGCAGAAAGGGGATCCTTTAAATACCTTTGGGCATGCACAGTAATCCCAGGGGCCATAGCTCCCAGTAATTAAATATGTTTCCTAGGCTCTATCAGTCCAACAACAGGGGCGAAAACAAAGAGGGGACTTTTTACCCATTTTTAGGAGTAAGTAGGATAATCTTCTGTATCGTTGTTCCCAATACCTGAAGTCCCAGGCCTCTTCTTCTATATCCGTCCTCTGGGCAGGCCAGATTGCTTCCATAGAAACCACTGAAATTCTGTTTCCATATATGATGTTCGGCTCCTAGGGAGTCAAACGGGTAACAGTTTGAGTGCTCGTCTGATGACTCGAACAGCCAAAGTTCAGGCCAAATCTTTGGCTCATCTCCCAAGGCGAGGGGGGCGTCCATCAGGCAGTATGGGGCCCCATGGTTTCTAATGGGCCACGATGCTCACAGGCTCCTCAAGAACTCTGAGCCTCCACAGTGCTTCCACTGTGCCGCTTAGCCTGCTGCAGAGTCTCCTCCAACAATGTCCCAATTGCCCCCAACCCTCTCCAGAAACCTCATCCCCCACAGGGTCACCAAGCCTGTTGCAGAGTCCCCTAACCCATTTCACAATCCTAATCCCCTGCAGTGACACCCAGCCTAATCCCGAGCATGCCAGAATTTCAGTACATGTTTTGCATTCCCATACTTTTATGGTGAGAGTGTAAAATTTTTAAATGTCGGGGCATGGAAGGTTTTGAAAGGATTTACTGGGCCCTGTCTTAAAAAGATTAAGAAACCGCTGGTCTAGTGTACAACTTAAAAGAGACCCTTTAGGGGTCTCTCAACAAAAGCATCTGCAATAGAGGAGCAGACCATGTCTCTGTTCCAGCGCTCTGTTTGCATCAGTCTCTTTAGCATACAATGCTTCCAGATACATTGAATGCCTGTGTACCCCCCTCACTTCAAGGGTTCTTTTTCAAACCACTATGTTGTTGCTCAATCCTTTAGTGGTGTAGGGGTCAGAAAAATTAAGCACAGTGCACGGTTGGGGACATGGGCAACTGACACTCCCAAAAGTGTTGAATGCCAAATAGTCTCGTGGAGGCTGCTCCACTGGAACAAGTGGTTGTACAGGGTGTACAACCACTTCGATACAACATTTAAAGTGGAAGTAAACTCCCCTATCGTTTTCATCCACCGAAGATGCCATCTTTGCTTCTGTTTAATCTTCAGCTACCACGGTGCTGCACATGTGATGACACCAGCCATTGGGTGGTTTGACAGTTTGGTTGAAAGCACAGCCAATGTGCAGTTAGCATTCCCGGCATGCCGTTTTTTGAAACTGTTTAAATCTATGGGTTTACTACCACTTTAAAGTATTTTTTTACATATGAGCAATGTACGTATCTGAACTTGGCCTGGTATCAGCCTCTTGCAGTCCTTGTACAACACAGCTGGAGTGTGAGAAGAAAAAATCAGTACAAGTAGCCAAATAGTTCATGTGTATGATGATAGGAGGAGACAGCAGAGAGGAAGATGCCATTGCCACTGTGCTGCTTCTCCTTTATTATCCAGTCACAAGGTGGGGCAGGGCAACCGGGGCTCAGAGGAAGTGGTTTGAATGATGCTGGCCATCACACGGTGGACATCCAGTTGCAAAAAATCTCTGCACTTAAGCTGAATATTGCACCAAAAGCTGGTTTTGTTATATTATCTTTCAATATATTGTTCATCACAATCTTGTTATTTTTTTCTGGAGTTCTGTTTGAATATATTTTGAGACCTGATAGGTCTCTTTAAAGTATGTCTGTGCCTTTCCATGCAGATCAAGGCAACAGATTTACTCTAATGCCCACCTCTCCAACAGCACATACCTTTCCTTCACTCTCAATTCAGCCACTAGGTGCAAGGAAAGGAAGGCCTGTGAAAGCTTCAAGTTGCTCTAATCAAAGCTTACACAAGACTGATGAATGTCTCCTTGTCCCCATGTGACAGTGCTGGTCGAATCACCAACACAGAAAGATGAAGTGGTGCAAATCACATGATCCCTATACACAGAAGTACCAGGTATTGTCTTCATTCCTGACATTTTGACGTTGTAGTGGGGGAGTGATGGAAGGGTGAGTATGTGCTTCTGGGGAGGGATAAGGGTGTGGTTAATACAAACCTTGCATTGCTCAGTCATGCAGGGGAAAAGAAAAAGTATCGGGATCCTAGTTACCTTTTCAAGCAGTGAAAGTTGCCACTGGATGACTTTCAGAAACAGTGCCATTTCAAGGCAGAGCATAGTCCTGCATTGGATTGCACCATTTGTTGAAGCCAGACAATGGTGGCCTCCAGCACTGGTCAAGAGGAATGGCAATAGTAGACAACAGTCCCGCTGACAGGTTCCCTTTAACACTGGGAAAGATTTACACTAATTATCCCCACATTTGTCTCTGGGAAGACCTCTGAATACCATTAGCCTTTAGTAACGGTCCAGGACAAGTTTGAGCAGCTAGTTACGGGAGAAGGACTTGGGAATAGCAAGAAGTAACCATGCAAGCAGAGAGGGAGATATTGTGATTTGTAACAGGAAAGCTTGTTTTACACAACAAAAGCAGCTAGCTGCTCTGGCACTCCGGGGAAATCTAACGTCAGGATAGCTGATCTTAAGTTGGGGAAAGATATAGAACGAGAGCAAACGATATGGGAAAAAGTGCTGAAAATAGACTGGGGAGTGACAGGGGGAAGAGCAGTGAACTACAGGGTAAGTGAAGGAGACAGAAAGTCAATGAACGCAAGAAGCGAGGTGTCTGAGAGCAAGAGGTGTAAAATAGAATCTGAAAAATAATCTGAAATCATAGATTTAAAGGGACAGAAAAAAGCATATATGTGATCTATACAATGTTCCCATCACATCCTGCTAAAATGAAGGAGAACGTGCTGAGCTAAAGTATGGTGGATATCAAAATGGGATATCAGTCTGAGGTCTTAATCCGGGCTAAGCATTTGGTGGACCCAATACAAAGTGTGTTCTATGAAAGACAAACGGAGTTCCAGGATGTGCTTGTAAGCAGACCAGTGCCCAAGGCGTGATATGCCTCGTTACCAAATAGCATTCACCATGTAAAGGAACGGGCAGCTTCTTACTCTTTCAATAAAATGTTATTGTCCACTGAGCAACAACCTCTGCGAAACACATGCTCCTCACTAACAAATTTAGTCCCAACAGGGCTATTTGTTACCTCTAGCCCTGTACTAGGCTAAAGAGTGTCATTGGAGGATGTTGTTGCTCAGTGGACAATAAAGTTTTAGAAAGAACGAAATGAGTGTATTTACAAAGAAAAAAAATGGCATGGCTGTGTAGCGGCGGGCTCCTGAAGAGCATGCGCTATGTTTTTCAAAGTTAAAACTTTACCCAAACTACAGTTTGGTTTGGGTCTATTTGTCTAAATTTGACTTCTGTGTCAGTCTGACTGGGTTGTGAGATGTTTAGCCTGGCCACAGGGGGCACTGTCTCTTGTGGCAGGCGTGGAACTATGGTCTGGTCAGGCGCTTAAGTTACTCTTTTTCGGAGCCAGGTCAGTGGGAGTGGCCCTCTCGCTGTGCCCTCTGGGAGAGGGTATTTAAGATACGGACGTCACGTGGTTCGGGGTTCCGGTCCAGTATGATGTGCTGACTACTTGGTCCTGGTCCTCCTGACCAGCCCCCAGGAAGGCTATGGCCTGGGGTGTGCATCACCCCGACTTTAATGCCTTCTGAGGTGGTTGGGTGCCGTCTCCGGTTCGGGAGAGACACATTGTACTTCAAGCATTCCAGGGGAGGACTCTTTAGAAGAACACCACGTGTGCGTTTGTTTTTCTTAACAAGAGCCTGGAAGGGCTGAAGTAACCGAGAGAATACGCTCTTGTGGTTATCGCCAAGCAGGCTGAAAGATCCAGGTATCCTACAAGTGTTCTACCGCTTAGTTTCCCTACGTGTTCTGCAACAACGTCTGTGACAAAGACTTTGTTCCTGAATAAGCACCTTGTTGGCTGCTAGGCCTTGTAAGAGAGGGACTGTCCAACCTGAGTGTTCATCCAGCTGCGAATGGCTATTCTCTGGATGCAGTCAAAGTAAGCAAGTTCTTTAATGTTTATAGACCTTGACATTGAGAGTACCTGAACCTCCTTCCCAACCCTCTGATCCCGAGTTGAAAGCCTGTTCAATGTTTCGAGTTTTTGCAAATAAAATCCATTCAAGTGGATCTATTGTCAGTCTCAAGTTACTGGGTCATCTACCACGGGACAACCCCTAGACGTGTCACAAGGAAAACGGAAGGTAACAGTAAGCCCAAAAATAACCAGCAGCTCCTTCGGGGGTTAGTGCTACAGCTGTTTGTCCATCGAAACCTGCATGTAAATTCAATATGGGCAAATAGGGCAAAATTTAATGTTTCCAGGCTATAGTCTCTGCAATTTAAATATATGAATGTGGGAAATACTACATTGTGGACACTAGATGGTGGTGAGTATCATAAGGAAAAGAGTATGCTCCTCTGTGCCATTTAGTGGTCACAATGAGGTGTTTTTCACTTTTCTTTTAAACCTCTGACAACAACAAGTATATTTTAGCCTGTATGGACGTATACCTAATGTACAATAATTATGTTATATGTTATATTAATCAGTTGTGCAGGGGCGCTAACAAAAAAAACATGGCTGGATGGAACTATCAAGCAGGGCAGTAGGCTAGAATCTTTTATTGCACAGCCTGAGAGCAGGGTGCAGCAGGGTGTGGCAGCAAGTAGAAATCACACAGAGGCCAAAGTGGATGAGAACAATGTATGAAGAAATTCCTAACAATGCACAGTTAGGTCCAGTGGGTAGACAGAGTTGACCGGAGCCACTTATGAAACTGTAGCAGAGGAGTGTATCCTGAGATGATACCAACAGCTTTTGCAACAAGAAGCAGGAATGCAGCCTGGTCGGTCCACACCCAAATGGGAGACTTCTTAAGTGGAGATAGCATATTCCCTGCACTTTGCCTACTTCTCTGGAACCTCTCCATGTCGCTACGTGCTGTCCCTGACCAACGGGGAACCTGTCCCTGCACCAGCTACTTACAAAAAGTGTGCCAAACCTGTGAGCTACAGTCTTAAATAGACACTGCCCTGACCCAGTCGGTTGGCTGGCCCTTCTGGTGCCGGCCAGAAATCAAAGCGAAACCAAGTTCCTCATGACTTCCTTCCCCTTTCGGCATTGTTGCTTTGGTGGAGCGCCAACTACAGTGGGGAGTACAGTCTGCACCTGCCTACAAGCCCCTATTACTGACTGGCTGAGTGGCACCTCTAGCTATGCTTCCAACCTGGACTACTGCTTATTTGCTTATACTGAAATGCCTTACAGCACAGTACGCGGGACATTGACAAAGCTTAGAACTGACAGTACAAAAAAGGAAAAGGTTGTTAAAGAAACATATATAGACATTTTCTCTCTTTTTTTTTAACTAACAGAAAAGAAAAAAAGAATCTTTTTTTTTTTTTTTAAAGAAGCTTTTACGAATAGAAGAATAAGTTCTACATCTCATACAATCATAAATAGAACTATGCAGCAAAGACATTTCTATGCTCAGACTATTCCCATATGTTAGACATGCCTATTTAAAAGGATAATAAACCTTATCCATAAATAGGAAATATATTCCCTTTAAAGGCATCTTCAAAGTGACCATAGAAAAAGGATGTGCAGAACTAGGGATACATGAAATTGAACAGATTAGCAATAGGAAGATGGGAAAGCAATAATCAAAGGGATAGAATGTCAGTTTTAAAGAATACCGTATCTCCAGGCAAATCTCTCAACAATCCATATATCAACGTGCTGAAAATTGCTAAATGTATTTTTTAAACCGTAGTAAACGTAATTACCTTTAGTCCTTATTTATATGAAAATAGGTTTACACACTTCAATAAATTTTCCTAATGCCACGTACACACGACCGGACTTTCCGGCAGACTAGGTCTGAAGGTCTTTCTGATGGACTTTCTGTGGAGGTCCGGCGGACTTTCCGAATGAACGGACTTGGCGACACAGGAGCTGACTAAGTCCTTTCGAAAGTCTGCTCATTTTCAATGTGATGACGTACGATGGGACTAAAAAAGGAAGTTCAATAGCCAGTAGCTAATAGCTTCCCTTGCGTCGTATTTGGTCCGTCAGACCAGCATACAGACGAACGGTTTTCCCGGCAGGAATTGAGTCCGTCGGACAGATTTGAAACATGTTCCATATCTAGGTCCGTCTGTTTTTTTTTTATGAAAACAATCGGATTAGCCCACACATGATCGGATTGTCAGATGGACTGATTCTGTCAGACTAAGTCTGCCGGAAAGTCCGGTCGTGTGTACGTGGCATATGGTCACATTTGGGCAGTCAGTGTGGGTACTATGATATGGGATGAAAACACACCACAATTCAGGTTTTAATTGGCCTTCATGCAGCATAATGCACAGGTAACAGGGGTGGACTGACCATTCGGCCACTCGGGCAATGCCACTAGGGGGCCCCATCAGGGTTGCCAGCCTCAGTAAAACCAGGAACAGTATGGAAAAATCTGTGTTTTTTTTTACATCTGTCTCTGAAATGTCCCTTACTGACATCCTTTTGGTCTAAAAATCCTGAGATTATAGCTGCCCCCCCTCTCCAGTACCTTCTCAGCCAATAGAAACATGTCTGTGTATACTGTGTGTACATGTATGTGTATACTGTGTGGCCCCATAATCTCTGATTGCCTGGGGGCCCCATAATCTCCTATTGCCCGGGGGCCCCATGAGTTGTCAGTCCGCGCCTGACAGGTAACTCACATCTCCATTGTTCTGGCTAGCACCACAATTTTATATATATATATATATATATATATATATATATATATATATATATATATATATATATATATATATACTATATTGTCAAAAGTATTGGGATGCTTGCCTTTACCCACACATGAACTTTAATAGCATCCTAGTTTTAGTCCGTAAGGCTCAATTATGAGTTGGCCCACCCTTTGCAGCTATAACAGCTTCAACTCTTCTGGGAAGGCTGTCCACAAGGTTTAGGAGTGTGTCTATGGGAATGTTTGACCATTCTACCAGAATCGCATTTGTGTGGTCAGGCACTGATGTTGGATCAAAAGGCTTGGCTTGCAGTCTCTGCTCTAATTCATCCCAAAGCTGTTCTATTGGGATGAGATCTGAACTCTGTGCAGGCCAGTCAAGTTCTCCCCCCCCCCCGCTAACTTGCTCATCCGTGTCTTTATGGACCTTGATTTGTGCACTGGTGTGCAGTCATGCCGGAACAAGAAGGGGCCATCCCTTCAAAATGTCTTGGTATGATGATGCCTTAAGAGTTCCCTTCACTGGAATTAAGGGGCCAAGCCCAACCCCTAAAGAACAACCCCACACCATAATCCCCCATCCATCAAATGATTTGGACCAGTGCACAAAGCAAGGTCCATAAAGATATGGATGACATGGATGAGCAAGTTTGGGGTGGAGGAACTTGACTTGCCTCAACCAGATAGAACATCTTTGGGATGAATTAGAGCAGAGACTGCGAGCCAGGCCTTCTCGTCCAAAATCAGTGCCTGACCTCACAAATGTTCTTCTGGAAGAATGATGAAACATTCCCATAGACACACTTCTAAACCTAATGGACAGCCTTCCCAGAAGAGTTGAAGTTGTTATGGCTGAAAAGGGTGGGCCAACTCAATATGGAACCCTACGGACTAAGACTGGTGCCATAAAAGTTCATGTACGTTTAAACTAATGTGTCCCAATATTTTTTGACAATATGTATACAAAATATATATATATATATATATATATATATATATATATATACACAGTATATATATTTTTATTTTCTTTACTTTTTAACTTTTTGTTCAAGTATGTGGTATATGCCATACAACCTTGCTTCTTTATCAATTGTAATTGGTTAAAAACCTTATTATAAATCCTAAAAAAACAAAAAGGTGGCACTTGCACCGTATAAGTCCACAAATAACATCAATAGTCTATATATAACAGTATATATTAGAAAGCATAAATTGTTAATGAAAATGTCCACATAACCATCATATAGAGGGAAGTTCACCTATAGTGCTTCGAAAGCAATAATGTTCTCTTGCACACTACCAAACCGAAGGATTCACCCAATGATTTGTGTGCTCACTCACCAGAAAAGTTTGACCTCTTTAATAAAATAAAATTGTGCTTTGGATTGGGGCTCTCCTTTCCTTCTTATATGTATTAGGTCCCCCAAGTTCATTGTTAGGGTTTAAAGGTCCATTTGTGAATTTCCACATCATATACAGACAAATGCAGCTCTAGCCCTTGTACACACGGTCGGACATTCTGCCAACCAAATCCGTTGGTTTTTGTCCGACGGATTTTGTCCGACAGATTTTGTCCGAAACTGTTGCATACACGCGGTCGGACAAAGTTGTCGGAAAATCCGATTGTACATAACGTGATGATGTTATTTCTTTACGATGGGACTACGTTCAGGCTAGTAGCCAATAGCTTTGGTCTAAGAATTTGATCTGAGCATGCGTGGCACTTTGTCCGTCGGAGTAGGCTACACATGATCGGAGTATGTCCGATTGGAGCATTTTATCGGAAAATTTTTACCGGCAAGTTGGAAAAGTTGGTCCGTCTGATATTCTGACAGAAACAGCCTGATGGAGACCACACACAGTCGGAATATCCGACAAAGCGGTCCGATAGGACACATTCCGTCGGAATCTCCGACCGTGTGTACAAGGGCTTAGATTGAAGCTATTTGGGGGACAGGGACTAATGTGAATGTATGGTGCGTAAACTGATGATGCTATATAAATACTTGTAATGAATAAAATACATTCAGTTTAATATGTGAACCATGATGGACTTGAACACCATTTCCCCTTTTACTCCAGATTATGGCTGAAGACTCTAGCAAGATGCATTCCATGACAAAGTATAAGTCAATTAATCTATCAATATGTTTTTGGATACCCTAAGGATACCTATACAAACATGTGGAGCACATGAAAACCCTATGTAGATAGAGTCCCTCTTTGAAGTCCCAAACTACAAGAGGTATAAAGTTCTGCTTTGCTGGGTCCACAAATTATCTTCTGGCAAGGAACATCTGCATAGAATTTTTCTCTGCCAAGGACACCTGCAGGATCGTTTCCTCTGCCAGGGACACCTGCATAGCATTTTCCTATTAACAGTTTGCTTCTTTTCTTTTCACATTGCAGAACTTAACCTTGCATGCTCTCTATGAGGATACAACGATTGATGCGATACCAGCAAAGCTATTATTATTAATAGCTACGTCCAAGGTATCATCACATTTGTGGGAGAGATTTCTTGTTTCATCACATGCAGATGTTATCTATAAAACATCATAAGACTATGGTGGATCTTTTAGATTTCATTTAGGATTTCCTTGCTGCTAGTGAACAAATTTTCCTGGGATATAACACTTCATTTTTTGGACATTTAAAAAGAGCAGTTTTGGTCGGTGTTTCTAAGAAATGTTAAAATGTTCCAAAATCATATATAGCTGAGAAACAGTAATTCGGAGCTTTGAAAAATCAGCTTATTCATTTTTTTTATTTAATATCTCTAGGAAGGCAGTGCCTAAAACATTACAAAAAAAACAGAAGTTACAAAGCAAGACCTACATAGGTATAAAAATAAACCTACAGAAAAAGTATGAGGGCTGTACAAAAAGCAACGCAAAGGTGAGCAAAACATGTTTATTAATTTACACAAGTTGATCAAATTTCATGTTAGTAGAATAATTCTTCTTCTCCTTCTTCTTATCCTCCTCCTACTCCTCCCCCTCCTTCTCCTTCTACTCCTTCTTCTCCTTCTTCTCCTTCTCCTCCTTCACCTTCTCCTTCGTGAATAATGGATTCCAAGCAGAAGCAACATACGATCACGGAGATCTTAACAAATGAGGGGTGCAGGTTGTCTGACATACACAAAAGGCTACAGAATGTTTACAGATATGACACCATTGACTAGAGTTACCAATGACAAGACCTTTCCCTTGTCAATGGTGTAATCTCCGTAAATATTCTGTAGCTTTGTGTGGATGTCAGACAGCCTGTGCCCCTCCTTCGTCAAGAGCTCAATGACAGCATGTTGCTTGTGCTTGGAATCCATTATTTATTGCCAATGAAAAACAAGAGTTACTATAGAAGAGTTATTCTACCAACATGTGAAATTTGAACAGCCTATATGTAGCGCTCACTCCTGCGGGAGCCTGCAGTTTAGGGTCCCTAGGTCATTTTCCCATAGCTTCAGAACAGCCAGGCACAGAGTCACAGTCACTCATTTGGCTCAATGAACAATCTAGGGGTATGCTTTTCTGATTTTTTTTTATTGCATATTGGATAGGAACAAGGTAACTGCGGGATACTCCCATAACTTTAGTAGCAACTTGAGGACACTAATATTCCTCTTATTAGTGTAAGCATAGTCCTTGCACAAGCAATTAGTGAACTGAGCTATATCAGGAAACCAGATACAATGTCTCCTAATGCCACGTACACACAACCGGACTTTCCGTCAGAAAAGGTCAGACGGAATAATTTAATCGCATATTCTGATCGTGTGTGGGCTTCATCTGACTTTTTTTTTCAAAAATTCTGACAGACCTAGAAATAGAACATGTTTTAAATCTTTCCGACGGAATCAATTCCTATCGGGAAAACCGTTCTTCTGTATGCTATTCCAACGGACCAAATACGACGCGAGGGCAGCTATTGGCTACTGGCTATTGAACTTTTTTTCTAGTACCTTCGTACGTCATTGCGTTCTAAACGAACGGACTTTGGTGTGATCGTGTGTAGGCAAGTCTGTTTCAGCAGAACTCCATTGGAAAGACCGTCAGAGTTTATTCTGATGAAGTCCAGTTGTGTGTATGCGGCATAACTCTAGCACTAGAGGGAAGGCAGACACAGTCTCAGGGATCTCTCATTTCAGTCTGTACTCACTAATGTCCTTGCTCCTTGGATAGTTAGAAGCCTCCCTCCAATATCTTCCCAACACCTTTCTGGTGATACCAGACCAGATCCCCAGATGAAAGTCATCTCCAGCAACTTTTAGTAGAATAGGACCTCGATTAGCAGCAGACACATGGCAGGCTTGCCCAGGACGCAATTGTTCCCCCAGTCTGCTCCAGGTCTCATAATATTTATGCTCCTTCCCACCAACCATCTGGGCACTTCTCCCCAAAGATTGGCCAGGGCTGCATAAATATTCAGCTGCCTGATTTGGCTCTCCCAGCCCACTATCTTTCAGAAACATTCCAGGAAAACGTTGCAGCCAGTGAAACTTAGATCACAACAAAACAATCGCATGTAGTTACAGTGATTACAGTGACTCAAGAACCAAATTTACCTAACCTAGCACCTATCTAGGAGGGTGCTAAATATGTAAGTGAATTTTAAAAAAGTCCTACTTTTGCATTACTTTTGGTACAGCCCTTGTATTTCTTCTGCTTTCAGGTTTGGATGGAGCACATTGATCATACCCGCCAACATAGACGGGACCGCTCGAATATGATGAAGATTACATTTTAGAGCTCAACTTTATACTTTGGAGATCACACTGTATTTGCTGCCCCCCCCAGCTTGTCCAAGTGGATGAAAGTGGCTAACTGCTGCATCTTACCTAATTTGCACGTGTAGGATCCTAACTTTGTTGAGTTATGAATTATGTATCCAAAAGTAAGAATAATGGTTTTAGCTATTCTTCTATGCATGGAGACCAAATTTAAGCTTATCATAAATGGATTGAAATTTGTCTGGGACTAATGTGAATATGTAAATAAGGCAATCTGAATTTTGATCCACGTGCGACCTGTCAATTGTTAGATCAACTGCTGTTAGATCGGGAATGTTGGAAAACTTTTGTTGTTTAGTGGCTGAATCCATCCACTTTGTGTGGGTGGAGAAATCTGTTCATATTTTTTCATGAATTGAAGAAAATAACCTTGCATGCTCTCTATGAGGAAAAACTGGCTGAACGAAAAAATGAAACACTCATCTATTGCCAGGTTTACTTTAAACCTAGGCAGGTTGCCTACAATGTTAGCCAGCTTAGTGTGGCTGCCCAGATTAGGGGGAGAAGGGGTTATTTTTTTGCTTTCCTTTCTTGCTCACATTCGCAGTTTTTTGGGCGATATAAAAAGGCAGAGGTTTGGGTCTTGAGAGCGAGCGTGCAGGGTCAGCAGGATTAGAAAACAGGAACCTAACAGGACATAGTGAGAGATGTAGTCCTTCTACAGTAGTCCTTCTACAGAGCACTGGCCTTCAGAATATGTCCATGTCATGAACTTTTCCCATCAAGTTGTGCCAGCTATGGATTTCACCCACAAGGACTTTACCTATGCAGTGCAGGTACATTGGGGCATTAACATTAGATAAGAGAAGGACGTTCTGCCATGTTATGTTTATCATGCTGCACTTTAGTAAAAGTTGTTAACTGCATTAAGCCTGGTCTGAAATTACTCAAGGGGTGCAGATGGGGTCCTGGCACATACATACAAGGGCTTGAGTCTACCACAGCACACAAAAAGTTCCAGTAGCATCACAGCAACAAAAGGTGAATTGCAACCAGTCATTGGTGTGGTACCTAATAAGGTGGCAGGTTCTCCAGGGGGTCCAGTGTTACAGCTCCCTCCTAGCTGTCTGTCTCCATCAGTCCCCAGACATGGATTAGCATTGTGGAGAGTTATGGTCTGGTCACTGGGTACATAGAAGCAAATGTATGAGGTATGCACATATGCTCAGCGGGACCCCATACTGTTACGGAGAGTGAGATAATAGAGGTACGCTGAGAGGTGGAGTGTGCGTGGCTCTGTGTGATGTTCCTAATGCAATACAAACACCTGTGCAAGTGTGTAGGAAATGGGATGCTATCCTTGAAAGAACTCTACAAGACACTACACAGAAGTGGCTTATCTCTGCCTTGGAGGATTGGCTAAATGTTTGACTTTTACATGACCACAGCCCTTGCCGTCTGGTCCCGGTACTTGCCTTTGGGCAAGATGTAATCCTGCTGTTGGGACGACCAACCCTCCTTGTGCCTGGCATAGCCCAGAAGAACCCACACGGGGGTAGGCATCCTCTGTGACCCACATTTGGCACCCAACAAGTTATTAGGGAACAATGGGAGGAGCTGTCAATTGTTTATCACAACAACCCTTACAAACTGATTGGCTACCATGCACAGCTGCTTCAAATTTTGTACACTCCAGTTGTAGTAAATTAATCCCATAGACTAGAATCTGGGGAGAACACGCTTAGGATCTAAAGCAGGGGTCTCAAACTGGCGGCCCTCCAGCTGTTGTGAAACTACAAGTCCCATGAGGCATTACAAGGCTGACAGTTACAAGCATGACTCCCACAGGCAATGACATGATGGGACTTGTAGTTTTGTAGCAAATCCCACCCAAACCAACTTAGATTGCCACAAAATGAGACCACATGAAGACTGGACCTAGTAGTCAGGAGCCGTTTATTCAGTTCATTGCCAATATAATCGAATACAACAGAAATGGTGGCATTCTCTTTGATCTGCTGGTGAATAAGTCGTAGACTTTTGTTGTCTCTGGCGGGCACACTGTTTAGTTAGCATGAAACATGGAACCAACTTTATACTAATCTGCAGGAAGAGGAGTGTATTATAGGAGGAACACCTTTTCAAGTTGGCTAGACCTTGGAGCAGGTGACTCAAACTGAAATGCCGCATACGCGCGACCGGACTTTTCGACGGACTTGGTCCGGAGGACAACCCGACGGACTTTGCAACTGAGTACCACTGGACTTTCAAATGAATGGACTTGGCCACACACGATCACTCCAAGCCCTTGTACACACGATCGGAGCGTTTTGTCGGATATTCCGACTGTGTGTGGTCTGCATCGGACTGTTTCCGTCGGAATATCCGTCGGACCAACTTTTCCAACTTACCGGAAATATTTTCCGACAAAATGCTCCGATCGGACATACTCCGATCATGTGTAGAGAATTCCGATCGGACAAAGTGCCACGCATGCTCAGATCAAATTCCTACATCAAAGCTATTGGCTACTAGCCTGAACGTAGTCCCATCGTAATGAAATTACGTCATTACGTTCTGAAAGAACGGATTTTCCGTCAACTTTGTCCGACCGTGTGTATGCAACAGTTTCAGACAAGATCCGTCGAAGAAAACACGACGGACAAAATCCGACGGAATTGGTTGTCAGGATCTCCGACCGTGTGTACAAGGGCCAAAAGTCTGATGGATTTGAACGTGATGATGTAGAATAAGGAGGTTCATAGCCCGTAGCCAATAGCTGCCCTAGCATCGGTTTTAGTCCATCGGACTAGCACATAGACGAACGGAGTGTCCGCTAAAAGCCGAGTCCGGCGGACAAATTTGAAGCCAGTCTTATTTCTAGGTCCGCTGGACTTTTGGGAAGAAAAAGTCTGCTGAAGCCCACACACGATCGAATTGTCCGATGGACTCTGGTCCGCCGGATCAAGTCTGTCGGAACGTCTGATTGTGTGTACGCGGCATTAGACTCCAGGATGACCCTAATGATCCTCCAACAGTAGATCATTTGGAGGTTTTACAACACTCCATTTTGCAGGACCAGGAATTTTTGCATAACTGTGAGCTGCTGATAACCCTAAAACAAAAATGTAATATATTGCAACTGAATAATCCTGTTAAAATAATACTGATTGGGTTAAAATTAACTGTTATTAGCTACCATCTCTTGTGAGGATCGCTAAAACGGGCTGGTTTTGAGTAAAAAGTTCTTCTGCATTTAAAAAAAAGGCAAAATTGCCATGCGGTCAAACTAGGTTCAAGTTAACCGTTACTTTAACCAACTGTTCTGCTTCTTTACTTGCAATTTCCACACAATGCAGAGCCAAGTCTGCTGAACAATTAATAATATATGGGGTTTACAATGTAGACAACAGCTGGCCAGAGACCCTGCTACTCCTTACAAAGGGGGCTGCAAGAGAGGAGTGTGAGCGCAGTCAGGATCATCAGCGTAGTCAGTTTAAGCCCTTGTACACGCGGTCGGACATTCCAACAATCAAATCCGTCGGATTTTGTCTGAAACTGTTGCATACACACGGTCGGACAAAGTTGTCGGAAAATCCGATCGTTCAGAACGTAATGACATTATTTCATTACGACGGGACTACGTTCACGATAGTAGCCAATAGCTTTGGTGTAGGAATTTGATCTGAGCATGCGTGGCACTTTGTCCGATCGGAATTCTCTACACATGATCGGAGTATGTCCGATCGGAGCATTTTGTCGGAAAATATTTCCGGTAAGTTGGAAAAGTTGGTCCGACGGATATTCCGACGGAAACAGTCCGATGCAGACCACACACAGTCGGAATATCCGACAAAACGCTCCGATCGGACACATTCCGTCGGAATCTCCGATCGTGTGTACAAGGGCTTGGAGTGATCGTGTGTGGCCAAGTCTATTCATTCGTCCAATCGGAGCATTTTGTCAGAATATTTTACCAACTAGTTGGAAAACTTGGTCCGTCGGATACTCCGACGGAAACAGTCCGATGGAGACCACACACAGTCGGAATATCTGACAAAACGGTCCGATCGGACACATTCCGTCGGAATCTCCGACCGTGTGTACAAGGGCTAACCCCTTCACCCTACCTCTAGGATCACTGTCCTCCTGTTGCCCATGGCTTGACCAACCTAACATCTTGATGGGGCCTTTTACAATTTTTTATCAACCACTGCTATACTCTCATCCACATCATCTGCTCTATGTTTTAAAAAATAATATGAACATCTAAGCACATTTTTTATAACAGCATATTTTTGCAGTTATTTGTAACTGGATTGTGTCCTCAAACAGTCATCCAAAACTATTACCAAGGGTCCTCTAAATGATAATTCCAGCTCTTGTTATTGCATGCACCTGGCTCTCTGAGACCTACAGCAGAACTGTCCCAAGATGTCCAAGAACCTGGAAAAATTAGGTACGAGCGCTGTTGTTTTTGGCGCACACCACTAAAGCATCATACAGATGCTTGAAGATGTTATTGAGATCAATTGAGTTTAAACTCGGGAGATTAACTTCATAATTATGAATTATGACTTCCAGCAGAATGCAAGGATGAAGCTAGACACTTTTCTGAAGTGCAACCTGTAGCTCTCCAGCTGCTATGGACCTATCAGAAGCTTTGCACTCTATTATACACCCTCAAGGGGTATTTGATATTCCAGATCCGCATTGCTAAACCACTACAAGTAAGACTAAATTGGTGCAAGTCCTTCTAAGCCCTTGTACACACGGTCAGAGATTCTGACGGAATGTGTCCTATCGGACCGTTTTGTCGGATATTCCGACTGTGTGTGGTCTGCATCGGACTGTTTCCGTCGGAATATCCGACGGACCAACTTTTCCAACTTGCCGGTAAAATTTTCCAACAAAATGCTCCAATCGGACATACTACGATCATGTGTAGACTACTCCGACGGACAAAGTGCCACGCATGCTCAGATCAAATTCCTAGACCAAAGCTATTGGCTACTAGCCTGAACGTAGTCCCGTCGTAACGAAATAACGTCATCACGTTATGTACAATCGGATTTTCCGACAATTTTGTCCGACCGTGTGTATGCAACATCACTTCCGGACCTCTTCCGGAATTAATCCGTCGGAATTACTCTGACAGATTTGGTTGTCGGAAGTAGTACCTACACTGACCTACCTGACATACATACACTGACCTACCTGACCTACATACACTGACCTACCTGACCTACATACATTGACATACCTTGACATACATGCATTGACATACCTGACCTACATGCACTGACATACCTGACATACATACATACACTGACCTACCTGACCTACATACACTGACCTACCTACACTGACCTACATACATTGACATACTTGACCTACATACACTGAAATACCTGACATGCATACATACACTGACCTACCTGTCATACCTGACATACATACATACACTAATCTGCCTGACATACATAGATGCACTGACCTACCTACACTGACCTACATACATTGACATACCTGACCTACATACACTGACATACCTGACATACATACATACACTGACCTACCTGTTATACATACATACACTGACCTACCTGTTATGCATACATACACTGATCTGCCTGACATATATACTTACACTGACCTACCTACACTGATCTCCCTGACCTACATACACTGACCTACCTACGCTGACCTACCTGACATACATACATACATTGACCTACCTAACATACAAACATACACTGACCTACCTGACCTACATACACTGACCTACCTACACTGATCTACCTGACATACATACATTGACCTACCTAACATACAAACATACACTGACCTACCTGACCTACATACACTGACCTACCTACACTGATCTACCTGACATACATACACTGATCTAACTGACATGCATACATACACTGACCTAAATACACTGACCTAGCTGACATGAATACATACACGGACCTACCTACACTGACCTACCTACACTAACCTACCTGACCTACATACACTGACCTACCTGACCTACATACACTGACCTACCTACACTGACCTACCTGAAATACATACATACACTGATCTACCTGATATACATACATAAACTGACCTACCTGACCTACCTACACTGATCTACCTGACCTACATACACTGACCTACATACACTGACCTACCTACACTGATCTACCTACACTGACCTACATACACTGATCTACCTGACATACATACACTGACCTACCTACACTGACCTACCTGACCTACATACACTGACCTACCTGACCTACATACACTGACCTACCTACACTGATCTACCTGACATACATACACTGACCTAACTGACATGCATACATACACTGACCTAAATACACTGACCTAGTTGACATGCATACATACACGGACCTACCTACACTGACCTACCTACACTAACCTACCTGACCTACATACACTGACCTACCTACACTGACCTACCTGAAATTCATACATACACTGATCTACCTGACATACATACATACACTGACCTACCTGACCTACATACACTGACCTACCTACACTGATCTACCTGACCTACATACACTGACCTACCTACACTGACCTACCTACACTGACCTACCTACACTGATCTACCTACACTGACCTACCTGACCTACATACACTGACCTACCTACAATGATCTACCTGACCTACATACACTGATCTACCTGACATACATACACTGACCTACCTACACTGATCTACCTGACCTACATACACTGACCTACCTGACCTACATACACTGACCTACATACACTGACCTACATACACTGACCTACCTGACCAGGGTGTCTTCACGTGTCCTACAGCAGCTCAGCTCAGCCCATCATCACAGCAGGCAGGCAGCCAGGAGGAGGACGAGGAGGACCGAGGAGGAGGACTGAGGAGGAGGACCAAGAGGAAGGCCCGAGGAGGAGGACTGAGGAGGACCGAGGAGGAGAACTGATGGACTTAGGAGGACCGATGAGGAAGACTGAGGAGGACTGAGGAGGATGACTGAGGGACTGAGGAGGATCGAGGAGGAGGACTGAGGAGGACGGAGGAATAGGACTGAGGAGGAGGATGAGGGAGAAGGACGACCGAGCAAGGATGTGGCATGGCGGCCGCATTGTACTTCCTGCCTTCTGGAGCCTGCAGCGCCTATGATGGATGTCACATGTCCCGCGGTGCCGCCATTGGACCAGTGGGGCGTCCATCATAGGAGCTGCAGGCTCCAGAAGGCAGGACCTACTTTGTTACTCAGCCACACTCAGCGTCGCTTGGCAGCTAAATAGAATGCTGCATCTTTTCTGTCCCTCACTCAGACACTTGGGGTTATTGAGCCCACATTCGGGGCTTCAGCCTCAATAGCCCCCTATTAATGGCGCCTATGGTGACAGGTACTCTTTATGGAAGGATTTTTATGGAAGGACCTCCAATACCTCCTTTCCACTTCAAGGTATTCAGATCGCTGAAAACGGCGATTCTGAATACTGTATATTTTTTAAAATCCGGCGCCATTGGCAGCCGAGTAAACCAGAAATGACGTTGTGACGTTGCTTCCATGTTTACATTCAGGAGACTGGAACAAAGCTTTTAGCCGCATTGGTTGTTATCCCTGGAAAGCTGATATAAAAAACGGTAACGGGATGATGCCTGCAGCTGCACCCCCCGAAAGCCGAGGCCGCATATATGCGAACGCTCGGCACAAAGGGGATAAATATATTGTTCTAGTGACACACCATACATGTCTCTGTATATTTTTTGATTGTATCATATATACAGTATACCTTTGTCTGGCTTTTTCATCTTTTTAAACTTGATTTTGTTTTTATATTTGAATACGTTACATCTATTTTTGTTGTATGATTTTACGCAAGTTTTGATTTTCATGATTTTCTACATTTTGACACGTATTATTTTTGTTATCTTTCTGCTTTTGATCTTTTTCGTTTAGACACATGTCAGGTGATTTATAATGTTTTTATCACGTGTGTCTAAAGTGTTTTACTGGTCAGCCAACCAGCCATTTTTGGGGGCTCCTCCTTTGAGCTGTGCACTTTAATGATTCATGTTGATGTTAAATTTGTGTTGTGAACAAGCACGAATTGATTGTGTGAAACGGGCCAACATATTGTGTTCCTGTCATTCATCTGGCATGGTGGCAATAAAAGAATAATCCAGCATTTTTCGAACTTGCTGTTGTGTGGCCATTTCTCTTTTCTTCGCATTGGCTGTGACGGTGGTGAGCCACGGAGAGCCTCTGCGGTGAGTTGTGGACTAATCATAGTCTGAGCAGTGTTACACTTTCTTTTGAATACGCATTTTCCAACTTGCATCCAGAGAAAGAAAACCAGTCCATGGGCTTGTTTCTGTTGTTTTATTTAAAGAAAACAACTTGGATGGGGAAAAGGGATTATGGTATGCCCAAACTGACCTGGGATATATAGTCCCCACACTTACAGGAGTTCTATGTCCCCTCGGTGAAGCTAGCAGAGTATCAGTTGTATGCAGTAACACTGTGTACCCTTGGTAGAAACACAAAAGTCCCAGACTTTTTGGGTCCTCTTAGTAGAACCTCACAAAGTCCCAATACTTGCAGAAAATACAAATCCACCTAGCTTCCTTGAAAAGTGTCAGAGAGCAAGAGATTTAGGTTTAGCTGTGACACTGTCCCTGTGAAAGCATATTTGATATTGCATCTGGCAGCCTTCTCCCTTGTAGGCCCTGGAGGTGTAGAGGTTCTTACACTGTCCCTTGAATCCTGCTACCTTAGATAACACTGCCATTCAGGCCTCCTGCTGTTAAGGTCTTCCCATGCTAGCCAGGGCATCTCCTGGATGAGACTGAGAGTAGTGGAGAGCCTTCTCTTCAGCTTCTCTTCATCCTCAGCTCCAGCCTGGAGGCAGAGCCTCCCAGCCCCGGGGTCCACTCACAGGCCTCACAACTCCAGCCTCAACACACAATCATCTACCTGACAGCAACCCACTGTCCAGGCTCCCCTGATATTTATGGGCCAGTCTGACCACCCTGCCAGGCCTCCTGCCTGGGCATGGGCATCCGCAGGTAGGGGCAAGGGGGGTCAAGTGCCCCCCCTGGAATCAAGGATCGGATCTTAACTTCAGCATAGTTGCGTCGCTATCAGGGTGCGGGCACCCCGCGCTCGGGTGCTACCCGCCAGTGGGGTGACACCATCAAGGAGCTGTCAAGCCCCCCCCATCAGTGTAGTGTGACTTCGGCTCTTTCCCCTGCTCAGTCCAGCAGAGAACTTGGTGCTGTGCCAGGAGAAAGGCGAGCTGCGGGCTGTCAGAGGTTTCCCCTGCTTGCCTCCCCCTTCTCCTGTCATGGAGAAGAGGTGGCAGCTCTCATCAGGTTCCCTCAGCTTCCTGCCCGCTCGTTCCTTCCCTATTGGCCACACCTGAGAACCACTTAAAGGAGACTAGGAGAGGAGAGCATCATGGGACATGTAGTCCTAAAGATTGGAGGCCCCATTTTCCGCAGGGAGGAGGCTACAGCTCGATCAAGAGAGAGATTGAGAGACTGCAGCCTAGAAAAAAAGCTGAGGGAGAGAGTGCTACGGGACAAAGAATGAGGAGTGTGCTGCCCAGCACCACCAGAGAGAGAGCCACGCTGTCCAGCACATCAGAGAGAGAGCCACGCTGCCCAGCACCACCAGAGAGAGAGCCACGCTGTCCAGCACATCAGAGAGAGAGCCACGCTGCCCAGCACCACCAGAGAGAGAGAGCTACGCTGCCCAGCACCACCAGACAGAGAGAGACTGAGACACTACCCGGGTACAGACATGCTACACTACTGACCAGAGTCACCCCCGGGGAACCCAGAGTGAGCGATCATCCAGCCAAAGGGATCACTGCTGTAGTTTCGCTGGGTCTGGTAAGAGGGGCTGTTGGCCATTATCCATTATTTATCCTAGGGACTGTACTACATCTGCAGTGTCTGACCATGATGATGTGATAATGACATTGTCGAAAAGAGCGGTGCATGGGTGACCCTAAAATAATGCCCCCCCCTGAAAAAGGTTCTGCGGACGCCCATGTGCCTGGGGATTGGTCCAAACTCCCATAAACATTCAGACTCTGCCTCTTTACCTCCACTCACGATTTTGTAGAAGTTTCATTGGACATCCAGAACCAGGGCAAAGCAATGGGGGCTGGTGGGCCAAGGCTTTGCAACTGAGAGAGGAGGCCCAAAAATCTTGGGACCTACTAATCCAGGGGTGGTCCTGTGCTGTCTCGCCTGCGGGGACTGGAGGATCCAGGGGAGAACTTTTCCAGGAGAGGACTGAGCACAAGGCTGGTATCTCTGGAGGAGCCTGGAAACCCAGTTAGAGGACGCAACCCGGGTCAACAACTATACAGTATCACCGGGTCGGCTGAAAGGAAACTGGTACTGTGTGACAGTTCTTTAATTTCTCAAGAAGTTTCATTTCAATTGACAAGTCTGTGTCAGAGACTTTGTTTGAGCATCTCACCGGCTGATAGGTCAGTGAGAGAGGCCTATCCGGTGATTGCTGGATCCAGTCTGTGGAAGCTGTTTGTCCTCTGGATCAAAAAAATACCTCTAACCCGCAATTACCAGGTACCTGAACTCCCCTTAACCCTCTACTGAAAGACTTTGTGTTTATCCCAAATAAATCTTGAAAAAAGGACTACGTGTTGGAGCTAACATTCTTTGGGTTACTTTCCAACGGGACCCCTGAGACGGAGAGGCGAGCAGGTGACGTAACGGTAAGCCCAATAAAAACCAGCAGCTCCTTCGGGGGTCAGCGCTACATATATATTTCGGAAAACATTCTTACTTTATAGCATTTCTTCACACCTGCAGAAAATGTTTGCACAGTACTGTATATGTATAATTGCATGATAGTAATGCGTTTGTCCGTATAACTGAATTTCCTTGAGAGAACGATACAACAAAATCCCTAGGCAGGTGGTTATCTGTTGTCTCTTGTACATGAACATGAACTACATCTAAAATAATTAGTTTGTACGCAGCTACGATGCCCTAATTGTAACATCAAAAGCAAAAGTAAACCAATGAGCAATCACTGTTTGAGATTAAGATTCCTAACTCTTTCTCCCTTATTAGTTTCATTGGATGCCATGTCTCTAAGGTTCTAAGAAATGTAAAGCTGGAATGTAAATCCCTATGCCCTGTGGCAATGCAGATGTCAAAATTAATAGACTGTATATTTTGTATCAAAGGCAATAATATGGTAGTTCAGGGTGGTTTCAAACATAAATGTTGAACATAAATGTCAATTTGTTGGTAAGACTTTTGATGGCAGCTCCTTTACATCCTGTAGTCTGTAATTTTTAATTAAAGAAATACAGTAGAATGCTGTCTTTTGTGATCTAAGACAGTGGTCTCCAGACTGCGGCCCTTTGCTTGCCTTTATCTGGCCCTTGGGGCACTATTCCTCCCACTGATATGAGGCACTATTTCTTCCACTGACACCAAAAATGCTAATAATAATGGGGTACAATCACTTCCACTGGCACCAGTGATGACACTATTCCTTCCACTAACACCAACGATGGAGCACTATTCCTCCCACTGACATTGAAATGGGGCACTATTCTTCTCACTGACTCTTATGATGGGGCATTGTTTACTTCCACTGTTGCCAGGACATTTTCGACTCCCATTGACCCCATTCCAGCCCCCCTAAAGTCTGAAGGACAAAAAACTGGTCCATTGTTTAGAAAGACCTTTGATCTAAGATATTTGGATATTGTCCACTCACAAATATATATAAATGCTCCATATTGTACACGACACAGACTTGTCTCCATGTACTCCCATCAACAGACAAAAAAAGTTGTCCAAGACTCTTTTCTCTCACTTGAATTTCTTTCAATCATATCCATCTAATCGGATTTTCAGCTTCAAATTTGTAGTACCAATAACAAAAAAAGATTACAGGATTTTTAAAAGCAGCGCAGACACTTACAGCAGATTTAAGCGCAAAAGCTAGCCCGAATGTTATTTTTCAACTTCCTTTAACAGACCAAGCTGTGAAGAAAAAAAATGGCAGTTAGAGGATTGAGACAAACTAATTGATGCCAGATTTAAAGTGATATTAAGGCTTATTTTTTTTCTATTAAATAAAAAAAAAAAGCTTATACTTACCTGCTCGGTGCAATGGAAATGCACAGAGGAATCCCTTACCTCCTCTTCTGGAGTCCTCAGCCTCCACTGTCTGCTTCTTCTTCTCCTGATATTCCCCATAGCAAACCTTGTGCTATGGGGGCATCCATGTGGGTACACTCCTGAGATGGGCTCACGGGATTGGAGTGACAGAAGCAGAAGCCTATGGCTCTCACTGCTGCTTGTGGTGGAAGGTCGATAGCATGTGCCAGTATTATTTAGGGTTCTAAATTCAAAATGGCAGATTACAATTGATCTAGAACAGACATTTTAAACTGAAAAGTGAACTAACCCCCTAGAAAAAAATGACCTCCAGTATTGGGTTGTTAGACACAGATCTTAATGGCAATGCTGACACTTTAAACAAGCAGGTAGCAGACTTCCAACAAGCTTCTAATGACCCTAAAGCATACTAAAGCTTGATAGAAGCTTGTTAAAAATGAACTTTTTTTCTTTAAAGGCTTTAGTAAGGCTGCTCTAAGCTGGCTGAAATCTTTGAAAAAGCTTGCTGCACACATAGCTGAAGCCCATGTGTACAAGGTCTTAGGGAGGGCAAATGCAATTTCTGTTGATTGCATTGAACTGTATTTATTTTCTGATATATGATGACTTCTAGTGGTGGTTTAGAGCCATTGTGACTTGTTTGCTTCTGTATTTGGTGGATCCCTCTGTTCCACTCATGTGCAGTACTAGTTATTATAGCCCTAGCTACACCCTGCTTGATTTCTTTTTATGGACCCTCAGTCACTGTTAGTCATCCCAGGTACAAGGTATAAAGAGTTATCGTTTTCTTGAAAAGACTACGTGTTGCACTCACCTGAAATAAAATTGCATTGGATTCAACTTTTTTTGTTGAAGAGCTAGGCTGCCTGTGAATGATGCCAAGTGTCAGGTCACCTGAGACCAGGTGACAGATGCACTCCGTAGGAGTCGGAAGTGCACCGCTAGGTAGTGGACCTTAGGACTGACTGCTGCGGATTGTACCCAGGGAGATTCAGGACACAGGTCTACAGGATCACTAACACAGATCCCAGTAGGAGCTAGAGCATAGATTCCCCAGGGCGCGGAGTCTAAGAGCCAGCGGGTGTTCGCCAGAGCCTCCAGTGGTGAGGATGGAGTTTGCTGCAGTCTGGCTCCAGGTCGCGGCCCCTAGGGTCTCACAGCTCACACTCACAGTAAACTACAGGAGAAGGAAGCAGCAGGCTAGAACAACAATGATAGTAAGGGGAAAAGGCAGAAGTCAGGGCAACTAGCAGACAGGAACAACAGAGTACACGCCAAAGGTTAAGGGTCACAGGCAGACAGGGATGGTCGGGGACATGCTAAAAGCTCAAGGTCACAAGCAGACAGGAATCGTTGAGAACACGCCAACAGAGACAAAGGTAGAGCACACGGCAAGCAGGAAGCAGGAAGCCAAACACACAGTGAATACAGAATGGTTGATCAGCACCGCTGGCTTGCAGTGCACAGGTTCATATAGGGTTCCCTGATAAGGCCTGGGGTGGAGCCACGCTTAGAGGAGAGGTTATAAAAACCACCAGGTGGAAGTGGCTGGCCTCTTAGTCTGAACACATGAGGAGAAGTAGGCAAACAGAGGAAGATTACTGCATAACCATGACATCAAGTCAGGAGGTGACCATAATGTCCAGGCTGATTGGGTCTAAAGCGGCATTTAAAATAGAATACCCCGGATAGCAGTCTAATCTTTCCCCATTGTTTTAAAAACTTAAAAAAGTTTTAGATGGACAAACAATTTATTTACATAAAAATAAGATAGTACGTTCAACATTTTATACGGAGAAAAGGACCATAAAACATTTCCTGGTGTGTTGACCTACAAAATGATATAAGGAAGTGTAGCCTTTCTTCAAAAGGAGAACATTAGGACCTTATTCAAATCAAAAAACAGTTTAGGGGTGCAAAGGCATGTGGCCTAAAAAACATAATTCTCACATGTCTGGTTTAGGTGAACCCATGCAACCAACCCCATGCCTACCGTGGGAGTCCTTGTATCCATCTCTACATTCAAAGGTCCTAGAATGGCCACCTCCTAGGTGAAATTCCAGAATGTAATTAATAAATTCAGGCTCATTCCTCCAGCCACCTCAGGGATAAAATGAATTTTCTGTATTCTACTGATGTTGTCAGATCTCTAACCGCATCGTTTCTAAATCCAACTCTTTGAATAACAATATAACATCTGCTGTTCTCTCATCCTCTGAGAGATAAGATTTGGCAGAAGACTCCTGAATAATATGTATCTCCAAGCCCCCCCCCCCCCTCTCCCAAGCCCCCCCTTAGCTTCCCTCCATCTGGATCCAAAGGCTTTATATATCTCAAGACCCCCCAGGTAATTTTTTTATCGCTGCTTCTGTTGTTGTACAAATATTTTCAGAGCGAATTTGGGTTCCAATATTCTGTTTTTTTTATTATTTTCACAAGGCTCATATGCTAATATGTTGAATTTATTCCACTCATCTTCCAGGCTGCATACTAAACAGATTTGTTTTTAACCGATAGTGAAGCCATGTCAAGGCTGGAGACACTCTAGATTTTATATATTCACACATTTAATTAGCTACAAGACAATTCTCTACAGCAGTGTTTCCCAACTTCCATCCTCGGGGAAATCTGTATATGTGGAGGAGTTGCTGGTGGCAACCAATCAGATCCTTTCTTTTATGTTCAAACCTGTATAAGAATGTTCTCTGCAATCTGGTGAGTTGCTAGGAGCAGTATCTCCTCTTTTTGAATTAATTCAATTTTATTGATGTATTCATTTATTTATTTTATAAGACAAACTTCAGGCTAATTACAAAATTACTAATGGAACAGATCATTGTGATTTTGTAACCATTCCTAAAGGATAACCAAACCCAAGAACAAAAATGTAATAAATTGCAGCATACCAGTTCCCAGATGTGGTGACTTGATTCATTTTCTTTTTTCAGGCTAAGAACATTTTCACCAAGTACAGACAATTCCTGTTGATCTTGCCAGAAATGCTGGGTCTTTGTCACTTCCTATGACATAACCACAAAGCCAAAATAATGCTGTCTTTCTTGCGTAAATTCGTAATCCCATCTTCCCCTATGTGATAGAGATAAACACAGGCAGACATGTTTTAAGACCAATAGAAGAGAGAGTCGAACTCGAGATTTTAATGAGGTCATTTTGCTCTCTTTTTTACCAGTCTTCAAACATGTCTGCTGGTCTTCAAACATGTCTTTCTCAAGATGACAAACATTGGTGTGTTGTAGGGTTACTTTGCATATTTGTACATCTTGCAAAATGACCTTGTTAAAATCCTGAGGTTGACTGGTTGAGTGCTGGCTTTCTCTTCTACACGTCTTCAAATATGTCTGCTGGTCTTCAAACATGTACAGTATTTCTCAAGGGTGAGCCAGCAACAGTCTCTCTCTTCTACTGGTCTTTGAACTTGTCTACTTGTCTTCAAACATGTCTTTCTCAAGGTGACAAACACAAAAACATTGGTATGTTATAGGCTACTTTTGCATATTTGTACATTGATCTTGCAAAATTACCTCAAAAGGTTGACTAAGCCCTTGTACACACGATCGGAGATTCCGACAACCAAATCCGTCGGATTTTGTCCGACGGATTTTGTCTGAAACTGTTGCATACACATGGTCGGACAAAGTTGTCAGAAAATCCGATCGTTCAGAACGTGATGACGTTATTTCGTTATGACGGGACTATGTTCAGGCTAGTAGCCAATAGCTTTGATGTAGGAATTTGATCTGAGCATGCGTGGCACTTTGTCCAATCGGAATTCTCTACACATGATCGGAGTATGTCCGATCGGAGCATTTTGTCGGAAAATATTTCCGGCAAGTTGGAAAATTTGGTCCGACGGATATTCCAACGGAAACAGTCCGATGCAGACCACACACAGTCGGAATATCCAACAAAACGCTCCGATCGGACACATTCCGTCTGAATCTCCGATCGTGTGTACAAGGGCTAATTGAGATTCACGCTCTTCTACTGGTCTTTGAACAGTTCTGCTGGTCTTCAAACTTGCCTGTTTCAAGATTGACTGCTGTCTCTCTCTTCTACTGGTCTTCAAACATGTTTTCTCAAGGTGACAGACACTGAAACATTGGTGTGTTATGATTTACTCAGCATATTAATACATTGCTTTTACAAAATGGCCTCATTGAAATCCTCAGGTTGACTGGCCAACTGCTGGCCCTCTCTTCTACTACTTCTACTAGTTGTTGATTATTCCACCATTAGCTGTGCTTTACACATTTTCACATTGCAAAATGACTTCATTAAAGCGTACACATACTGCAGCTGCTGACTTTTAATAATCGCACACATACCTGTCCTGGAGTCCAGCGATGTCGGCGCCGCAGCTACTGTTTCCATCAGCTGTCAGATGTAGGCTGCCTCCATTGTGAGTAAGGGAACCCGGCAGTGAAGCCTTATGGCTTCACGCCGGAAACCCTACTGTGCATGCACGAGGCTCCGCTCCTCTCTCCTACTGGCCTGGCAGCCAGGGAAGGAGAAGGAAGGAGGAGGGAGCCCAGTCGGTGACGTCAATTCCCATGGCTGAGGCTTCCGGAAGAGGGGACAGGATACCTGTGAAAGACAGGTATCCCCCCCCCCCCGAAAGGTGCCAAATGTGGCACCGGAGGGGGGAAGGAGTACAATTAGTGGAAGTTCCACTTTAAAAATATACATTAAGACATTTCCTTGGCACACTCTATTGTTATAACAAACTGTTAGAAAGTGTATAAACTGGAAATTTCACACACAAAAAAACATAGAAAGACTAAAAAGTGCAAAATGGAATCACAAGACATACAGATTTTCATTAAAATATACCTGAAACATAACAAATAAATTGGAAAATTTTTGTAAAGTATGTCATCCAAAAAAAAACTAAAAAGTAATAAATGTGGTAGCAAGTACCTTGTATATAAAAGGACGCTAAAAGATCGTTTCTAGGACTGGAACCATGACCTATTTATACAGTATAATTGTTCCAAAGATATACATGTTTAATGCATTCATGTACCATTTAACTGTTCTGTCTAAAAGAATAAAGAATAAAAATTATATAAAATATGTAAAAATATAAACATCATCATAAAATGCATGACAAATATATACATGTCTCAATATACTGCTCATATCGACTTACTATGGTAGTCAAAATTCATATTAGTCAAGAAAACCATGTAGGATATGCTACAGTGATCAAAACTCTCTAATGGGGATTCCTGCGGATGTTAATAAAATAGATTATTAGACAAAAGAATAAGAAATGAATTAGAAATAAATCTGTGAAATAATACATAAAAAATATTTTTATCCAGGGACGAATCCACCTTCACTAGACAGATTAGGTTGTAGGTGGTAAAGTATAACAATATTATAATATGGAACTAACTAAGCCATCAGTGGACTTATTATGTCTACTACACATTGTCATTGTGAGTGTTTATAACCAATGGTAATCAGATTCAGACTCAAGAAAATTTCTATTGTGATTGATGGTCAGTGGGAAGAATCCCCCCCCCCCCCCCCCTTATATTGGTGGTCAGTCTAAAGAATGCCCCCATAAACTCTCTAGCCCTGTAAAAAAAAAAAAAAAAAAGTATACATACCTTTTCTGCAGGAGATCCGAGGCGATCCGACCCAATCCCACGCTGAGCTGTCAGCCACGGCTTCACTGTGGAGGTGGGCGCAGAGGACACGTCCGAAACCCCATATTAAACCCCATATTAAGTCTATGTGTGACGTCACATCCCATTCATTTCACAGCCTTTGTGGGCCGTGTCCTCTGCAGAGCTTCTGTCGCTGGAGATCGGGTCGAATAGCCTGCAGAAAAGGTATGTATACACATTTATTCTTTGCAGAGATAGAGAGGTTGGTGATATGCCCCGTACAAATTCCACCAGCAAAAGTCCAATGTGAGCTTTTGGTCGGAAACTTCGACCGTGTGTGTGCTCCATCGGACTTTTGCTGGTGGAATTCCCGCCAGCAAAAGATTGAGAGCAGGTTCTCAATTTTTCAACGGGAAAAAGTTCCAATCGGAAATTCCGATCGCCTGTACCAATTCCGACGTGCAAAATTCCTACGCATGCTTGGGAACAATTCGATGCATGCTCTGAAGCATTGAACTTCATTTTCTCGTCTCATCATAGTGTTGTACATCACAGCGTTTTTGATGGTTGAAAGTTCAGAGAACTTTTGTGTGACCGCGTGTATGCAAGCCAAGCTCAGGGGCAGACTGACAACTCATAGGGCCCCCGGGCAATAGGAGATTATGGGGCCCCCAGGCAATCAGAGATTATGGGACCACACAGTATACACAAACACACACACACAGTATATAATCACACAGTATACAAAGACATGTTTCTTTCGGCTGAGAAGGTACTGGAGAGGCGGGGCAGCTATAATCTCTGGATTTTTAGACCAAAAGGATGTCGGTAAGGGACATTTCAGAGACAGATGTAAAAAAAAACACAGATTTTTACATACTATCCCTGGTTTTACTGGAGGCTGGCAACCCTGATGGGGCCCCCTAGTGGCCTGGGGCCCTCGGGCAGTGCCCAAGTGGCTGAATGGTCAGTCCGCCCATGGCCAAGCTTAAGCAGAATTCCATCAGAAAAACCATCCAAGATTTTTCCGACGGAAATTACGCTCGTGTGTACAGGGCATTAGAATGCTGATGGCTATAGATGCAAGGATTTTAGTTTTAGCATGGACTTCCACTTGTCATGCTGCTGGCTCTGCCTAGTGGTGTTGGCCCTAGAACTAAAAACAAACAGTGCTGCACTGTTTGTATTTTGTTTCTTTTATGTCAGGCGTTGAGATATTGTGTTCAGCAGCTTTTTTTTTTTTGCCAACTTTTCACCATTAGTGCACATTTCATTTGATTTTTGTAGGTCCTGAAAACTGTTTGCTTTCACAGTGTATATGTGCTCTTTGGTATGCCCCAGCAGATCCACATCCACCCATAACTGGATCTGGAAACTGTTTATTTTCACAGTGTATGTGTGTTCTTTGGTATGTTGCCTTCACCATCTGTTGCCCTGTGGGCACCATTATGTTGTTTTTTTACTCTGTAGTGTCTTACATATGTTTTATGTGCTGATCTTATCTTTAAAACTCTGACCTCTTGCTAGTCTGACTTTAGATGTAAAAGGCTTGCTTGAATTACTTTGACCGCCAGCCACGGGAAAATGCAAAACGCTGAAAAATTGCACCACGATCTTACCCCGATTTTGCGTGTTTTACGTCCGGTGGTCAAAACGTTCCTATCCTGAAATCAATGCTTGCGGGGGAAAAAAATGCTGAATGCTCCTAAACTGAAGTTTAGGAGCTGCTGGTGTACATGGACTTGGTGTACTGGCCTTATATCAACTCATGATTAATTAATTAACAAACAACCACCCCCCACCCTTAACCGTATGAAACTAGACACCCTTATGGTTTTGCTGAGGGGAACATTGCTGGTGTTCTTTTCTGTTCTTTTCCTTTAGTGATTTTTTTCTGGAATTGATTCTTTATACAAGTGATATGCACTTCATGCTCTGCACTTCAGCGATTGCATGAAGTGAACATACTGTACATAGCAAACTGCACTGAAAAGCCCCAAACAGGCTGCAGATGACCCTGTTTCTCTATTAATCTTTCCAGGGGCGGACTGACCTTTGGGCCAGTCGGGCACTGCCCGAGGGCCCCGAGCCACTAGGGGGCCCCATCAGGGTTGCCAGCCTCAGTAAAACCAGGGACAGTATGTAAAAATCTCTGTTTTTTTTTTTTTACATGTGTCTCTGAAATGTCCCTTACCGACATCCTTTTGGTCTATAAATCCAGAGATTATAGCTGCCCTACCTCTCCAGTACCTTCTCAGCCAATAGAAAACATGTCTGTGTATACTGTGTGATTGTATACAGTGTGTGTGTATACTGTGTGGCCCCATAATCTTGGATTGCCTGGGGGCCCCATAATCTCCTATTGCCCGGGGGCCCCATGAGTTGTCAGTCCACCCCTGCATCTTTCCTTCCACTCTGTAACATGTGCTCTCCTCCACTCCTTCTGGCAGTTGTGTCCTCTCTCCTTAAAGGGATTGTAAAGTAAAATTTTTTATTTTTTTTAAAATAACAAACATGTTATACTTACCTCCACTGTGCAGCTCGTTTTGCACAGAGTGGCCCCGAACCTGCTCTTCTGGGGTCCCTCGGTGGCTGTATCTGCTTCCTCCCGCAGGCACTTCTCACGTTCATGCGAGCTCCCTCGCATGGTGAGAAGCACCTGCGGGCGCGCTCCCGTGATACAGCCGGTGGCTATAGCCGCTCGCTGTATCACACGGCCCCTCCCCCGGCGCTCCGCGTCAGTGGATGTGATTGACAGCAGCGCGAGCCAATGGCTGTGCTGCTTTCCATCCATCCACTCCAGTCAATCAGCGGCCAGGCTGAGTGGTGAAGAGGACGGCGGGGGTGAGCGTGGGATTTTTGAGGAGTCAGGTAAGTAAAACGGGGGGGGGGGGGGCTTGGGGCGCAGGCAGTGTCAGATGTTTTTTCACCTTAATGCATAGAATGCATTAAGGTGAAAAAACATTTACCTTTACAACCCCTTTAAACTCACTTTCCTTTACCCCTCTTCTCCACCCCACAGCTTACATATATTCCCCTCCCTCCTGCCCTCTCCCTATTACTGCAAGCACCAACTCCTGCTAATTCTACACCCACATGCTGATAAAAACTCCTGGACGCTAGGGCATGTCCCTTTATAGAAATCACATTCCCACATTACCTCTGTAGCGTTGGCTCCTGACGAGCATGCACTATATGTTTTTGAAAGTTAATATTCCTGAAACCACAGTTGGGTTTTGGAGCTAATTTGACTAAATAATGGTTTCAGTGCCAGTCCAGCTGGGTTGCACTGGGTTCTCCTTGACCGTAGGTGTCGCTGTCACCGCCGGCAAGTGTGAAGAATGCAGTCTAGCTGGGTGTATTGAATACCCCGTTTCTTTCGGAACCAGCCCAGTGGGAGTGTTCTCCTGCTGTGCATTCTGGGAGGTGGTATTTAAGGTACAGAGATCATGTGCTTCGGGGTTCCGTTCCAGAAGATTTTTTCTGTCTGTTTGGTTCTGCTCCTCCTGACCAGCCCCCATGGCCCTCCTGGCCTGGGGTGCGGATCCATGCATTTCCAAGTCTCGGGGCGAAGCAACTGAAGGGACAGGCCTGAATGGATATCGGGGCCTATTGATTTAAAGGTTGTCCGGTGCCGTCTCACCTAAGGAGAGGCCCAGCAACTGGAGAAGCATCCAGGGGAGGACTCTTCAGGAGAGGGCCGTGCGCAAGGCTGGCTTCTCTGAAGGAGTCTGGAGGCTCAGTTGAAGGACACTTCATGGATCTACACTCATGTTGAGCCTGGTACGGCTCAGGAGGGGGGGGGGAGCGCTCGCTCGTCCCCACCCCCTTTCCTGACTGGCCAGGCTGCGTGCTCGGATAAGGGTCTGATATGGACTTTGGGAGGGACCCCACGCTGTTTTTTTGGCGTAGGGCTTCCCCTTTAAGTCCATACCAGGTGACGGGCCAGCGACGTGTCAATCTCGCTGATGAGATTGAATCTGAAATTCAAAAATTCAAAAAGTCAGAAATTGGAATATTTGTAAATATAAATTATAGGTATTGGAATTTCTTTTCAAATTTGGCTATAAGTGAACGTAACAAATACAAATTTATCCAAGGTTATGAATTATCTGAAATAACGAATTTCGCATCAAAACCAATGGAACGGAACACATAAATAATTAATAATAGTAATAATAATAAAAAGGTTTTATTATTATTGTTATTTATTATTATTAATTCATTACATTCCATTCGGTTAGATACGGCTTTCATTATTTTGGAAAATTCATAACTTCAGATAGATTCCTATTTGTTACGTTCACGAACAGCCAAATTTGAAAGGAAATTTCAATACCAATACTTCATTAGTAATAATTAAGTTATTTTTAGTTATTATTTCAGATTTTGAAATTTTCCGATTTTTGTTCTTTTGAATTATCGTTAATTTTCAGATTTTCAAATTTTCACATTTCCGACTTTTTGGATTTTCGAATGTTCGGATTCTCCAATTTCAAATTTCTGAATTTCTGAATTTTCAGATTTTCGAATTTCAAATTTCTGAATTTTAGAATTTACGAATTTTCTGATTTTGGATTTCAAATTTCTAAATTTTCAGATTTCCGGATTTTGGGATGTTCAAATTTCTGAATTTCGTAAATTCATAAATTTGAAAATTCGAAACCGGGAAATGCATAAATTCGTAATATTCAAGTATTGAAATTTCCGAATATTCTGAAAAAAAGTTAAACGGGTTTTCGTTAATTCGGATATTTCCGAATTTGTCGAAATTAGTTGAAAAACAAATTCAGAACGAAACGAATTGCACATGTCTAATGTTTATATCAGTATACAAGTCTCTTCACTGTCTAAATGTTTTTTTTACCTTTGTACAATAAATATTTGATATTTTTTATCATACTTAGAGTGGTACCATTAAAGTCGTAGTTTCAAGGTTTTTTTTTCTATACTGTATGGAGGAGTAGGACAACAAAACACCTTCCATCTCCCTCATCTCCCACTTAGGGTCTTCCTTTGATTTTCATATCTGCAGTGGAGAACAACAGTTGGAATTTGGTTGCAGGGGGTAACAATGACAGTTCTTTATCTGCATCAATGGAGCTCAGCATGCCGTTGTTCAGCTATTTTCAGAAAATCACAGGTCTTTCGGAGGAAATCTGATTTGGGTTTTATTGCTGTTTCTGATAACTAATAGCTGGAAAATGTGTATTGTGGTTTCATGTGCAGCATCTGTTTCTAGAGAAAGTAACTATACAGAGGGGATACTTTATCCAGTTAAACTGATACATTGATATGCAGGTTACTTTTGAAAAAAAAGATAAGGTACTGATATGAAATTGAAGGAATCTTTGCTTCTTAACCACTTTCAGACCGGACCATTTTGCTGGTAAATGACCAGAGGTCTTTTTACACTTTGGCACTGCGCTGCTTTAACTGGTAATTGCGCGGTCATGCAATGTTGTACCCAAACAAAATTTGCGTCCTTTTCTTCCCACAAATAGAGCTTTCTTTTGATGGTATTTGATTGCCTCTGCGATTTTTATTTTTTGCGATATAAACGTAAAAAGACCGCAAATTTTGAAAAAAAATGATATTTTCTACTTTTTGTTATTAGAAAAATCCAATAAACTCAATTTTAGTCATACATTTAGGCCAAAATGTATTCAGCCACATGTCTTTGGTAAAAAAAAAGTCAATAATTGTATATTTATTGGTTTGCGCAAAAGTTGTCACATCTACAAACTAAGGTACGTTTTCTGGAATTTACGCAGCTTTTAGTTTACGACTGTCTATCTCATTTCTTGAGGTGCTAAAATGACAGGGCAGTACAAAACCCCCCCAAATGACCCCATTTTGGAAAGTAGACCCCCTAAGGAAATTGATAAGAGGCATGTTGAGCCCATTGAATATTTTATTTTTTTGCCTCAAGCGATTGAATAATGACAAAAAAAAAATTTTTTTTTTTTTTTTACACAAAGTTGTCACTAAATGATATATTGCTCACACATGCTATGGGCGTATGTGAAATGACACCCCAAAATAAATTCTGCTGCTTCTCCTGAGTACGGGGATACCACATATGTGGGACTTTTTGGGAGCCTAGCCGCGTACAGGGCCCCGAAAACCAAGCACCGCCTTCAGGCTTTCTAAGGGCGTAAATTTTTGATTTCACGCCTCACTACCTATTACAGTTTTGAAGGCCATAAAATGCCAAGATGGCACAAAACCCCCACAAATGACCCCATTTTAGAAAGTAGACACCCCAAGCTATTTGCTGAGAGGCATGTTGAGTCCATGGAATATTTTATATTTTGCCACAAGTTGCGGGAAAATTACAAACTTTTTTTTTTTTTTTTTTTTTTCACAAAGTTGTCACTAAATGATATATTGCTCATGCATGCCATGGGCATATGTGAAATGACACCCCAAAATAAATTCTGCTGCTTCTCCTGAGTACGGGGATACCACATATGTGGGACTTTTTGGGAGCCTAGCCGCGTACGGGGCCCCGAAAACCAAGCACCGCCTTCAGGCTTTCTAAGGGCGTAATTTTTTGAGTTCACTTCTCACTACCTATTACAGTTTTGAAGGCCATAAAATGCCAAGATGGCACAAAACCCCCACAAATGACCCCATTTTAGAAAGTAGACACCCCAAGCTATTTGCTGAGAGGCATGTTGAGTCCATGGAATATTTTATATTTTGCCACAAGTTGCGGGAAAATTACAAACTTTTTTTTTTTTTCACAAAGTTGTCACTAAATGATATATTGCTCACGCATGCCATGGGCATATGTGAAATGACACCCCAAAATAAATTCTGCTGCTTCTCCTGAGTACGGGGATACCACATATGTGGGACTTTTTGGGAGCCTAGCCGCGTACGGGGCCCCAAAAACCAAGCACCGCCTTCAGGCTTTCTAAGGGTGTTACAGTTTTGAAGGCCATAAAATGCCAAGATGGCACAAACCCCCCCCCCCCCAAATGACCCCATTTTAGAAAGTAGACACCCCTAAATTTAGGGGTACACTAGTGAGACTAGGTAATAAATGGCGGGTGCCCTGAAACTATAAAAAAATAACTAACCAACCAGCGTCACCTGTAACAGTTATATGGTGATCACTGGTGAAAGGGTTAACTAGGGGGCAATCAGGGGGCTTTATGCGGTAGTATATGGGGGTCCCTGGCGCTATAAAAAGCTGCGGCGAACCTAAATACCTACCTGCCTAACTAGCGTCACCTGTGACACTAATACAGCGATCAGAAAAACGATCGCTTATTAGGCTGGGTTCACACTGGAGCGATGCGGGAACGCCACGAATGCGCGGCGGGTTCCCGCATCGCATGCCTCCCGGCGGCAGTTCACACTGCCCTATGCGAACTGCTGGGAGTGTCAGTGAAATGTTAATGACACCCCCAGATCAGTTCGCATATCGCAGTGCGATCTGCAAACTTGGATCGCATGGTGTGAACACCCATGCGATCCGATTCTGCTGCGGACCAAAAAAAGGGTCCCGTGCGAGTTTGCGGCGGGTGCGGCGGGTGCGACACGAATTCAGCCATACTATCTGTATAGCTGAACTCGAATCGCACAGAGATCGGATGTGATTTGCACTGCAGTGCGGTGCGAATCACATCCGTTCTCATAAACCGCTGCAATGTGAACCCAGCCTTAGTGACACTGGCGACGGGGGGTGATCACGGGGTTAAACCTTTATTGGGGGGGTTAGGGGGGTACCTTAGAACTAAAGGGGGCTAACCCTAACTGCCCTAACAGTTATTAGTCACAAATGACACCTGCCGGGTGATCAGGGGGTTAAACCTTTATTAGGTAATAAATGGCGGGTGCCCTGAAACTATAAAAAAATAACTAACCAACCAGCGTCACCTGTAACAGTTATATGGTGATCACTGGTGAAAGGGTTAACTAGGGGGCAATCAGGGGGCTTTATGCGGTAGTATATGGGGGTCCCTAGCGCTATAAAAAGCTGCGGCGAACCTAAATACCTACCTGCCTAACTAGCGTCACCTGTGACACTAATACGGCGATCAGAAAAATGATCGCTTATTAGGCTGGGTTCACACTGGAGCGATGCGGAAACGCCGCGAATCCGCGGCGGGTTCCCGCATCGCATGCCTCCCGGCGGCAGTTCACACTGCCCTATGCGAACTGCTGGGAGTGTCAGTGAAATGTTACTGACACCCCCAGATCAGTTCGCATATCGCAGTGCGATCTGCAAACTCGGATCGCATGGTGTGAACACCCATGCGATCCGATTCTGCTGCGGGCCAAAAAAAGGGTCCCGTGCGAATTTGCGGCGGGTGCGGCGGGTGTGGCGGGTGCGGCGGGTGCGGCGAATGGCTGAACTCGAATCGCACAGAGATCGGATGTGATTTGCACTGCAGTGCGGTGCGAATCACATTCGTTCTCATAAACCGCTGCAATGTGAACCCAGCCTTAGTGACACTGGCGACGGGGGGTGATCACGGGGTTAAACCTTTATTGGGGGGGTTAGGGGGGTACATTAGAACTAAAGGGGGCTAACCCTAACTGCCCTAACAGTTATTACAGTCACAAATGACACCAATGCAAAAAAAAAAAAAAAAAAAAAAAAAAATGACATTGGTGTCACTGTGACTGGGGGGCAGGGGTAATTGGGGGGGTGATCGGGGGGTAAAGGGGGGGTGTGAGTGTGCCTGGCATGTTCTACTGTGTGTGGGATGTGTTGGTGCAACTCACTGATCCGCTCTCCTCCGTGTCGGAACGAAAAATACCGACACGGAGGAGAGAATACATCACTTCCTCTCCTGTGTTTACATTACAGGAGAGGAAGTGATGTCACCGGGGATTTCCATTCGTCGGGAGCGATCGCGAGGGGGTGGCCATGAATGAATGGCCGTCCCCTCGTCCGGGATCGCTCCCGAACGAAAACCGACCGCCGCAGGCACCGGGCGGGGGCCCGATCGGGCCCCCGACCCGCGGGAGGCAAAGCACGTACATGTACGTGCTTATGCCTGCCCGTGCCATTCTGCCGACGTACATCGGCGTGAGGCGGTCGGCAAGTGGTTAATATCTAGTGTGAAAAACATGACAGTTAGTAGTCCTTGAGGCATGGATTAAAGTGATTGTAAAGTGTCATGTTCTTTTCTATTAAAATAACAAACATGTTATACTTACCTGCTCTGGGCAGTGGTTTTGCACTTCTCGGGTCACTGGCTGGAGCTCCTGGCTCCTCCCTCCTGTTGAGTGTCCCCACAGCAAGCAGCTTGATATGGGGGCACCCAAGCCGAGCCATGGCTCTGTGTGTCCACTCAGACCCGCCCCTCACTCTCCTGTTTGGCTAACGGAGCTAACTTGACAGCAGTGGGAGCCAATGGCACCACTGCTGTGTCTCAGCCAGGAGAGAGTCCCAGACTGACAAGGCACGCATGGACATCACTGGATAGTGATGGAGCTCAGGTAAGTATTAGAGGGGCTGAAGGGGCTGCTGCACACAGAAAAATGCATAGAATGTCAATGATATCAATGCTGGGGCACAATTCCTCCCACTGATACCAACAATGGGGTACTATTCATCCCACTAATACCAATGATGGGGCACTATTCCTCCCACTGATACCAATGACGGGGCCCTATTCCTCCCACTGATACCAATAATGGGGCACTATTCCTCCCACTGATACCAATGACGGGGCCCTATTCCTCCCACTGATACCAATAATGGGGCACTATTCCTTCCACTGATACCAATAATGGGGCACTATTCCTCCCACTGATACCAATAATGGGGTACTATTCCTCCTACTGACATCAATGATAGGGCACTATTCCTCCCACTGATACCAATGATGGGACACAATTCCTCCCACTGATACCAATAATGGGACACTAATCCTCCCACTGACACCAATAATGGGGCACTATTCCTTCCACTGATATCAATAATGGGGCACTATTCCTCCCACTGATACCAATGATGGGACACTAATCCTTCCACTGATACCAATGATGGGGCACTATTCCTCCCACTAATACCAACAATGGGGTACTATTCCTCCTACTGACATCAATGACAGGCCACTATTCCTCCCACTGATACCAATGATGGGGCACAATTCCTCCCACTGATACCAATAATGGGACACTATTTCTCCCACTGATACCAATAATGGGACACTATTTCTCCCACTGATATCAATAATGGGACACTATTCCTCCCACTGATACCAATGATGGGACACTAATCCTTCCACTGATACCAATGATGGGACACTATTCCTCCCACTGATACCAATAATGGGACACTATTTCTCCCACTGATACCAATAATGGGACACTATTTCTCCCACTGATATCAATAATGGGACACTAATACTCCCACTGATACTAATGATGGGACACCATTCCTCCCACTAATACCAATGATGGGGCACTATTCCTCCCGCTAATACCAATGATGGGGCACTATTCCTCCCGCTAATACCAATGATGGGGCACTATTCCTCCCACTGACACCAATGAGGCACTATTCCTCCTCCTACTGATCACAGGCAATTTAATTATTGAATACGGACATTTTCTATCCCTACTGGTCACAGTCCAAGCCCCACCAAAGCTTGAAGAACAGTAGACTGGCCCTTTGTTTAGGGGGTTTGGAAAATCCTGTATTAGAGGATATTGCCTATGGAGAAAACACCCAGTACGGTAATTAGTCATCTAAAGTCACCTCCATTAAAAAATGAGATATGTCAGTGTCAAATGCTCTGACAACATACTGATAAAGGACATGCTGACAGCAGATGAGAGCAGTGGGATGTACATATTTGTTTTTTTGCTGCTCCTTATTTAGCCAATCACAGGCTGGAGGTAGGGTAATGACCATCAAGCTATAGATGACCTGCAGTTGGTTGAAGTCAGGTCACAAACTTGGCTCTGCTGACTTGTAGGGCTATGAAAATCTTAGGATCGGCTATGAATAAAAATCATTTGGCATGCAAAACAACTTAAGGTATTTCAATTGTGTGACTACAGGCTTTTCTGGAGTTTATGGATGCTGGCAGCTAGAACATCTAGCATCAGTGAAATATTCTCACCAGAATTCTTACCGTCATGAAACTACCTTGGCCATTAAAATGCAAAATGATGTTGTCGGGTTCCCTGGTGGATTCCCATCACGTAGATTTAATCATTTATTAGGGGGGTATAGTTGCAAGAAGGTGACAGGCATGTGTGGGGAAGAAACATAATCTTCCACAGGGAAATCTCACCACTGTACTTCTTGCAAGATATAAAAAGTCTGATTAAATACACTCCAAAATATTAGCTTGGAGTTAAACTGGCCTTAAGAATATCTGTACAGCAATGAAGATACATTGAAAACAACACCTGCTGTAAGCGCTCGACGACTGAAACGATTAATGAAACACTGGGCCTGATTTTTTTCTGAAATTTAAATTTTTTCAAAAATTTTCCGCAAAATCTGGAGATCTCTGTGAAATTTTGCTATTTTGGCAAAATTATTTGGATTCAATGCGAGAGGCAAAATCAATTGGTTCTCAGTGGTTTTAAACAATGCAATTCATTTTAAATGCCTTCCGATGGTTTTGGACGCTCCTTTCTCCCATATTGGACCTGTCCTTGCATCTTCCGTAGCCTCATTATTTTACAGATAGCAAAAAAAAAATGTAAAATTAACATTTTACAGATAGCAAAAAAAAGTAAAAATAAAATAAAAATTTTGCAAACAGGAAAAAAAATTTCAATAAATACAGTGGAACCTTGGATTAGGAGCATAATCCATTCCAGGAGAATGCTTGTAATCCAAAGCACTCACATATCAAAGCGAGTTTCCCCATAGAAGTCAATGGAAATTAAGATAATTTGTTCCGCATTGACTTCTATTACATGCAATACCGTGTGCGGCCAGAGGTAGGGGGGGGGGCGCCGGAGAGCCTCGGAAATACTCGGGGACTGCTAAGCTGAACTAGGATAGCCCTGGAAAGGCTCAGAAACACTCGAGAACGGAGTGTTTCCGAGTATTTCCAATTATTTCTGAACGGCTTCAAACCCTTCCCAGTGTCCCCGGCGCCCCCTCAGCTCTGGCCAAATGCGGTACTGGACCGCCCATTAGCTTGAATTCTGCTCGTTTTGCGAGACAACACTCGCAAACCGAGTCTGAATAAAAAAAAAGTTGCTTGTCTTTCAAAAAGCTTGTTAACCGCGTTACTCGTAAACCAAGGTTCCACTATAAATACATTTGAGTTAAAGTGGTTGTAAACTATAGATTTTTTTTTTTTTAAATAACAAACATGCCTATACTTACCTGCTCTGCGCAATGGTTTTGCACAGAGCAGCCTTGATCCTCTTCTTCTGGGGTCTCCCGCCGGCGTTCCAGGCCCATCCTCTTCATCAGGTGCCCCCCACAAGCCGCTTTCCATGGGGGCACTCATGCGGGTTCGCTTCCGAGTCCCACTGCTACGTCCATTGACACAGACAGCAGCCCCATCCCCCTGCTCCCATATCACAACTTTTCCCATGTCACAACTTTTGATTGACAGCAGCAAGAGCCAATGGCCAATGACTCCTGCTGCTATCATTCTGTTCAATGAAGAGAGCGACAACAGCTGGAGCCGCTGCGCTCATGCACATCACTGGATCGGATCGGGTTTAGGTAAGAAAGAAGGAGGGTGTGTAGGGGGGGAGCTGCAGCACAACCAGCAATTTTACAGACAGCAAAAAGAAGTAAAAATAAAATAAAATTTTTACAGAAAGCAAAAAAGTAAAAGCAAAATTTAACTTTTACAGACAGCAAAAAAGTAAAAACAAAATAAAAATGTCAGTCAGCAAGAAAAGTAAACATAATATTAAAAGCACCAATATTAATCAGATACACACAAAAAAGAGGATTTAAAAACGGAAACAAAAAGAACATGCATAAACTAAATAACCCTAAAAAAAAAAAAAATTCACCCACTAATTAAAGAAAAAAGAAAAAAGATTTTTATTTTATTGATTTTTTTTTTTACTTGATTTCACCTAAGCAAGTTTATATTGAGAGTTCTCACTTTGTGCCAAAATCATGGCCTAGAACCAATGACGAGAAGGCTAGGGCAGACCTTAAAGCAGTTCAGTTCAAGAGTGAGTGAACTCTCGAAGCCTATTTTATATGCCTTTACAATGTTTTTTCATTACAATGATATGTACCATTTGCAACAATCTTAATTGTTATGTTCTGTTTTGATAAAATAAAAATTTATAGTAAAAAAAGAAATACAGAAATCCACCAATAAAAAAAAAAAATGCACAAACCTTGCAGGATCAAAAAATAAATAAAAAAATAAAAAAGGACTCCGCTGTATTGCACTGGCAGGCAGAGGGCCATTCTGGAACCTTTTAGTATTCATGGGAATGTGCTACTGACAAAATCATGATGGGTGATTGGCTGTCACGCTGGGCCATAGCCTATGTCAGCTCTGCAGATATCCTGTTCTAATTGGGGCCTCAGCTGCACGTGCCTCCAATTACTAGTATGCGTCCACTCCAGATGCCAGAAATTCGTAATTCCCAGCAGAACAAATGCCTTATTATATAATCTAGGAATCCTAAAACGTGATGGGGCAACCTGTACAGGACTAAAATCCCAAATTAGACAGGTTAGCTTTAACCTAAAGCAATAATCCCCAACGACCACTAAACAAATCATGGCGTTAACAGTGAGCAGATATTATAGAAACCTCCTCGCTTGTTATACGTAGTAGTCATATCCAATAATGTCTATGTAGCTTGTCATATCAAAGTTATTCTGGCATTAGGATTTAATCTAATCAACACAATCATTAATGTAATGACTGGTCGAAAACACTAGAGGGCATCAAAGCCATGCTATGCAGTAAATCCCATATTTGTAATATTGTCCATAAAGAGTTTATTATGATTATTATCTCTGGCCATTAGCATAGAGGACACACATTATGTAGTGTAAGCAGTGATTCGCTAATATGAGATGGTACTATGCATATGGCAATATGCAAGAAAAGAGAGTCTATCTGTTTTCCAGTTAAATAGATTTTTGCATATCACCATCTGTTCTATGTTTAGGTGATAGAAAATAATAAAAAAAAAGAAATCCATTTACTGATTTTTTTTTTTCTATCTTCCTTCCACCCAGGAAAAAAGTATGCATAAACACAGCATGCCGATGCTAATGCTCCAACTTAGTATGAGAGACAGTGTTTGGTTCTATACTCATATACTCAGTGCTTGGCAACTGCCGCAGTTTAGTTAGCAATAGGATTTTGCATCTGCTATTTATATTTGTATATCCTATGTATATATACAGTATGTATATATATCAGATAAAATAAGTTTTGAACACATCACCATTTTTGTAGGTAAATATATTTCTAAAGGTGCTATTGGCGTTAAATTTTCATCACATGTCGGTAACAACTCATGCATTACATACATACAAAGAAACCAAAATAAAAAAGTTCCGAAATGAACTTATGTGTAATAAAATTGAGTGACACAGGGGAAAAAATATCGAACATATGAAGAAAGGGAGGTGCAAAAAGCTTAAATCTCAGTAATTAGAAAGCAGATGGCTCAGTTTCAACTGACGGCCTATAAAAAGGTGTCTCACTACCAAGGTGTTACACAAGAAACATCTCATAATGGGTAAAAGCAAAGAGCTCTCAAGAACTTCACAACCTTATAGTTGCAAAATATACTGATGGCATTGGTTACAGAAGGATGTCTAAACTTCAAATTTTTCCAGTGAGCACTGTTGGGGCCATAATCCTGGAAGTGGAAAGAACATAATTTCACCATAAACCTAAGTCACGGCCAAGTGCAAACAGAGGAGTGAAAAGCATTATCAGAAGAGTTGTCTAAGAGCCAAGGACCACTTGTGGAGAGCTTCGGAAAGACCTGGAAATAGCAGGAACAATTGTTTCAAAGAAAACAATAAGTAATGCACTCACCTGCCATGGCCTGTATGCACGCTCGCCACACAAGTCTCCATTGCTGAAGAAAAAGCATGTTGAAGCTTGTTTAAATTTTGCTGCACAACATTTAGGCAAACCTGTGAAATACTGGGAGAATATCGTCTGGTCAGATGAGACCAAAATGGAACTCTTTGGATGCCATAATACACACCATGTTTGGAGGCCAAATGGCACATCACTCCAAAAACACCCCCATACCAACATTGAAGTTTGGGGGTGGGAAGATCATGGTGTGGGGCTGTTTTTTTTCGCATATGGTACTGGCAAACTTCATGTCATTGAAGGAAGAATAAATGGAAAAATGTACCAAGACATTCTTGGTAAAAATCTGTTGCCGTCTACCAGGATGATGAAGATGAAACGAGGGTGGACATTTCAGCAAGACAATCATCCCAAACACAAAGCCAAGGAAACTCTCAATTGGTTTCAAAGAAAGAAAATAAAGCTGTTAGAATGGCCCAACCAATCACCTGACTTGAATCCAATAGAAAATCTATGGAAAGAATTAAAGATCAGAATTCATAGAAGAGGCCCACAGAACCTTCAAGATTTGAAGACTCTGTGTGCAAGAACGGGCCAAAATCGCACCTGAGCAATGCATGTGACTAGTTTCTCCAGAGAGGGATAGATAGATAGATAGATAGATAGATAGATAGATAGATAGATAGATAGATAGATAGATAGATAGATAGATATGTATATATAAATTAAAAGTGACCTCCAAGCCCCACGCTTTTATCATAGTATCCATGGTAGAAAATGTAAAGGAAGTGTCTGTTTTTGCCCCATCATATCACCCAGCAGGGCTTCTGCTTGGTTTTCCATCATTTGGTGCTCTAAATTACACACTATGGGGTTGATTTACTAAAGGCTGTTGAGTTGCGCTTTGCAAAGGAATTTTCCCCAGAGTTTAGTGAATGTGGAGATCTTTCACTTTGCACATGGTTGGATGATGGGCATCAGCAGAGCTTCACCACATTCACTAAGCTCTGAGGAAAATGCCCTTTTCAAAGTGAAACTTCTCTTACAAAGTGAACAGTCTGTATGCCTTTAGTAAATCAGCTTAGTTAGATACAGTATTTTGCTTTGCACAGCCATGACACGTTATGAATGAACATTTGACTTAAGAACTCCCACTTGCAGGATGCAAAGCTTAGCTGCTGCTGCGGGAGAAGGGACTACGCATGCATGGTTAGGCATGCTGATTTTTTTTTGGCTGAGTTCTCGGAGGCGAATACTCATTCATGAGATGCTGGGGCTGTGCATTCAATGGTAGGATGGAGAGGGGCAGCCTACAGTAAAAGCAGCTCCAAAAGTAAGAATCATTATTAAAAAACAGAGGACAGCATTTTATTGTACAGTCAAAGCTGTAATGCACACTGAATTTTTTTTAAATGTCATTAGAGGGTTCGTTCACCTTTACTTACTTTTCCCATGAACATCCCTATGCATTGCAGTGTCCTTAATGCATTAAAATGCTGTGCTCCATTTTTCATATAAACGTTTAACTTAGATGCTCTTTTTATTGTCGTGCCCTCTTTGTCCTGCAGGACATACCCAGCTTTGGATACATGGCCCCCGGAAACTCAGAAAGAAGCACTCCTCTAGCATTCTGCAAGAGTGAAATAGGGCGGACCGCGCATGCATGGGTAGAAAACAAAGCCAGGAGTGTTTATTCTTGAGTTTCTGGGACCATGCATATAATGCTGGGTATGGCCTGCCGTCTGTAGGAAAGAGAGGGGATAACAATAACACAAGCATCTGAAAAAGTAAGCATTTATTTCCAAAAGGGCATACAGCACTTTATTGTATTAAGGACACTGTAATGCATAGGGACGTTTTGGGGAAAAGTAAGAAAAGGTCAATTAACCCTTTTAAAAGTTAAAATAAAAGGGTATTGGGACTTTAAAATATGTGCATAGATGATGCACATCTATCCCTAAATCAAAGAGGGGGGGTTTGGGACTTTGAGTGAGGCACAAGATGGTAGGAGAAATTGTATAAATTGTTTTATTGACATAAAAACAAAGCTCATGACATGTGATGCATGATTAAACATGAATATTTTGATCTATTAACAAGATGATGGCATAAAAAAGTTCATAAAAGTGCACCAGAAGATATGCTCTTTTTGGTGCCTGGTGGGCTCTCCACCTGGGCGATCATCAATACGCATTCTACTCTGCCCCCCCCCCACCACACTCACTCGCGCATAGACTACCTCTTCGTAAACAACAACACTCTGCGTATTACCGAGTCGGCGCGCAAATACTTCCCATCTCCTGGTCCAATCATGCCCCTGTCACATTGACTCTGAACCTAGGCAATCCCCTCATCCGACCCTACAACTGGAGGTTGAATGACTTCCTCCTGCAACATGTTCCCTCAAGAATGGAACTGGAAACCACCCGGCAAAATGTACTTTGCCGAAAATGACCTTGGACAGCTCCCACTGTCTTGCCCTCCCTTCAGCTATGAAAAAGGATGCCAAGGCTGCCAGACTGCTAGCTTAAAAACAACTGAGGACCCTCGAAGCTCAAATCCAAAATACACCATCCATCTAACTCCTTAAACAAATTGTTTGCATATGAATGACAGTTCGGGACCTCGCGATGGGTAAGGTAGAAAAAGCACTGATTCGACTGAAACAGCTTTATTATGACAAAAGCCATAAGACACAATCACACCTGGCTAGCAAGTTGGCAGACCGAAACCACACTTCTAACCCACACCAAATAAAGAACAGAATGGGTGACTTGCTGTCCCACCCTCAGGATATAGCGAACACCTTCGCTGGCTTCTACACAGACTTATACAACAAAGCGGAGATACCACGCAACCCCCCATTGCCTGGCTTGGTTGATAGCATGACTCAGTATCATGAGCAGGCTGGACTGCCCCGACTTCAAGACTCTGACTTACAGGCATTAATGCCCCCATCTACGCGGAAGAACTTGCGGTGACCATAAAAGCCCTACCGGCTCATAAATCCCCTGGCCCGGACAGGTTGCCGCACGAGTACTATAAAGCCTTCCTCCCCTCCTGAGTCCAATTATGACCAAACTGTTCAATGCTTTTCTCCAACAGACCCCCATCCCGAGTGACATGCAAGGTTTCTTCTTATCCCTGATCCCAAAACCGGACAAAGACTCTGCCTCCTGTGCTAGCTATAGGCCCATAGCCTTACTTAACTCGGACCTAAAAATAGTCACACAAAATTCTCTTGATCCGTTTGAACGTGATCCTCCCTATCTTGATAAATAAAGATCAGGTGGGCTTCGTCCCTCTACGTCAAGCAGGGGACAATACAAAAAAAGTCATAGACCTAATTGACGTAGCTAATAGAGACAACTCAGAATCTCTGATCCTGAGTCTAGACGCAGAAAAGGCCTTTGACCGTCTGAGCTGGCCCTTCATGATTGCTACATTGCGCCACATGGGATTTAAGGGACCCTTCTTGCAGGCGGTACAACACCTTTACACTTGTCCCACTTCACAAGTTAAAACCCCCTGCGCCACATCGCACACCTTCCCGATTGCTAATGGTACTCGCCAGGGCTGCACACTTTCTCCTCTGCTATTTGCCTTATGTGTGGAGCCTCTGGCGGCGACCATTAGGGGTAATCCGGACATTCGGGGTATTTCGGTTGGGGGGAAGAATTCAAAATATCTCTATTCGCAAATGATATTATCCTCACTCTGACCCAGCCGAGGGTCTCCCTACCCAACCTCCACACCAAACTAGATAGATATGAAGCACTCTTGGGTTATAAAACAAATGCGTAAAAGTCTTTGGCCCTTCCAATCAATGTTCCGGAGGTAGAGGTCAACCACCTGCAGTCAGGCTTTCCCTATAAATGGGAACATGCTTCCTTTAAATACCTGGGGGTACATCTTACCCCGTCCTTTGGCACCTTGTATCAAGCTAGTTTCCCTCCTCTGTATCGGTCAATTAGAGAGCTCATTCAGAACTGGAAGACCCATCATATCTACCTTTTGGGGCGGATCGCGCCCGTCAATATGGTCATCCTCCCTAAACTTCTTTACCTATTTCAAACATTGCCCATCCTAATCCCCTATGCCCACTTACACAGACTACAGAGTGATGTGCTATGTTATGTCTGGAACTATAAAAGGCACAGGATACCCTGCTCTGTTATGACGGCGGCACATACAGGCGTGGCACTGATGTGGCACTGATGACAGATGGCACTTATATGTGGCACTGATGACAGATGGCACTTATACGTGGCACTGGGGACAGATGGCACTGACAAGTGGCAATGGGGACAAATGGCACTGACAGGTGGCACTGGGGACAGGTGGCACTGACAACAGGTGGCACTGGGGACAGATGTCACTGACAGGTGGCACTGGGGGCAGATAGCACTGACAACAGGTGGCACTGGGAACAGATGGCACTGACAGGTGGCACTGGGGACAGGTGGCAGTGGGGACAGATGGCACTGACATTTACTTCGGGCACTTTATTTTCTGTTTTTTTTTTCTTCTCACGGCCGCTGCAGTTGTTCATCTCTCCCTCCTCACATGCGGTCTCTTTGTGAGGAGGGAGAGCCGGCATATATGAGACATACATGATACATATGAGATCATCTCTCATCAGACACACCGATTGTACTGTAAACGGCCGCTGTGATTGGCCATTTACAGCGATCTGTGACTGGCTGTGTCCAAGGGACACGGCCAGCACAGAACTTCCCCGATGCGCGCTTGCGGGAGCACGCATTGCGGAAGTAAACAGGAGGACGTCCAGGGACGGCCTCCCGGCAATTGGCGTACGCGCTGCAGCCATCTTTCAGCTATAGAGTGGATGCCTAGTGGTTAAGATAAAAAACCTTCTGCCTTTACGACCACTTTAAGCTGACAAAATCAGCAAATATGAACTCACTTTTAAAGCCGATTTGGAATGGAACGTTATATCCTAATGATATAATAATATCGCCCTATTGATTTTGTAAAGTAAAAAATACATAAAGAATTATACTATAATCACGTCTTATTATCTATAGATAGTTTGTTTTTACAGGATCAAGGTCTTCTTCATCCAGCCCACATTGTTTCTGTTAAATGAGATTTGTGCTTTAGCCGTGCTCTATTTCTGTCTGGAATATATTCCATACAATTTAGCCTTTCAATAAGCTGGTACATTGTGACATTAACTGTCACCCTTAATTTTCAACACATGACCTTTTGTTCAGAAACTTCCTCCATAAGATATATCTCTGATTCCAACTTTATTAAATTCCTAAGCGAAAGTTTCTGTCACATCTTTAAAACGAATGCTCATGATCTCTAACATTTAAAAAATAACAACTAAGGACATACAAGCTTTAAACTGTGACACCGAGCTAGATTTAGCAACTGTAGTTTGGTGGAAATGACCAAGCCCCCAATCTAGCACATTCTTGAAGGATTGGTGTGTTTAAGGCCCAGTTGGCATTGAGTACAGCACCTCATGAATATGCATGTTCACATGTATTTTATGGTCAACCTCCATTTCCAACCATCCAGTCTCACTTCTCTTAACACCTTAGTTGCTCGGTCACTATCCCTTTGGACCCGTTATAAATCTAAACTCAGCCTGGTTCCACCAAGTTCATCCTTTTTAGGAGACCCCACTTTTATTCCTTCCTTTACTTCCCCAGAAAACTTCAGAGAACTTATGGTGGCATAACAACTCCCTTATCACTTTAGCTGACCTCCAAATAGGAGGAATATTTGCTAAATTTGAGCTATTATGCACGCAAAACAAAATCGCAAACCGAGAATTCTACCATTACCTGCAGATTAGACATTTCTATACCACTCGCTATGGCCCCTCTCCAAACTCCCCAATTACATTTTTTGAAAGAGGTAAGGGTCTAATTTCGGACCTCTGCAAATCAGCTGTCGTTTCCATTTTTGCTAGTATGCTCCCTTATAAGAGCAATTAGGAGGTTGATTGCGCTACGCAATTTACTCCAGAGGACTGGGATATTATGCTGGATTATTTGCGTAAATTTACTAAATCACTTGTGATTAGAGAAACCGCCCTTAAAATATTGACCAGATGGTATTATACCCCCTCTAAACTCTAAGCTATCTTTCCTGGAACCTCAGGATTATGTTTAGGTTCCTTTAAACATACCTTTTGGGAATGTGAGCAACTTTCTTCAGTATGGAGCAAGATATTCACTAAAAACTAGTGATATCAGGCACTCCTTTAAATCTTACGATGCAGATGTGCCTTATTGGTGCCCCAATTCCAGACGTTTTACGTAAAGTGAAAAAGTTACTTCAGCGTTTCTCAATCTTTTTTCAGTCAAGGCACCCTTTAAAAATATAGACAATCTCAAGGCACCCTTCAAAATTTTGGATAGTCTCATGACGCCCCATTCTAAAACGTAAAAACTATTCTAACAGTTTTATATAATGCAGTAACACCAATACATGTAGGTCACCCAACGTTAGAAGTGATTTATTCTTCCAAAGAAAATATTCTTGTGAAAACTGGTACTGAGTAGTACTCCAATGTTTCTCTTCTCCCTCAGTTTTTCTCCATCACTTAGCTAATGAGACCCCAAAGCTGATAGAGAAAGGCAAGGGAGGGTCAAACAGGGATGATATGCAGAAAAAGGAAGAACACTTGGGACTTTAAATGAGACGGTGACATGGTAAGGTCCAATGCCTTCACCCCTGTCTAATTAAAAAAGGGGAAAGGGAAATGGGACTGAAGCCTGTAGGTGTAAAAGGATCAAATTTATTGTATATGTCAATAATATAGTACATAGTAGTAATCATGAATTAATGTAAAGTATCCATTACAATTCATATATATATATATATATATATATATATATATATACATATATATATATACATATACATATATATATATATATATAGATATATATATATAGATATATATATAGATATATATATATATATATATATATATATATATATATATATATATATATATATATATATATATATATATATATATATATACACATATATATATATATATATATATATATATATATATATATATATATATATACATATATATATATATATATATATATATATATATATATATATATATATATATATATATATATATATATATATATATATATATATATAATGAGGACAAAAGAGCCACATGATTGCATATTTTGAAAAGAATCTAATAAAACACATGATGAATTGAAACACAGCATATAACAGCTCTATGCGTAGATTGATCCACTCTTCAGGAGCATGCACGTGGAAAGAATCTGAAATGTAAAACGATTTCTATAAGGTCTGATCCTATCAAGGAAAAATAAATAAATATAACAATTAACATAAAAATGTAACTATAAAAACCCCAACTCTCTGAAATACTTACAAACATCGCTATGTGAGGAGGGCATGGCACTGAAGAATCAGACACCACCTAAGGGCTTCAATACCGGGAGTTGAGGTGGTGTGGGCAGCCTGAGGCCCAACAAGGACAACATCCAGGGAGGACAGATTTCCAGGAAGTAGGAATAGTTGTGAGTGACCATGAGTGCTAGAAACCATCAAAATATAAGGTATGAGGTATAAGTATATTAAATGCAGTATGTCCTGGTAAAGGGCAGGACAATTAAGTAAATGAAGTGTGTCAGTGAAATCCAGGCAGGTGAGAGTAAAAATGAAAAAATAGTTGGAGATAACAAAAGGAATCATCGAGAAAAGTGAATAAAAACCAGTACCTAAATGTGCCAGTAAAGCTAACTGTGAATAGTGAATTACCAAATTACCTGGAACTGGAGCATGGAAACCAGGGTGATAGGTAGAGTGAACTGATAAGGCAGATAAGACCACCAAGGTGAATCAGCCACCCGAAAATGGAGCCTATAAGGGCATGGCTGCCACACGCCCACCAATGTCACTCTAGCATACGCTGTGGGAAGAAGGTGCCATCAATTGAGCAGATGAACCGTCTAACATTGGCGCCAAAAACATCCCTCTGTCTAGCTGCTGGATGTAAAACGATGCCAGAGAGACGGCGCCACGCTACGTCATGCCGCACCTCCGGCACAGAAAGTGTGATGTCGATGCATAGTGCAGGAGCATTTATCCACCCTAATGGGGAGCAGCACACATCGCAGCTCCCAGAAGAGATGGGAGCCAAGAGGCTCCTGAAACCAGATCATGTGACACATTCAACATAGCAAGGGAAATGGCTATATATCTTGTCAAGGGATGGGAAGTAACAACCCCATCCCTGACCCTTTGAGAAAGTCACATGATATGTGACGCAATGCGTCAGGGAGAAGTCTAGGTGTCGATCGTCACTTCCGGTCGCGGCCGAGACCGGAAGCACCAGTATTTACATCTGTAATTCTACTTTTAAATGTAAGTGTGGATATTTCTTATTAATAAAGTGATTTAACGTTACTACACATTGGCGGCCCCCTTACTCTTTTATATATGAAACCGGAGTGTGGATAGTGGATGAACTGAGTCTGGGTCCCGGAGGTGTACTGTTAAGAGGTGGAAGATTGTTTATCAACCACCCCCTAAGCGGCATCCGGTCCATAAGGACCTTTATTAGAGGTGAGAGCCTGGGGGAAATAAGGGGTGCACGCTAAGCACTGAAGCCTGGAAGAATGATTAGATTGCACTTTATTTGCTCACATTGCACGTTTTAATATTAGCCGTTTGGACGGATTGCACATTATTTGAGTGGACTATTTTTGTATTTACACATTTCACTGGATATATATATATTTTTTATTGATCTATTTTTGATCTCTGAAGATTGGTTTCTATTTGGCATGATCATTGTTGCTTTATACACTGTTTTGCCCTATTTGCATGGATTGATTGCTTGATGTTATTTACTATATTGATATACATCTCCTTGCACTTTAATACGGATATTTCTATGCACTTTATTGTCTGGCACTATTTGCACATTTGTATGTACTGTATTATTATGCACTGTGTTATTATTATTTTTGCATTGTAATTATTTACATTATGGTTTTAGGGTATACACATGTAGCTTCATTATAGTTAGCGCCACATAAAACACCCCCCCCCCCCATCCCTTGGGTGTGAACCCTATAGAGAGAGGGGGATTGGACAAACCGATAACCTAGAATTGTAGAAGCATAATAAATGTTATATTATCAGACCTAACTAGATATGGACTACCTGCTTCCATCCCTATAATTAATATATATATATATATATATATATATATATATATATATATATATATATATATATATATATATATATATATATATATATATATACAATTCAATCCATGTGCATGCTCCAGAAGAGTGGATCAATCTACGAAATGCGTAGAGATGTTATATGCCGTGTTTCCATTCATCATGTGTTTTATTAGATTCTTTTCAAAATATGTATTATGCGATATTAACTGTCTTTTGTCCTTATTATATGTATATATATTTATATATTTATGTATATGAATTGTAATGGATACTTTACATTGATTCATGATTTCTACTATGTACTGTATTATTGACATATACAATAAATTAGATCCTTTTACACGTGCTTCATTCAAAGTCCCATTTCCCTTTCCCCTTTTTTAAGGATGATATACAGTACAAGTAACTGACATCCTCCTTATCAACGCATGATGTCATTGATCGTTAGGCGGTTGGCATCTAGAAGACTGTAATGATGTATAACAAAAACCTGTGGCCTTGTGTACCCACCAGCTTGTATACAGTTTTGGAGCAATTTTTTGGCATTTTGCCAAGGCACAACTGAAGAAACCTGAAGGCACCCTGGTTGAAAAAGGCTGCCTTACAAAATAAGATGCACCTGTTCTCTAGTAAATGGGATGCATGGAAGACCCACCGTAATATACTTGTACCTTGAATTTATACATGTTTATGTCACCATAGGTTAAATGCTTAGTGCCATTTGGACACTTTTGATTTTCTATTTGCCTACATCTGTAAATTTACTGATTCAGATTCTCTGTATGCTTCCAAATTGTTGTTTGCTTTATGGTATAAATTTGTACTTATGACATATATCGTCTTTTATATATATGTCATGATATTATGTACTTTGCATACTGAGTGGGGGATCAGCAGAGCTAGGGTACTACAGAGTGGGGCATCGGCAGAGTTGGGGGTACTACTAGGCAGGGAATCTGCCAAACAAGGATACTAATAAGCAGAGGATCTACTGAACAGGGGTACTAATGAGCTAGGGATCTGCTGAGTGGGGGTACAATGGAGCCAGGATTCTACTGTGCCCTTTTAAAAAAATATAGAAAATCAACACACACAGGGTATTTGCCAAGCTTCAACACTTGCCACCAAATCACGTATGTCACTCCAAGGTTTGGCTCCCTTGTAATAGCAGTCGGAGTGGCTAATTAGCCACTTGCTTGTTATTACAACCCACTCCCCGCCGCTGCAGGAGAAGGAGAAGTGCTCGCTAACACAGATTTAGACAGATTTGTGAACAATATTTGAGAGAAATAGGCCTTTTGTGTACATAGAAAAATTTTGCTAAGTGTATTCACACACCCTGACATCATCTTTTGCATTTTACCAAAAAATAGGGTTATGTAATGTGTTTTTGTTTTTTTGTTTTTAATAAAAAATTTAAAAAGTTTATTTTTTCCCAAATTTTGCATTTTAAAAAACGTTGCGCAAATACTGCATGACATAAAGAATTACAAAACCCACCAATGTATTCTCTAGGGCCTCTGCTTTAAAAAAAATATATAATGTTTGAGGGTTCTAAGTATTTTTCTATAAAAAAAAACAACAGATTTTCACATGTATACAAAAAGTGGCAGAAAATGCCTGGTCTTCAAGTGGTTAAAGTTTCAAAAAAGCATCACTGAAGCATCACAGGAGCATAAAAATCACATTTAAAAAAAGCATGTTGAATCGGCATGCAGTTTTTAATATGTGTTAAAGTCAAAGTAAGTGTAAATGACCCCTTAGATTCTTAAACATTCGGTGTGGTGCTCTTCTCACTCCAGTGTTCACCTGAAGCACCTTCAAGCCCCTTTTTGCAGATAGCTTCCTATCTAGAGTCATGGGCTTTATTCACCAGCACCTCTTGCCTACATTTTACTTATTCAACTTCAGGACAGTCAGTTCCTGTTTGGTTCTCTTCTGTACAGTCTTCTACTGAGTCGAATATCGAGTACTGGTATAGTCCAATGTATGATACTGTTGGTTGAAACTGCTTAAGGGCTAGCGTGAGCGGCTGCCCCGCACTTCTATACCAACCAATTCCTCCAAATTATGATTTCTGGATGATGGTACTTATACGATGTTGAATTTATGTGAATCAGAGGCTATACTCACATTTTGTTACTAGCATCAGAACCTCTAATGCCCCGTACACACGAGAGGACTTAAGTCCGACAGACTTCCAAAGGAGTTCCGTCGGAGTTCTGCTGGAATTCCGACGGAGTTCTGACAGACTTTTCGGCTGAACGGACTTGGCCACACACAATCACACTAAACTCCGACGGATTCGAACGTGATGACGTACGACCCGACTCGAATAAGGAAGTTCATAGCCAGTAGCCAATAGCTGCCCTAGCGTCGGTTTTAGTCCGTCGGAGTAGCATACACACGAGCGGAGTTTTCGAAGGGGACCGGGTCCGGCGGAGTTCCTTCGGGAAAATTTGAAGCATGTTCCATATTCTAAAGTCCGTCAGACTTTGGTGAATCAAAACTCCGTTGCAGCCCACACACGATCGGATAGTCTGACGGACTCGGTCCTTCGGACTTTGGATGTTGAAAAGTCCGCTCGTGTGTACGCGGCATAAATGTTGCCTTCACCTGATCATTATATACTCCAGAAGCACCATAATGTTCCCCATCACCAACACCATTACTGTGCATAACACAAGCTCATAATTTTATTATGATCACCCAGGACTCCCCCCCAACAGCACGCAGCAGACACTTCTATGTCATGTACAAGTTGCAAAATTGTGCTGGTCACAGGCCAACACCGGAGCTACATGGTTGGCAAGGTACCAAGGTCTAGCGATGCCACTAATTGACCCAGCATAAATTATAACCTTAATAATGATCACCATCATCAACCTCCTGCCTCTTTCAAGATAAAGCTGTGCTGCTGTACTTGGAAAATCTATTACAGGATTCTCCAAATTTATTTTTCTCCCGTTCTTCATCATTAGCTTCCCTTCCGAAGGCAAAGATATTGATTCTATTGAAACTGCTGACAAAATAATTGCAGTTTACCCTGACAATGTCAGCAAATCATTTTCCCCCTATCATTTTTATATTTGGACACAATTATAGATATGTGTTCAGGTCAAAGAAGGGTGAAACGTGTGTGAGCACGGAAGAGGAAGAATCTTTCTCTGTTCTTTCAGGAAAAATGGAACACTGTAAAAGCCCATAAGATATTCAGGACGCACACTGGATTAGGGTGGGAAATAACTGGCAGAACCAATTTTTCCAGACATTCTGTCATTTTTAATCATGGTATTATCCTCAAAGCTTCATGTTGAATACTTGTATGATTCAGCCTGAGCTCAGTTTTCAATACAGTCCATACCTCTGTAAAGTTTTAGCCCTTGTACACATGGTCGGACATTCTGCCAACCAAATCCGTTGTATTTTGTCCGACGGATTTTGTCCAACGGATTGTGTCCGAAACTGTTGCATACACACGGTCGGACCAAGTTGTCGGAAAATCCGATCGTTCAGAACGTGATGACGTTATTTCGTTACAACGGGACTACGTTCACGCTAGTAGCCAATAGCTTTGATGTAGGAATTTGATCTGAGCATGCGTGGCACTTTGTCCGATCAAAATTCTCTACACATGATCGGAGTATGTCCGATCGGACCAGTTTGTAGGAAAATATTTCCAACAAGTTGGAAAATTGGGTCCGACGGATATTCCGACGGAAACAGTCTGATGCATACCACACACAGTCGGATTATCCGACAAAACGGTCCGATAGGACACATTCCGACGGAATCTCCGATCGTGTGTACAAGGGCTTAGTCTGCCCAAATGCCATCCTATAGATGTAAGTGGAGCACCTGGACTCATATATACAGTACATCTTGGAAACCCCAACAGCAAGAGCTCTTTGTCACAATTCCTGACGTTTTTCTGCCCACCATTGTGTGTTTCAGCCAGGGCCATGTATATTTATTTTTCCTGGGGAAGGGGGGGTTCAACCTTGGGCACCAAGAGGAGAATGATAGTGGGGCACTGGGTTAGGAGTGTATGACACGCAGAGTGCAGGGGCTGGGGTATGTCATGCACATAGTCAGGGCTGGGACAAGGGGTGGTCAGAAGGGCCAGCTGCCCTGGGCACAGAGGAGCAAGGGGATAGAGAATGGCCACAGGGCAGTAAACCCATTCTATAGCATGCAATAACAGTGAGGGAAGGGGCACAGTTCCACATCCTTGCCTTTGGCGCTAGATGAACCTGTCCTGGTACTACACAATTTTCAGGGGTCAGGAGTATGTATCACAAAGAGGACAGGGGTCAGGAGAGTGTAATATACAGGTCAGTAGACAGAGTACAAGAAAAAAGTACCTCTGTCCACAAGCCAAAATCCCCCAGTACAGATTCCTCCCCCACTGGTACAGACTCTCCCCTCCAATGAGGATCTTTTCCCCAGTATAGCTCAGCCCTCAGTATGGATCTCACCCCAGTAAAGATCCCCCCCAGAGTATGGATCTCCCCCCCAGTACAGATCTACCTCAAGTACAGATCTCCCCCAAGTACATCTCCCTGCCTCCATGAAACCCACTCATCAAACTAGGCAGTTTGGAGTGAGGGGAACACAAGCAGCGACTACAGTTAAAGTGAAATAAAAACTACAGCACCAGCAAAATTGTAAAAGAAAAATGTTGGCCAATCACAGCCTTGGTGCACCTCGTAGGAGATGTGGAGCAAGTACTTTAGGTTTGTAACAACTAGTGCTAGATGATGTGCCATGGACACTCCAGGAGGGGGGTTGGAACCCCCTTATCCATGCCCCTGGTTTCAGATTCCTGGTTACAAAATATAAAACAAATTAAAAATCCTTTAGGGAGAGTGGGAACCCCTTATAATGGCCACAGGAGACTTGCAGACCTGGGTACTCTACACAGAAATCTCACTAATAGAAACCCCAAGAGATATAAAACTAGTTGGGTGTTTTAACTCTGCAGCATCTACCAAAAACTTAAATATAAATCCTGGGTGGACCGATCCTTTGAAGAAAACCTGTAAATACATTTTGGAGTTACTATTGCGGACCTACTTGTAGTTGGGGTGCAATGTGGTGCGCCAGCAATAATTCACACAGTCAGGTTCAGTGGAAAACTTGTATTGAAGTAATACTGCAACCATTCACAACAACCGATGGGACAGCTACCCTGCTGTCCAATAACAATAATAATAATTATAATAATAAAAATAATAGTTCCAATAACGTGAACAAGCAGGTAGCAGCCGAACCAACAGTGTTTGCTGAGAGTCGACAGACTGCAGCCTGGCCATCTCGTGCCCAATCAGGAAGGTATCCAGAGAGATGTGTCCCTACATGTCCCTTGTCAGGAACCTCTCCCTATCGCTAGTACTATCCCTAACAGACGGGGGGAATCTTTCCCTACTCTACCCACTCGTATAAAGCACGCTAAGCCGGGGAGTCAGGGCCTTAAATAGACTCTGCCAGACCCAAGATGGCTGCCAAAGTAATATGGGGCGGCAGCATCCAATTGGGTGCTTTCCCAGTGACCCAAGAAACCAAAGAGAAACTGTGTTCCTCTTGACTTCGTCTCCAGCTGCGGTACCGCTGCAGAAGAGTGCCACCTGCAGTGGAGAAAGTAGATTGCAGCTGCCTATATCCTGATTCTAGTCTCACTACCTAGAGAGTCACTAATCTGGAACAATCATGCAGCCAGTGAAGTTGAAAATGTCTGCAATCCATATGCTTGTTCCAGGTCAATGACTCAATAGACAGTAAAGCAAAGCTCAGCCTTTAAGCCTGAATCTTCAAAACAGCAAGTGTACAAGCTAGGATTAGAAGAGAGACTGGAGAAATTAAAATATGGTATGTGGGAGTTTTAATACAGAAACATTTTTAGACAGAGGCCAGAGAAAGGCAAACATAGTCCACTGTATGTCTACAGGCTTGTAGTGCCATAGAGACAAAAAAAGGTAAATGTATTTTGCTAGGACTTGTAGATCCCCATAGGCAGGAGAAATGTAGACAGTGTGCTGGATCTTATAGATCTACAGGATCTAGTCTAGCTAGTCTAGCATTCTGCTGCTTTTATCAAACTGAAAGTCCCAGCACTCCAGATTTGCAGTGCTTCTGTCTTTGTGGAACTCTTTTTTTTCTAATCAGAACAAAATCAAATTAATATTTTTTTTAATTTCCTCCCAGAAAGTGGACCATATAAATATATAAAATGAGAGACAGTCTGAAAACAAACAGCTTCTGCTTTGCTCTCGCTAAAGAAAACTCCTAATGCTCTGTGACACCAGTGTTCTGGGTATAACTAGGGATGACCAAAACTGGAAAACTTTTCTACACAGACATTTAAAAAAAATCACAAACGTTTCAGCAAGGTGGACCACTTAGAGATCTAATAAGAGAAACAGTCTGAAAGTAAACAGGTTCAACTTGTCTTTCTCTATAGAAAACCCTTGATGATGTGTGACATCATTATCCTGGGTACAACTACAGATGAGAAAAACTGGATATTTTTGTGTTACAAATATTTTGGCAAAATCAAAAACGTTTCAGCAGAATTTATCTAGTGAAATGCATTAGCGCCAATGGGGAAGGTGAAATCAAGGTGGGTTTTGGTGGTTTTTAAAGAGTGTGTTGGGGAATAAATATCTTCTGATGGTTGAGGAAACGCCTTCCAACTATACTGGCCTTGTTCTTTTGCCAAATAAATCCTAAATGTAATGGTAACCATCGCCCTAGATCTAAATCTAAGGCTAATAATCCTAACCCTAATCCTAAAGATAGCCCTAACCCTTTGTTATAAACAAAGCATACTGAACACTGCACACTCCTAGATTTTAAGGGGAACATCTTTTTTCCCATGCCAGTTTCTCCTTGCAGTGTCATTAAAGTGGTTGTATAGTCATTTTTGGGACTTTTACCTATAGGAAAGCCTATAATAAGGCTTACCTGTAGGTAAAAAAATATCTCTCAAACCTTTATGGTTTAGGAGATATTCCCCTCGGCGACACTGACTGCAGTGGCGCATGCGCACAGGGGATTCTCAGCTGAAAGTCTGGCAGATGCCAGACCCTGCCGGGAAGAAATCTCCCACGCACAAGCGTGGGAGTGACGATATTGCGGCTCCGGCCACTCCGATACCAGGAAGAAACGCAGAATGGAACATGTCGGCTCCCTCGCCGTGGATCGGGCCAGATGTCGGGGCCTCGTTCTAAGGTAAGTATTTCATAATGAGCTAGTATGCGGTGCATACTAGCTCATTATGCCTTTTCCTTTGCAGGTGAGTAAAAAAAAAAAAACATCAGCGGGTATACAACCGCTTTAAAATGCACACAGTGCATTACACACTCATTTTTAATGACTCCCCATGCACCAACTGTAGGCATTTTATTTTTGCCTATCTCTTGATCATCTGTGGATGTAGGGTTCTGCATATGCAGGTTTTTTTTTTTCTATTTATTTGTTCTTTTTCTATTGGTTGAACTAGATGGACTTTTTTTTTCAACCTAACTATGTCATTTCACTGGACGACACTAACACAATAGTGTGAATGGGCCCATAGAGGTTCCCTTTAAATGAGTTACGGGCATATTAGTATTTATTTATAGCTCCGGTCATAGCTCTTTTCATAATTAGCTTGCTGGACTATACAGTTGACGGAATCTGCAATTTAACGGCACACCTCCAAAACTGCTGAAGGCTTTTTTTTTTTAACTGATGACATTTTGCCAGCAGTTTTAGCAGACTATTCTCATAAAATAGCTGAAGATTCTCAGTCGATTGATGGTCACAACAGCCCAACTAACGGTGAGTCAAAGAGATCAGAGAGATACTTATAGAAGCTCTCATTCATCAAGATGACCACTTATGATTGCTTAGAATGTGGTGGCTTTAAGGGGATTTCCATCTTCACACAACCTAAATGTACGGGCTTGTTGAAGATCTTCTGTGTGTTTTACTAAATAGAGTTCCTTTTCCTTGAACAGTTTTGACTGTGTATCTACATTTTTAAAATGAGGTTTTCATTTTCGTTCCAGCATAAACATAAAACTTTCCAGCTAGTAAACAAGCTTCTATTACGATAAATATAACTACCACTACATCAACTTAAAAGCGACACTTAATGCTTTCGCTCTTTGAAGCCCAATTCCAGTTTGTGCGAAAAAAAAAAAAAAAAAAAGATTCCCATCGGCGCCTAAAATAAAACATCATCTCCGGGTTTTATACTCTGTATCTCTGGTACGGTACCATGCAAGCTCACTTGGTCAAGGATCGTTGGTCATTGGTCATGGATCCATTGCGATGTTACCCTACTAGGCAGGGGCGGACTGACAACTCATGGGGCCCCTGGGCAATAGGAGATTATGGGGGCCCCCAGGCCATCAGAGATTATGGGGCCACAAAGTATACACACAGTATACAATCACACAGTATACACATACATGTGCACACAGTATACACAGACATGTTTCTATTGGCTGAGAAGGTACTGGAGAGGTAGGGCAGCTAAAATCTCAGGATTTTTAGACCAAAAGGATGTCGGTAAGGGACATTTCAGAGACAGATGTAAAAAAAAACACAGATTTTTACATACTGTCCCTGGTTTTACTGAGGCTGGCAACCCTGATGGGGCCCCCTAGTGGCCCGGGGCCCTCGGGCAGTGCCCGAGTGGCCAAATGGTCAGTCCGCCCCTGCTACTAGGGTGAATGAAGCCCAGAATTTTGAACATTTCCTATGAGCGCAGGATGTCATGGCTCTGCCCCCTGCCCTGGACTCACAAGAAGAAAAAAAAGGTCACAGAGGGAATCCCAAGCCTGGAAATGGGTTTAATGGTGGGGATAATGGAGATAACCCATTGCTTTGACCTCAGTTGTAACAGCACAATTTTGTGTTAAAGTGGTTGTAAACCCTCCCCCACAACTTTGTCCCATGTATATCAGCATAAAAAACCCTAATGAACACTGCTTGTAGATATCTCCTTACTCGCTTAGTATTGTTGTAATCCTTGTTGTTCTGTAGAATGAAGTCACTGAGCATGCCCAGATCTCCCCTGATTTATAGCACACTCTCCATGTGTTTATCTATCTGTTATCAGGACTTCCTACAGCACAACACTGAACTCTGCTAATCACTCAGAGCTTCCTCCTACACACCATGTGACCTCACATACAGTCTAAACTTGGCCATTACTGCAGTCTTATCAGTTGAAGCTGATAAGACTGACAAAGGGAAACATTAGACATCGGCACAAGTAAATACTATGAAATAAACAAGTAAGCTATGAACAGGGAAGCAGGGTTGCCATAGAAACGTTGGATTGAGAAGGAGGCTTGGTTAACAGTACAGGAAGTGCTCAATGTAAGGGTGGAAATACACTTAGAAAACAATAGTTAAGATGGTGTTGCCTTACCCCTGGAAACAAGTTTTTTAAAGTGTCTTTAAACAGTAAGTAATTTGTGATTTGGGCTGGATTACAGTGGCTATAGACTGATAATTACTTATTATAATGGACTAAATGAAAAGAAGCATCAGAGTGAGAGAGTTTACTTCCTCTTTAAGGGAAACCTCTCCTGAGAGATAGGTGGACAGGCTGCCAATGCTGACATCCTTCAGAAAATAACAATTGCCCACCCGTCTATGGCTTGAGCACTTTGTGAGTCAGTGATCTAGAACAAGCATGCAGCTAGTAAAGTTAGATGATAGTAATAACATATTAGGTATAGCAAATTGAAGAAATCAGCTGAACGGCCGCACTCTGAATAACACCTTTTATTCATGGCAAAACAGTGTAGAAGATCCAAAATCTCTTACATCATGGTGATGAAAGGTACAGACAGGCTAACGCGTGTATAGGTATAGCTATGTAAACATTAAAAATAAATGCCTATACTGTTTAAGCGATTGCCGACCAGTGCATGAAGATATACGTCGGCATAATGACATGGCTGTGCAAATGGGCGTACTAGGTACGCCCCCTTTAAGAAGCGTCATTGTGGGCGTGCACACCCGCCGCGTGCTCCATGACTGTGCCCACGGGACCCATGGACTCAGTGTCCTCCGGTGTCCCGCGATGGTGTCACGGAGTGGCAGAACAGGGAGATGCTTATGTAAACAAAGCATTTCCCTGTTCTGCCTAGTGACAAGACAGAGATCTACTGCTCCCTGTCATTGGGAGCAGTGATATCGCTGTCATGTCCTAGGTAGCCCACCCCCCCACAGTTAGAATCACTCCCTAGGACACACTTAACCCCTTGATCGCCCCCTAGTGTTTAACCTTTTCCTTGCCAGTGTAGTTTACACAGTAATCAGTGCATTTTTATAGCACGGATCGCTGTGTAAATGACAATGGTCAAATGACAATGGTCCCAAAATAGTGTCAAAAGTGTGCAATGTGTCTGCCATAATGTTGCAGTCTATGATAAAAATAATAGATCTTCGACATTACTAATAAAAAAAATAATAATAAAAATGCCATAAATCTATCCTCTATTTTGTAGATGCTAGAACTTTTGCGCAAACTAATCATTATACGCTTATTGTGATTTTTTTAACAAAAATATGTAGATTACATATAGGCCTAAACTGAGGAAAAAAATAGTTTTTGGGGATATTTATTATAGCAAAAAGTTTTGTTGCTACTTTTTCGTTTAAAAATAAAAACCGCAGAGGTGATCAAATACCACCAGAAGAAATCTCTATTTGTGGTAAAAAAAAAGGACATCAATTTTGTTTGGGTGCAACGCGCAATTGTCAGTTAAAGTGATGCAGTGCCGTATCGCAAAAAGTGCTCTGGTCAGTAAGGGGGTAAATTCTTCCCGGGGTTGAAGTAGTTAAATCCAGTAATACGCTGTCTCACCCTGCTCTGCACAGGCTCTCAATTTTTAGGCACTGCCGAGGCCGACCTGCTGACAGCCTTATGCCGCGTACACACGGTCAGAATTCCGGGCAGAAAAAGACAGATGAGAGCTTTTCATCAGAAAATGCGACCGTGTGTATGCTCCATCGGAATTTTGCTGTCCGAATTTCCACCAGCCAAAAATTTATAGCATGTTCTCAATTTTCCCGACGGAAAAACTTTCTATCCGTAATTCCGATCGTGTGTATGCAATTCCGACACTCCAAAAAATCACGCATTCTCAGATTCAACTACGAGACAGAAGCTATTGGCTACTGGCTATTGAACTTCCTTTTTCTAGTCACGTCGTACGTGTTGTACGTCACCGCGTTCTAAAATCGGAATTTGGTGTGACCGTATGTAGGCAAGCCAGCTTGAGCGGAATTCCATCGGAATTCCGTCTGGAAAACCATCAGAGCTTCTTCCGACGAGAATTCCGATCGTGTGTACGCGGCATAAGAGCAGGATTAGATCCTCCTATACTTTACAGCCAAGGAAGCTGCTTCTGTTTGACCTGAAACTGACATGATGCTGCACATGTGATCAGTTATTTACAGCAGCCATTTGATGGTTTGACAATTTGGTTGAGGATACAAACAAATGTGACAGTTAGCATAGCAATCCCAGCATTCCAGGAATGTAACTGTTTTTTGAAACCGTAAAAATTGATGGATTTACTGCTGTTCGGGGGCTCTGGGCTGCAGCAAAATGGCAGCCTCCAGCAAGAAGAAACAGGAACAATGCTGGAGGCTATTTGCAGCATACACTTATTTTGGTAGCATAATTATTAATGTGAAATGTATGTTTCTTGCTAAAGCACATTGTTTTTTTTTTATCAAGTTGTTATGGGTAAAGTTACGCTTTAAATGTAACTGCTTTGAGAAACAGTTAAATTGATGGGTTTAGTTCCACTTCAACATGTCTTTGGTTCTGTTTGTCTTTATAAGATCCAGTTACACGCATGTAAGCAATCACTTGACAATTATACAAAGAAACTTTCACTGCTGGGGAGACAGAGAATTAAGGACATTGCTACCCACTGTGCAGGATGATGTGTGTCCTGCTAGCACAGCTACTGTGCATTGGATGAAACACAGTGTTTTTTATAGGTGATGTGGGCTTTTGGCTGACATTAAACAGATGACAGTGTGCTGCAGCTCAGATTAATATCATAATTAGTTCAGACATTGATGTGTAGAGAGAAAGAGGAAAGCACAGATGAATACACTGTTACAGGCAGAGAGGGGGTTTTAAAGAATCAGAGACAAGAAATCAGACCTGTAGATATATAATTATATAAAATGAAGCTGTCGTGGATTTTCAGCATTTCTTTTGATTTTACTACTGAAGTTTACTTGAAAGTAATTTCAGAGGTGATTTTTGTACTTTAAGGTTGCTTGCTATTTTACGTTTTCAAGATTATATTTCATACATATTAATGTGTGCTCCCCCTAGTGGCTATCTGTATGGCAGACAGTGCAGTCACTTTTCTTGTTACTGTTAATGGCCACCGGTATAAAACTATAAGGTTACGGAAAGACTTAAGACTGCATTTGTGGACAGGCATATTTTTCCAGGATTTTTACAAATCCTACAATAAACGCAAAAAAAGTTGTTGTTTTTTTTTTTGGAAACAATATGCAAATTTTACTTTAGTTAGTTACAACCACAAACATACCCTGTTTCCCACAAAAAATAGGCTAGCGTGATTGTCGGTGATGGCTGCAAAATAAGCCCTAACTTGTTTTCCCCCGAAAATAAGCTCTACCCTGAAAAAAAAAGACCTACAAGGACTATAACTAGGGCTTATTTGGGAGGTAGGGCTTATATTGCAGCCATCACCGACAATCACGCTAGGTCTTATTTTCGGGGAAACAGGATAATGCAAACAATCAGTCGGACATTTTTATCATGTATTTCCTTTTATTGCAGCCAAATTGGGATAACACCTACTTTATATTTGTTACATTTTCCCATTCACATAGCATATTTAAAAAAAATACAAAGTCCTATATTACATTGACAGTCAATGTAAATGACCCTATTGCATTGGTGGTCAGTATTAATGCCTAATAATGTTACATTTAGGTTTCTAAAGTATTAATTTCCCTGCCACATTGGTGGTTGGTGTAAATGGATGGCCCTGTAAAATTGGTGATCATTCAAATGCGGTTGGAGAAGGTCCAATTTCAGTAGTGTCATTGGAAAATGGACACCCATTCATTGGTGGTCAGTGGTTATGTACCTGAAACAGAAGTTCCTCTGGAAATGCTTTAATTACTGTAAATACCTTGGACATCATCTGCCAACTAAGGTTCTGGGGCCCAATACAGACAAGGTGCAGCCCCTACTTGTAATGGGCCCCTCTGAGGACCCTTTGTGCCTGCACAGTTTGTCTAAATGGACATGCTCATTTCCATACCCTCTGGGCCGCAACTACAAGCGTACTGTTACTGGCCACAGACTTGGAACCTAACCAGGGTATTTTTAGTCACTGTAAGTACCCTGGCCATTGTATGGCAACTAAAGTTCTGTGGCCCCTTAGAGGCAAGGGCAGCCTCAACTTATAATTGGTCCTAGGACCTCAGAAGTCTCCAATGGACCTGCACAGGCTGCCTAACTGGATATTTTCACTCCTGCACCCTCTGCCCCAAAACTATGAGTATACCATCAGGTCCTGATAACAGACTTGGAATCCAACCAGGGTAATTTAAGTCACTGTAAGTACCCTGTCCATTGTATGGCAACTAAAGTTCTGGGGCCCCTTAGAGGCAAGGGCAGCCTCAACTTATAATTGGTCCTAGGACCTCAGAATTCTCCAATGGACCTGCACAGGCTGCCTAACCGGATATTTTCACTCCTGCACCCTCTGCCCCAAACCTATGAGTATACCATCAGGTTGTGATTACAGACTTGGAATCCAACCAGGGTAATTTAAGTCACTGTAAGTACGCTGTCCATTGTATGGCAACTAAAGTTCTGGGGCCCCTTAGAGGCAAGGGCAGCCTCAACTTATAATTGGTCCTAGGACCTCAGAATTCTCCAATGGACCTGCACAGGCTGCCTAACCGGATATTTTCACTCCTGCACCCTCTGCCCCAAACCTATGAGTATACCATCAGGTTGTGATTACAGACTTGGAATCCAACCAGGGTAATTTAAGTCACTGTAAGTACCCTGTCCATTGTATGGCAACTAAAGTTCTGGGGACCCTTAGAGGCAGGGGTAGCCCCAACATATAATTGATCCTAGGACTTCATAGGTCTTCAATGGACATGCTCAGGCTGCCTAGCTGCCCATGGGTGTCCGCAGAACTAATTTCAGGGGGGCATCATTTTCGACCATGACATGAAGGGGAGGGGCTTAGTCATTATCACATAAAGCGCAGGCATGCAAAGGTTTGAGAAACCTGATGCAAAAGCATAAAAGAAGGATCAAGCTGCCATTGTCTGATTAGCAATTTCTAATCAGTTTTTATGTTTACACAGATTTCCATTACTGACTTTTCTTTCTGAAAATACCAGCACCATGGCTCTGTTGTTCCAAAGTATAAACAGAAAAGTCAGTGCTACTACCCATTCACCACATGGATAGCACAGCTCCCAGGTGCTTGATCAACAGTTGCTGGCTGAGTATAGTTGCATAGTTAGTTAGGTTGAATAAAGACACCAGTCCATCCAGCTCAACCTGAGTGAGTGTCTACAATTGTCCCTATCCCTGTACATTGCACACTCACATTGGTCCCTATCCTCAAGGAGCCCACAATCCAAGGTCCCCATTCATATACTGGGGCCAATTTTTGGACAGAAGCCAATTAACCTACCTGCATGTCTGTGGAGTGTGGGAGAAAAATGGAGTACCCAGAGGAAACCCACGCAGGCACAAGGAGAACATGCAAACTCCAGGCAGGTAGTGTTGTGGTGTGGTTGGGATTTGAACCAGCAACCCTTTTTACTGCTAGACGAGAGTGCTAACCACTACACCACTGTGCCGCCCTTATATAAAGTAGAGTAGAGTAATGTAGAAAAATTATCCGCACTCCGGTTGTTGCTCTTAAAATGTCTTCATTTTATTGAATAGCCACAATGAACAAATGCAGATTACCGTAAGTCAGTTGGCGCGTTTCAGCCTATAAAGCCTTACTCATAAGCCATTGTTCCAATATTTATATCCATTAACCCAGAGGAGGTATGCAGATAAGAATTTTTAACTTTCCTTAAACTTTTCTGATGTGCATACAGGCTCTGGCTTAGAAAGCATTCAGACCCACGGGTCAGCATTAGAGCAATATGACCAAAGCACCTTCTTCCACATGCTTGCTGTGTCCCCCACATGGCTGCTCGCAAACTGCAAATGGGACTTCTTATGGCTTTCTTTCAACAGTGGCTTTCTTCTTGTCGCTCTTTCTTAACGGTCAGATTCTCCCACCTGAGCTGTGGATCTTTGCAACTTCTCCAGAGTTACCATACCATCACCAGCCTCTTGGCTGCTTCTCTGAATAATGCTCTCCTTGCCCGGCCTGTTAGTTTAGGTGGACGGCCATGTCTTGGTAGGTTTTCAGTTGTGCCATACTCTTTCCATTTTCGGATGATGGATTGAACAGTGCTCTGTGAGATGTTCAAAGCTTGGGATATTTTTTTTTATATAACCTAACCCTGCTTTAAACTTCTCCACAACTTTATCCCTGACCTGTCTGGTGCGTTCCTTGGCCTTTGTGATGCTGTTTGTTTACTAAGGTTCTCTAACAAACCTCTGAGGGCTTCATAGAACAGCCGTATTTATACTGAGATTAAATAACACACAGGTGGACTCCTATTTACTAATTAGGTGACTTCTGAAGGCAATTGGTTCCAGTAGATTTTAGTTAGGGGTTTTAGAGTAAAGGGGGATGAATACAAATACACGCCACACTTTTCAGATATTTATTTGTAAAATATTTGAAAAAACATTTATAATTTTCTTTCCACTTCACAATTAGGTGCCACTTTGTGTTGGTCTATCACATAAAATCCCAATAAAATACATTTACGTTTTTGGTTGTAACATGACAAAATGTAGAAAATTTCAAGGGGTATGAATACTTTTTCAAGGCACTGTATAAGATCCTTCAGTGTTGGGATTCTATGATGTCATTGTAGTTCTCTGCCTGTGCTGCCTATGGTTTCGTCTATCACCCTCCGGCACATATTGCTGTGTTTCGACAGCTTATTCCGCATATGGCTTTGCTTGCTAGCCCAGACTACACATGGCTGGCATTTCCAGACAGCTGTGTGCTATCAGAGGACAGGGAAACATAGATACGGTGAAGCACGCAAATCCGAGCCCTCGTTAATGATTATTTATTATATTCTTATTAATTACAGAGCCAGACAAGTAGAAGACTTCAGGGGAAGGGATAGCCATCCATCATCCCCACTGCCAGTCTGCATGTGCCTGCTCCTGTTCCCGTGCTGTCAGGTGTCAGGAGCAGGCGGCTGATCGCTGCACATTGTGCATTAGGCTCACGCGCTCATGCAAATGAGGCCCTCTTCTATCTGAGAACATGAATCTTCTGCTGGAGTCGCGCCCACCCGCTGACTAGCCAGCAGTCCTGGATCCCCTGAACTGGAGTGCAGAAAGATTGGGCATTAATTTAATATCGCTCAGCCAAGTGCCACCTACACAGGGACCACCTGAGATAAGGAGGATCATCAATAATTTTAAAATAAAATTGCTTTCCCTTCCTTGACAGAATCTTATTGAGCGCCAGTAAAGTACGCATTCATAAAGGCAGACGGGAAGATTTTCAAAGGTTAAAAAAAAAAAAAAAAAAAGGATAAGAGCTGTTGTAAAACTTTAGATGATGAGCAAGAGATTTATTAGCCTGCTCATCGTCGGCCATCATTTTTTGACAGTCAGGTAGTATATTGGCCCATGTTAACAGTGATAACAAACACGCATGAGCTTGTTATGATTTATATTTTCCAACGTGCTGGCAAATCTTTACCAACTAGCAATCATTCATTGGTATCCGTAGGAAAGGGGACATTCATTCTCATGTTCAGTTTTGAAACACTGACAAAGCAGCAGATTTGGGGCTTAGTGGTATGAATTCTAAAAGGTCTCTCCCAACTTCTGTTGGTATTGCTAAGAGATCTACAAAGAGCCTCAAGCTGGCCATAAATATTACAATATGGTTGCACAATCTTTTGACAATATAATTTAGATATACCAATTCTATATGTAAATGTTTTGTTTATTAAAAATCTTACAAACGTAATAAAAAAAAAATATATATATATATATATATATATATATATATATATATATATATATATATATATATATATATATAAATATAATGTGTATATATATATATATATATATATATATATATATATATATATATATATATATATATAAAAACAAAAATAGCTTACATCAGCATAGCAAAAACATTTTATGTTTACATATATATATATTTTAACAATGTTACAAACATAATATATATATATATATATATATATATATATATATATATATAAACAAAAATAGCTTACATCAGCATAGCAAAAACATAAAGAATACTAAATAAACCAAGCTAAACAAAGCCATAACCTCAACCTAAAACACCTTCAAAACTGGATGGACAGATATTCAAATGCTATATCAGGTAACAAAAAAATATATAAAATATACAGTATCATAATAATATATTATATATATATATATATATATATATATATATATATATATAAAGATTATATATATATATATATATATATATATATATATATATATTCACAAAAATTGCTTACATCAGCATAGCAAAACATGAATATATATATATATATACAGTATATATATTAAAAATCTTACAAACATTATATATATATATATATATATATATATATATATATATATATTATGTTTGTGAGATTTTTAATATATATATATATATGTAAAAATAGCTTACATCAGCATAGCAAAAACATAAAGAATACTAAATAAACCAAGCTAAACAAAGCCATAACCTCCACCTAAAACACCCTCAGGCTAATAAACCATTACACATTTAACCCATGCGTGCAGCCTTTTTTCAAAAATCTTATTTAAAAATCTAGGGGACGTAAAAGGATAGAAAGGAAGCCGCACACCCAGAGACTGACAAAAAGTAGCTACGGGAGACCTGACATTCCTCCGTGCCTTTGTCCAAGCCCCCGGCGGCCACCTGTCCTTCTCAAGACCCTGAATTTTCTCAACCTCACCCAGAATGTCGTGCACCACCATCTTGACAGGAAGGACTTTTTTCCGAATGGAGACCTGACACCGTGCATTCCATGTGAAGAAACGGACTATTAAGCTAACTAGAAAAAGTGTCTCAAAATCAAAATCCCGATGTGTCTCAAAAGCCCCGTAAGACCACTCTATAACTCAAGCGGGAAAGGAAAGGGATACCCAGAGCATCACCCACCCGCTTGTAGATTTCTATATCGAAGGGGCACTGAAGCAAGAAGTGATCCATTGTCTCTTCCACCCCACCACATTCCACTCTTGGACAACTACGGTTCTCCACAGAGCAATGCTTCAGGTTGCCCTTCACATATAGTCTGCCATGAAAGAACTTCTTCTGTTCTGCGACAGGACCGAGGCATGCACATCGCTACTTCTTTATGCACATCAACCTGCTACAAGCCTTGACCCAGGAGAGTTGTCAATTTGGGTACTGAGGACAGGAGTTGCCCCAGGCAACTTGGAAGCAGACTGACATCTGAACAAAGGGACCGGAGTAGCTGTTGTGCTGGGATTGGTGAGAGGGCACTACTGCTATTAACCTGTTGCTGTTAGCAAAGACTGAGCACATAGGAACTGGATCTTTGACCGCAGGCTGACTTTACTGGGACTGTATCTATGTGCACCACCATAAAGACTGGGCCTCAGCACTATCTGGCTGACAAACTAGTTTCCTTAGATAGCTGCTCTGACTTCAATTGCTGCCCATAGAAAAGGGGTACCTCTCCAGTAAGGTCTGGACCTTAGCATAGTCATTCATACAGAGTGCACTCTAGGCAGTATAGTATAGTGCAGGATACTTAGACTTGTACTAGTAATAGTAATCCTCTGCTTAACCTGGTGTGTCAGAAGGGCTGAGGTAATTCACAGAGTCGAGGCAAAGAACAGAGAACCCAATCTACCAAGCGGCTCCTACGGGGGTAGCACTACACCTTCCAATACAAACAGAAGTCTCAATGGCTTACATTTGCAAATATACTGTATGTGGGAGCTTGCAAAAAAAAGTGGCAGACGCCCAATGCAGGACTGTTTTATTTTAGGAGTCTTGTTTCTGTGTTACATCAAGGGACCTTTGCATTGCGTAGGTCTGTTTTAATCTATGGTAGTAACAACAATGGGGCATGCATAGCAATAAATACATTGAGAGCAGGATTTCCCATTACTTTCCCATTACTTCCTTTAGTACAATAACTCATGGGACAGCCAGACTAGAACAAGGCAGCTGATTATCTCTTGTGTGTGTATAGCATACAAAGCAAAAACAGAAAATAGCAGCTTCTTAATCTGATACTGTTACCTTACCCATTCAGGTTGTCTTGGCAAAGGGCCCCGTACAGGGAAGGTGACCAGAATGTGTTCCCCTAATTGTAGTAGAAAAAGTCATGTACCAGACTAGCTAAACTGTGTGGCAGAGCTGCATAAATCTCAAAACTGGATGGACAGATATTCAAATGCTATATCAGGTAACAAAAAAAATATACAGTATCATAATAATATATATATATATTTATATTTATTGTTTTATTGTTCCCCTTAAAATCCATACCAGACCAAAGGGCCTGGTATGCTCTTGGAGGGGGAACCCATGCCATTTTTTTTTTTTAAATATGGCGTGGAGTTCCCATTCAAGATTATCAGAGCACAAGCCAGATGGCAATGTCGGATCAGTTAAGACGGCGATCTGACTTTGATCCGACTTCAGTGATATTCAATGGGCTGAAGTAGGATCAAAGTTGGACAGAAGTAGTGCAGGGAGCATTTTCAAAGTGGGACTGACTATTGTCAGACCAGTTAAGACGGCTCCCATAGGGAAACATTGCTTTTTACACGTCATTCGACATGAGCTCCCAATGTCGGAGTGTTTGTCGTACCAGTGTGTACCCAGCTTTATGCTGGGTTCACACTGGTACAACATACGCTCCGACTTTGGAAGCACATGTCGCATGAGGTATGTAGATCAATGATTCCCTATGAGAGCCATCTTAACTGGTCTGACACAAGTCGGTCCGACTTTGAAAAAGTTTCCTGCGCTACTTTGGTTCAACTTGGTCCTACTTCAGCCCATAGAATATCATTGAAGTCGGATCAAAATAGGATCCTTGTCCTAACCACCCGACTTGTGACATCCAACATGGTGATTACAGCAGCAGTAAAAGGAATTTATGTCACACTGGGATTGTTTTGATTGGTCAAAAGACAAGTCATAATATCTCAAAGTCGGAGCAAAATCTTATCTTGTTCATTCAAGTTGGATGGAAGTAGGACCAATGTCGCAGGGCAAAGTATGATGACAGTCATACAACAGTCGTGTCTACCAGTGTGAACGCGCACATGCCTCACACACCCATGAACTTTAATGGCATCCCAGTCTTAGGCCAGGTTCACACTGGTATGACACAACAGTCGTACCACCTTGGATCCGACTTTTCCCTGCTACTTGAAGTCCGACTTCAATGAACAGGGTCCGACTCTGATCCCTGACAATACCAGGCACTGTGTCTGGTAGGAATCTTTAGGGGGAACTCCATGCAAAATGTAAAAAAAAACAACATGGGTTCCCCCTCCAAGAGCATACCAGGCCCTTCGGTCTGGTATGGATTTTAAGAGGAACCCCTACGCCAAAAAATGGCATGGGCCCCCCCCCCCCAAATCCATACCAGACCCTTATATGAGCACAGTCTGGCCGGTCAGGAAGGGGGCTGGGGATGAGCCCAAACTGTACCAGGCCACAGGCCCTCAACATGGGGGGGTGGGTGCTATGGGGCAGGGGTGGCCCCAAAGCCCCTTGTCCCCATGTTGATGAGGACAAGGGCCTCTTCCTGACAACCCTGGCCGTTGGTTGTCGGAGTCTGCGGGCTGTGGGTTTATCAGAATCTGGAAGCCCCCTTTAACAAGGGGGCCCCCACCCTATGTGAATGAGTATGAGGTATGTTGTACCCCTACCCATTCACCTAAAAAAGTGTCAAAAATAAAACACATTACACATGTTTTTAAAGTAATTTATTATGGCAGCTCCGTCGTCTCTTCTGATCTCTTCTCCGCTCTCTGGCTCTTCTGAGTCCTCCGCTGACATCTTCTGCCTCTGTCGGTTCTTCTCCCCTCTCCAGTTCTTCTCTGCTCTCTCTCCGGTTCTTCTCCCTCTGTCCACTGTCTTCTGCCGGGTCTCCACTATATTCTTGCTCTTTGCTCGCTCTTTAGCTGGGTCTTCTCCGCTGTCTTCTTCCTTTGTTCTTCCTCCGATGTTGACTCAACACTCTCTCCTACTCTGCCTGGTGTGAAGTGTGTCACTACTTATATTGGCATGGGGCGGGGTCACTGCGTGATGTCATCTGGAGGCCACACCCCTTATGACTTCACCGCCCCTGGCATGAGGGGCTGTGACATCATAAGAGGCATGCCTCCGGTGACCCTGCCCCATGCCAATATAAGTAGTGGCACACCACGCACCTGGCATTAGAGCGGGAGAGAGCATCGAGTCAACATCGGAAGAAGAACAGAGGGAGAAGACAGTGGAGAAGACCAGGCAAAAGAGCGAGAAGAGAACCGACAGAAGACAGCGGACAGAGAGAGAAGAACCAGAGGGGAGAAGAGATCGGAAAAGACGACGGAGCTGCCATAATAATTTACTTTAAAAACATGTGTAATGTATTTTATTTTTTACACTTTTTTTTAGATGAAGGGGTAGGGGTACAACGTACCCCATACTCATTCACATAGGGTGGGGGGGCCAGGAACTGGGGGCCCCTTTGTTAAATGGGGCTTCCAGATTCCGATAAGCCCCCTGCCCACAGACACACAACCAATGATCAGGGTTGTCGGGAAGAGGCCCTTGTCCTCATCAACACGGGGACAAGGTGCTTTGGGGTGGGGTGGCGCAGGGCTCCCCCTCCTCCAAAGCACCCAACCCCCCTTGTTGAGGGCATGCGGCCTGGTACGGTTCAGAGGGGGGGTGCTGGCTCGTTCCCACCCCATTTCCTGACCTGCCGGGCTGTGTGCTCGGATAAGGGTCTAGTATGGATTTTGAGGGGACCCCCAGGCATTTTTTTTTCCGACGTGGGGGGTTTCCCTTAAAATCCATACCAGACAGAAGGGCCTAGTATGCTCTTGGAGGGGGAACCCATGCCGTTTTTTAAAAAAATTTGGCGTGGAGTTCCCCTTGAAGATCATCAGAGCACACGTCATATGCCAAAGTCGGATCAGTCAACACAACGATCCAACTTTGATCCGACTTCAGTGATATTCAATGGGCTGAAGTAGAATCAAAGTTGGACCAAAGTAGTGCAGGGAGCATTTTCAAAGTCGGACCTACGTGTCAGACCAGTTAAGAAGGCCCCCATAGGGAAACATTGAATTTCACACATCATGTGTCATGAGCTCCCAATATCGGAGTGTTTGTCGTACCAGTGTGAACATGGCTCTGGTCTGTAGGGTACAATATTGAGTTGGCCCACGCTTTGCAGCTATAACAGCTCTTCTGGGAAGACTGTCCACAAGGTTTAGGAGTGTGTCTTTGGGAATATTTGACCATTCTTCCAGAAGCGCATTTGTGAGGTCAGGCACGGCTATTGGATGAGAAGGCCTGGCTCGCAGTTTAACTCTAAGGCCGCGTACACACGGGCGGACTGTTCGCCCAACCTTGTCCGCTGAACAGTGTTTGGGCGGACAGTCCGCTCGTGTGTGGGCTTTCAGCGGACAGTTTCAGCGGACAGTTGGACGGACAAAGTCTTTCGGAAATTCCGAAAAACTGTCCGCTGAAACTGTGTTTGAGCGAACAGTCCGCCCGTGTGTGGGCCTGTCCGCTGTACTTTCGAAATGAGCGGACTGTTCCCGCTCGGAAAGTCCGCCCATTTCGAGCGCGTGTACAGGTAGGCGGGGCCCGCGACGGAGACGTCGCGGGCTCCGCCGCCTGGAATGGGCTTAAAGGGGAACCCCAACGCCGAAAAAAATCGGCGTGGGGGTTCCCCCAAAGTCCACACCAGACCCTTGTCCGAGCACGCTACCCGGCCGGCCAGGAAAGGGGGGCGAGCGAGCGCGCCCCCCCTCCTGAGCCGTACCAGGCCGCGTGCCCTCAACATGGGGGGGTGCCTTGGGGAAGGGGGGGCCGCGCGGCCCCCCCACCCCAAAGCACCTTGTCCCCATGTTGATGAGGACAAGGGCCTCTTCCCGACAACCCTGGCCGTTGGTTGTCGGGGTCTGCGGGCGGGAGGCTTATCGGAATCCGGGAGCCCCCTTTAATAAGGGGGCCCCCGGATACCGGCCCCCCACCCTATGTGAATGAGTATGGGGTACAATGTACCCCTACCCATTCACCTGTGAAATAAAGTACAAAAAAAAACACAACACAGGGGAAAAAATATTTTATTGCACAGCTCCGGGGGTCTTCCGTCTTCGGGGGTCTTCTCGCCGGACTCCTCCGCTATGTGTGTGTAGCTCTTTTACTAGCGGAGGAGTCCGGCTTTCTTCCTCCCCGCCGCCGGCCTCTTCTCCCGACTTCGGGGGTCTTGTCCCCCTCTTCGGTTCTTCTGCCGGGCCACCGCGCCTTCTTGTAGCTCTTTTACAGGCGGTGGCCCGGTCTTCTGTCGCCGCTGTCGCCGCCTTCCGTTCTTGTTCTTCTTGTTCTTCTTCTTCTTCTCCAGGCGATGTTGACACGTCGCTCCCTCCGGCCGGAATGCCAGAGCCGCGCTGTGCGGTCACTTATATAGTGACAATGGGGCGGGGTCACATGGTATATGTCACATGGGTTGGTCACATGGGTTGATGTCACATGGGGATATGACATCGTAAGGGGGCGGGGTCACCATGTGACCAACCCATGTGACATATACCATGTGACCCCGCCCCATTGTCACTATATAAGTGACCGCACAGCGCGGCTCTGGCATTCCGGCCGGAGGGAGCGACGTGTCAACATCGCCTGGAGAAGAAGAAGAAGAACAAGAAGAACAAGAACGGAAGGCGGCGACAGCGGCGACAGAAGACCGGGCCACCGCCTGTAAAAGAGCTACAAGAAGGCGCGGTGGCCCGGCAGAAGAACCGAAGGCGGCGACAGAAGAACGGAAGGCAGCGGCGACAGAAGACCGGGCCACCGCCTGTAAAAGAGCTACAAGAAGGCGCGGTGGCCCGGCAGAAGAACCGAAGAGGGGGACAAGACCCCCGAAGTCGGGAGAAGAGGCCGGCGGCGGGGAGGAAGAAAGCCGGACTCCTCCGCTAGTAAAAGAGCTACACACACATAGCGGAGGAGTCCGGCGAGAAGACCCCCGAAGACGGAAGACCCCCGGAGCTGTGCAATAAAATATTTTTTCCCCTGTGTTGTGTTTTTTTTTGTACTTTATTTCACAGGTGAATGGGTAGGGGTACATTGTACCCCATACTCATTCACATAGGGTGGGGGGCCGGTATCCGGGGGCCCCCTTATTAAAGGGGGCTCCCGGATTCCGATAAGCCTCCCGCCCGCAGACCCCGACAACCAACGGCCAGGGTTGTCGGGAAGAGGCCCTTGTCCTCATCAACATGGGGACAAGGTGCTTTGGGGTGGGGGGGCCGCGCGGCCCCCCCTTCCCCAAGGCACCCCCCCATGTTGAGGGCACGCGGCCTGGTACGGCTCAGGAGGGGGGGCGCGCTCGCTCGCCCCCCTTTCCTGGCCGGCCGGGTAGCGTGCTCGGACAAGGGTCTGGTGTGGACTTTGGGGGAACCCCCACGCCGATTTTTTTCGGCGTTGGGGTTCCCCTTTAAGCCCATTCCAGGCGGCGGAGCCCGCGAAGTCTCCTTCGCGGGCCCCGCCTACCTGTACACGCGCTCGAAATGGGCGGATTTGCCTCCTCCTTACGTGGGCGAGTCCGTTCATTTCAAAAGTTGAGCGAACTGTTTGCCCAACCTTGTTCGTCAAACAGTCCGCTCGTGTGTGGGCAAGTCCGCTCATGCAAATTTTGAGCGGACTGTTTGCCGAAACTGTTTGACGAACAAGGTTGGGCAAACAGTCCGCGCGTGTGTACGCGGCCTAATTCATCCCAAAGGTGTTCTATCGGGTTGGGGTCAGGACTCTGTGCAGGCTAGTCAAGTTCTCCACCCCAGACTCGCTCATCAATGTCTTTATGAACTTTGCTTTGTGCACTGGTCCAAATCATTTGGTGGAGGGAGGATTATGGTGTGGGGTTGATTTTCAGGAGTTGGACTTGGCCCCTTAGTTCCAGTGAAGGGAAGGCATCAGCATACCAAAATATTTTGGACCAATGCATGTTCCCAACTTTGTGGGAACAGTTTGGTTATGGCCCCTTCCTGTTCCAACATGACTATGCACCAGTGCACAAACAAGGTCCATAATGACATGGATGAGCAAGTTTGGGGTGGAGGAACTTGACTAGCCCGCTCAGAGTCCTGACTTCAACCCGATAGAACTCCTTTGGGATGAATCAGAATGGAGACTGTGATCCAGGCCTTCTCGTCCATATCAGTGCCTGACCTCACAAATGCGCCTCTGGAAGAATGATCAAACATTCCCATAGACACACTCCTAAACCTTGTGGACAGCCTTCCCAGAGCAGTTGAAACCGTGAAGCCCCATACACACTATCAGTTTTTCTGTTGAGTTTTTACTTCAAATTTGACAAAACCATATAATATCAAACCTTAGGAGTTTCAATGTGTATGCAAATAGGGCAGGCCCTTGCACTACATGGTTTTGGTAAACCTGAAGGAAAAACTCAGCAGAAAAACTTAAGGCCCATACACACGGTCGGACTTTTTGAGAACAAACATGCAAATTAGCTGTTTTGGAGCAACATCCGACTGTGTGTACGCTCCATCGGACAAACTTTTTCTGTTTTCATCGGACTTTTGTTGGCTGTGCGAACGGACAAACTTTCTGGCAACAAAAGTCCGATGGAGCAAAGTCCGACCGTGTGTATGCAAAAGCATCGGACTTTTGTACAAGGTACAAACACGCATGCTCAGAACCAATGCAAAAGATCAGACTACAATACAGAAGTTCACCAAAGGTGGCGCTGGAGTCATTGAACGTCCTCTTTTGAAGCGGCGTCAGTACGTTGTGACGTCATTACGTTCGTGTTTGTTGTCAAAAAGTCCGACCGTGTGTATGCAATACAAACTTGTGGACCACGCCCTTTGTACAAAAGTCCACGGAAAAGTTTGTACAAAGTCCGACCGTGTGTATGAGGCTTTATAGTGTGTATGGGGCTTTATAGTTGCAAATGGTGGGCCAATTCAATATTGAGCTCTACGGACTAATGCCCCATACATACGGTTGGACATTCCGACAACAAAATCCATTGGATTTTTTACGACAGATTTTGTGCCAAACTTGTCTTGCATACACACGGTCGGACAAAGTTGTCGGAAAATCTGATAGTTTTTAACAAGGTGACGTAAAACACGTACGTCGGGACTATAAACGGGCCAGTAGCCAATAGCTGTAGTCTCTTAATTTATTCCGAGCATGCGTGGCACTTTGTCCGTCGGAATTGTCTACACACGATCGGAATTTAAGCGATTGGATTTTTTTGTCGGAAAATTTTGGATCCTGCTCTCAAACTTTGTGTGTCAGAAATTCCGACAGAAAAAGTCTGATGGAGCCCACACAAGATCGAATTTTCCAACAACACGATCCGTTCGCACATTTTCCGTCGGACAGGGCATAAGACAGGGCAAGGCAGTGTGTACAGGGCATAAGACAGGGATGCCATTAAAGTTCATGCGTGTGTAAAGGAAAGCGTCTCAATAGTTTTAGTAGTATAGTGTATAAGTAAGTGCTGCAGCACATATTTATTTTCAGTGGGAGACTATAGTACTGGGTTCTGAAGCGAATACTGTATATTTAAAAAAACGCAGCTGAATTAAAAATACTAATTATATTTTTCGATTTATTTATTTATTTATTTATTTATTTTGGATTGTAGAGATAAAGGGTAAAGGGTCATCACTACTTTTGGTAATATAGTGTGTGTGTGTATATATATATATATATATATATATATATATATATATATATATACACTGTGTATATATATATACACATATACACACACATATATATATATATATATACATACACAGTGTATGTATATATATATATATATATATATATATATATATATATATATATATATATATATATATATATATATCTATATATCTATATATCTCTATATATATATATATATATACATATATATATATATATATATATATATACAGTGCCTTGCGAAAGTATTCGGCCCCCTTGAACTTTTCAACCTTTTGCCACATTTCAGGCTTCAAACATAAAGATATAAAATTAAAAATTTTTGTGAAGAATCACCAACAAGTGGGACACAATTGTGAAGTGGAACAAAATCTATTGGATAATTTAAACTTTTTTAGCAAATAAAAAACTGAAAAGTGGTGCGTGCAAAATTATTCGGCCCCTTTACTTTCAGTGCAGCAAACTCACTCCAGAAGTTCAGCGAGGATCTCTGAATGATCCAATGTTGTCCTAAATGACTGATGGTGATAAATAGAATCCACCTGTGTGTAATCAAGTCTCTGTATAAATGCACCTGCTCTGTGATAGACTCAGGGTTCTGTTGAAAGCGCAGAGAGCATCATGAAGACCAAGGAACACACCAGGCAGGTCCGTAATACTGTTGTGGAGAAGTTCAAAACCCGATTTGGATACAAAAAGATTTCCCAAGCTTTAAACATCCCAAGGAGCACTGTGCAAGTGATCATTTTGAAATGGAAGGAGTATCAGACCACTGCAAATCTACCAAGACCTGGCCGTCCCTCTAAACTTTCAGCTCAGACAAGTAGAAGACTGATCAGAGATGCAGCCAAGAGGCCCATGATCGCTCTGGATGAACTGCAGAGAACTACAGCTGAGGTGGGAGAGTCTGTCCATAGGACAACAATCAGTCGTACACTGCACAAATCTGGCCTTTAAGGAAGAGTGGCAAGAAGAAAGACATTTCTCAAAGATATCCATAAAAAGTCTCGTCTAAAGTTTGCCACAAGCCACCTGGGAGACACACCAAACATGTGGAAGAAGTTGCTCTGGTCAGATGAAACCAAAATCGAACTTTTTGCCCACAATGCAAAACGATATGTTTGGCGTAAAAGCAACACAGCTCATCACCCTCAACACACCATCCCCACTGTCAAACATGGTGGTGGCAGCATCATGGTTTGGGCCTGCTTTTCTTCAGCAGGGACAGGGAAGATGGTTAAAATTGAGGGGAAGATGGATGCAGCCAAATACAGGACCACTCTGGACGAAAAACCTGTTGGAGTCTGCAAAAGACCTGAAACTGGGACGGAGATTTATCTTCCAACAAGGCAATGATCCCAAACATACAGCAAAATCTACAAAGGAATGGTTCACAAATAAACGTATCCAGGTGTTAGAATGGCCAAGTCAAAGTCCAGACCTGAATCCAATCGAGAATCTGTGGAAAGAGCTGAAAACTGCTGTTCACAAACGCTCTCCATCCAACCTCACTGAGCTCGAGCTGTTTTGCAAGGAAGAATGGGCAAGAATTTCAGTCTCTCGATGTGCAAAACTGATAGAGACATACCCCAAGCGACTTGCAGCTGTAATCGCAGCAAAAGGTGGCTCTACAAAGTATTAACGCAAGGGGGCCGAATAATTTTGCACGCCCCACTTTTCATTTTTTTATTAGTTAAAAAAGTTTCAAAAATCCAATAGATTTCGTTCCACTTCACAATTGTGTCCCACTTGTTGGTGATTCTTCACAAAAAATAAAAATTTTATATCTTTATGTTTGAAGCCTGAAATGTGGCAAAAGGTTGAAAAGTTCAAGGGGGCCGAATACTTTCGCAAGGCACTGTATATACACACACACACACTATATTACCAAAAGTAGTATATATAATATACAAAGTAGTATATATAATATACAAAGTAGTACTATATAATATACAAAGTAGTACTATATAATATACATACATATATATATATATATATATATATATATATATATATATATATATATATATACACTGTATATATAGACACACATTTGTAACTTAAATTACAGCAGTCCTTGAGCCACAGATTTTCCTGATTTATACTATAGATCATTTTACCAGTTCATTGAAGAAGGAGATACACAATATTCAGGAGTCAAAAGAACTTTCACTTGTGTTTTTTTTTTTCCTTTTCTAATTATCCACTATAACACCTGGATATTAATCATATTTCACTCAAAGAAACTCAATTATCTGCCTATTTGAATTTATTTATGTGAGCTGAAGAAACCAGTGGCTCAGTCAAGAGAAAATGAGATGTCAGCCATCATTACCAAGAGAACAGAACTTCTAATGGTAGAACACTTCAGGTGGAATTAGACTTGGAAAAAAAGGCATTTTATTAGACTGCACATTATACTGATAAATAAAACTATAGTTTGGCACTCAAGGCAGTGAATAAGTGAATATTGAGATGTAAATAATCTAAACCATTTGTGAAATGGAAAGCAGAAAAAATAACCCAACATATTAGTCCATTATAGTGGAAAAAATGCTGAAAAAATCTAAAAATTTAAATAAGCCAAACCATGTGCAAATACACAACATATTAGTCCATCTTCGTTAGAATCATCAACTTGGTGTGAATAAATATCAACACAAGTGCATAAGTGAAAATAGTGAATCTTGAAAGTGCTTGATCATGTAGTAAAGTAAGGTTGGCAGGCTTACCGAATGAGGTGGACAACGTACCCTACAGCACATGGGTCAAACAGGCATGATGAGGACATTGCCTCAATGGGGTATGAAGCAGTAAAATTTGAGGTGGAGCTCGAGGATGGATGATGGATAATCCTACTTTCAAACAAACTAACTACAAAGCATGTGGTAAGTGTTAAACCATTCCAGCAGTATTAGACATGAAAGACAAATTAATCCATATAGTGTAATACCGTAAGGTCTTTTATTTAAAAAAAGAGGGGTTCATACAGATTTGTAGATAAAAACATGCTTGTTTTTAGATAGGTAAAAAGTGATTGTCACAAATGTAACCTGACACGTTTTGTCCACATGGACATCATCTGGGGTGTGAGTATCGTCTGCAAGGTATTTATGGAAAAACTCGCCAATCAACGATTTGTCTTAAAATTGGTCACAGGGGACACCAGGGACCATTATCACACTAGACCAAGATGGCCAAGATGGTGTCGGCATACGTTCCATATGTTCCATACGTTATTGGATAAACAGGCTGAAGTGGCGTCAGCGAGCATTCCACGCCTCGCTCACAAGGTCCGCCAATATTGGATAAAGGGCGGAAATGACGTCCTGGGTTCCGCACCTCCCTCAACGGCACATCGTAGAGTGGATGTGAGTCAATGCGCTCCATGACTTGCTCTCGTGATCACCCGTTGAAAAGTTTAAGTTCTGAAGTGGCATAGAGCGCTCCACGTTTCACACTCAATCTTCTATCAGTGAATGAGAGGCGGAAACATCACAGATAGGCTCTACAATGCCATTCGAGTCTAATTGGTCCATAACATAATTTTAGGAGGGTGGATGCACATGACACCAACCACTCACCCCACATCGAGCCATATACATACAGATGGCATCAAATGTTCCACTCCGCAATCCACCGCGCGTCTTCCCCCATGAACTAAACATGGGAACAGATATTGTGGAATAACGGCCCTCCATGGAGAAATAAACCAGTCTATTGCTAGAAACTGAGTGCCGGTTGGGTCCTTATAGTGAAAACGTGCATAGTGTTTAACAATGGTGCGTTTCATCTTTTCCCAGTCTTATACTGGAAATATTTTCATTAACCCTGATTGAAAAACTGTGTGTGGTCCTCCACAAATAGTGTTTCCCACATGGGTAAGTGATCAAATACGCAACGTGAATAGTGGCACACGTGATGAATGGTTTGATGAGATAAGATGTATGAGTGCCATTTGATGCAAAGGAGGTAGTTTTCTTTCTCCCAAGTGTGTTATGGAGACAGACATTGCATTTTTTACATGGAAAGTAGCCCTTCAGATCATGAAAAAACGTGGGTCCAGAAGGGGGATTAATAATATTGGGAGCAATCTGCATTTGGAGTGATCTGGTAAACAACGGCCCAATTATATGGTCATTCTTCAGTATCCTTCAGTGTTTACTGAAGATGTGTTTAATTTCTTGGTGTTGAATGGAGAAGGACATGAAGAGTGACCATTTAAAATCCCTTGATTGTCTTTTGATTTTAGACTGGGGATTGTTGTGAAATAGTTCTCCTCTGTCCAAATTATGTACTCTATGTATTTCTTGAACAAGATCACATTGGGGGTAATTCCTATTCAAGGAATTTATCTCTAACCAAGGCTGCCCTAAATTGGCTAGACTGGGGGCAAATTTAGCCCCCATAGCCACACCCTTTTCTTGGAGATAAAATTGGCCATTAAACCAAAAATAATTTTGGCTTGCGGCGAAGGACAACAATTCCATGATAAATGATTTCTGGCTAAGGGGGAGAAGTGTACCTTGTAATAGATAATATTGGACTGCTTGAAAACCGAGTTGATGAGAGATATGTGTTTACAAAGACGCCACGTCCGCCGCAACCAACAGGCAACCTTCAGGAACCTCAATATGGGACAACAATTGGATGGTGTCTTTAGTGTCCTTTAAATAAGAGGGTCCCTGTTTGACCAGAGGTTGTAGAAAGATTGATGTATCTCCCTATTCTTTAAGTGACTGAATCTATCCCGCTGACAATGGGACGTCCAGGGGTTTTGTGGCATGTTTGTGTATCTTTGGGAGATAATAGATAGTGGGTATGCAGGGAGCTAATGGAACTAGGAAGGTATACTCTTTTTTTGTTTAGAATAAAATTGAGAAAACCTTGTTTAACAATGATCCCCAAATCTTTTTTGAAACAATTAGTAGGGTCAAAAGGTGATGGACTGTATGTTTTGCGATCATTTAGGATGTTTAACCACTTCCCAACCAGCGCACAACGATGCATGACAGGCATATGGGCATACAGGGACGTCCCTTTAAGAATGCCATCGCGTGTACGTGCGCCGGTCGGGACCCCCGTGAGTCTGGGTCCCACGGACTCGATCGCCATGGGGATACCCGCCATCGGAGGCTGAACGGGGAGATGCGGAAGTAAACAGCATCTCCCCGTTCTCCCAAGCAACAAGTAACACTGATCTCTGCTCCCTGTGATTGGAGCAGAGATCAGTGTTCACTAACACACAGCCACGCCCCCCACAGTTAGTAACATGCCCCTAGGACACACTTAACCCCTACACTGCCACCCCCTGGTTAACCCCTTCACTGCCAGTGTCATTTACACATGAATCAGTGCGTTTGTATAGCACTGATTGCTGTATAAATGACAATGGCCCCAAAAATGTGCGATGTGTCCGCCATAATGTCGCAGTCACAATAAAAATTGCTGATCGCCGCCATTACTATTTTAAAAAAAATGATTAATAAAAATACCATAAAACTATCCCCTATTTTGTAAACACTATACATTTTGCGAAAATCAATCAATAATCGCTTATTGCGATTTTTTTTTTTTTTTACCAAAAATATGTAGAAGAATACGTATTGGCCTAAACTGAGGAAAAAAATTTTTTTTTATATATATATATTTTTGGGGGATAGTTATTATAGCAAAAAGTAAAAAATAATGCGTTTTTTTTCAAAATTGTTGCTCTTTTTTTGTTTATAGCGCAAAAAATAAAAACCGCAGGGGTGATCAAATACCATCAAAAGAAAGCTCTATTTGTGGAAAAAAAGGATGTCAATTTTGTTTGGGAGCCAGGTGGCACGACCACACAATTGTCAGTTAAAACAACACAGTGCCGAATCGCAAAAAATGGTCTGGTCTTAAGCCAGCAAAATGGTCTGGTCTGAAAGTGGTTAACATCTCGTTTTCATAATCGCATTTATCTAAAATGACGATGGCACCACCCTTATCTGCTGGGCGTACTACTTAATCTTTTTTCTCACATATTGTAGTTGTTTTAACCCAGCTTTGACAGATGGATTATTGTAGGGTTTCTTAATTACCAATGCATCTAAGTGGGTGCGAAGAGGTTGGACACTTCCAAGCTAAGTCCCCTTAGTCTTTCATCAGCCGTCAATTACTCACAGAAGTCCTGAGAGCATTACAAAAACTACTTTTCCCAAAGCCAGTGGGAAACTTCAAGGGACCTCAGTGAAGGAGCTAGTTGAGAGTCCTGAAGAGGAAACTGCGCTCCAAACCCAAAAGAAGAGGCAAGAAAAGGAAAGGACACACGTTATCTGTTACCTCTACACCATCTTTACCTAAAAAAGGGAAAGAAACAAAATCCTCAGGGAACACAGAGGCAGGAAATCAATGCACACCTCCCTGAACGAATAGTTAGACCAACTTTGCTGTTTCCAAGGAGGTTGGTTAGGGCAAACTATAGAGTTACCTCTGAAAAACCTACCAAAGAACTTAGTGGGGCCCTCCCCTATAGTCTCGGTACAAGTTGAGGGCATCTATAGACAAGACTTACTGGATACTGGAGCTCAGGTGACGTTGCTGGGACTTTTACCACAAGCACTTGAAGCATATCACTTTGTGCAAGCTCAAGGAGTTGGAGATCTGGGGCATAGGGACCCAGAAGTGCCCATACGATAGATACATACCCATAAAGATAACTTTCAATCCTACCATGGCAGATAAACCAGAGACTTTCAACGCGTTGGCTGCCATCTGTCCCTGACCTCTTGGGATAGGCCAAAATTCCTTGTTGATAGGCACCAACACCAACATTGTGAGGAGAATACTCACTCCTCTGACCTTGGAGGGCACTCCAATATTTATTTATTTATTTATCCTCAGCTGAGGTAGGCATTCCAGCGAGTGTTACAAGAGAAAAAGGCACCTGCTGAAGGAGTGGGAAGATTGTGGCGATTGGATACCCAGGAAAAGGTGTTGCAGCCTGGGGAGAGGACATGTCTAAAAGCCATGGTCAAGCTGTCATGGGACCAGCCGGGGCCCTTACGTGGTCATGGAGGCTGATTCAGCAGAGGAGGAGGCTGGAATAGGTCCCAGAGATCGTACCCACTTGGGCCTTACTAAGAAACGGTGGACGAATTCCTGTCAGTGTTAGAAACATCACTAGTCACCCAATCAGCTTGGAGCTCCATATGGTGATCGGAAAAGTGAGTGCTGCCATGGGAGAAAATGTTCTCCAAAAATGACTTTGATGTGGGCTGTGCCAGGAGTGCTCAACATTAAATTAGACTGACCGAAGATAAGCCTTTTCCAGAAAGGGCCAGGCGAATCCTTGTGTGTGATCTAAAGGATCTTCAAGAGCAGCTGCCTGAATTGAAGAGATCAGGGCTCATTACAGCAGAGTTCCAGCTGCAAAATTGTTTGCTTTTAAACACTAACACTGCAGCTGCTGACTTTAATAAGGACACTTACCTGTCCAGGGAGCCCACGATGTCGCCCCCCCCGAGGCCGATCCATCCATTGGGTGCAGTCGCCTCCATACCAACTAAGGGAAACCGGCAGCGAAGCATGAGGGCTGAAGGCTTCAGGTTTCCTACTGCACCCGTGAATGGCCCATCATCTTCTGGGACACACTAAGGACCCAGAAGGCAGCGGGGGAGAAGAGAATGTGACACCCTGGGCCGCGGTGATGCTGGGGCAGAAGTATACAAGGTACTTCATAAAAGGTAAGCATCCAGATGACAGAGAAAAGACGGACTTCATCAGCCCTCTAGGGTTTTTCAAGTTTGACCGAATGCCACAGGGATTAACAGGGGCCCCTGCTACTTTCCAGAGACTGATGGAGAATACTGTGGGTGATATGAACTTGGTAGAAGTGCTAGTCTATCTTGATATCATGATATAATTGTGTTCAGCAAAACGTTGGAGGAGCATGAAGCTCGGATGGAGAAACATTTCAATCGTGTACACGCTGAGGGGTTGAAGTTGTCTTTAGAAAAGTGCCTGTTCTACCAGACCTCAGTCACATGCCTAGGGCATGTGGTGTCAGCCAAGGGGGTAGCAACTGACCCTCAAAAGTTGGAGGCTGTAACTTCCCGGCCTCACCCAAATCCCATCACGGAATTGAGGCCATTCTTGGGTTTCTGCTCGTACTGTAGGAGATTTGTGAAGAACTTCTCACAGATTTCCCGGCTGTCTATTCAGGAACAACGGACAGCGAAGTGTGAAAGGTCTTTTGAATGGCTGAAGGAGAGCCTGGTTGAAGCACTGGTGTCGGCCTACGTGGATCCTTCTAACCCCTATGAATTACCCGTGGATGCCAGCAGAGATGGCCTTGGAGGAGTATTGTACCATAGGTTAGAGGGGAAAGTCCGCCCAGTGGCCTATGTGAGTCGCAGCCTCGCCCCCCCCCCTGAAAAAAATTATCCTGTGCATAAATTGGAGTTCTTGGCCCTCAAGTGGGCTGTGGTAGATAAGCTACGTGACTATCTGTATGGGGCTACCTTTGTGGTGAAGACTAACAACAACCCATTGACTTACCTACTGTCCACTGCAAAGTTTGTCTCCACTGGGCATCGGTGGCTGGCAGCTCTGTCAGAGTTTCAGTTCAGCTTGAAATACCGTCCTGGTGTGGGAAACAGAGATGCTGATGCCCTTTATTGAAGGCCTCACTCTATCAAGGCTGGATGGAAGAGTTGGGTTAATTTACCTCTCGAAGGAGTACAGGCCGTGTGTCAAGGAGTAGAGTATAAACAAAGAGGAGTCATAGAGGCTGAAGCCGTAAGAGTCACCTCCTTGGGTGTACAGAAGTACTACTGTAATTTGATCCAAGTACACAGCCAAGAATTGCCTCAGTTGACAGAAACAGGATATGAGACAGGATCAACGGGAAGATCCATTGGGGAGTCTGATAAGGAAATCGCTATCCACCCAAGACCCTCAGATACTGGCGTAGTCCACAGAGAGTGGGAGCCAATGAAGTTGGACGATGGGGTCATATATCGAAAAGGTCCCTCTGAGGAACCAGGAGGTGTGAGTCAACTGTTCCTCCCTGAAAAACAGTATCTGTGTTGACTGCCCTTCATGATGATCATGGTCACTTAGACCCAGTCAGAACTTTCAAGCTCGTCAGGGGTCGATTTTGCTGGTCGCCTATGAGAACGGAGGTGGAAAGCTACTTTCGCTCTTGCATCAGATGCATTCAGAGAAAGACCTTACTAGGCAGGGCAGCCCCAATGAGCCATCTTCAAAGTGAGGGACCCATGGAATCGGTGTGCATTTATTTCTTGTGTCTGGAGCCTGGCCTGAGTGAACGCAGTAATGTCCTGGTTGTAACAGATCATTTCACTTGATATGATCAAGCTTTTCCCACCAGGGATCAACAAGCTAGTACGGTGTCAGACTGTAGTGGAGAAGTTCTTTGTTCATTACGGGTTGCCTCAGTGCCTACATTTGGATCAAGGTCAGGATTTTTAGAGCAAACTGATCAGAAGACAATGTGAACTCTTAAGCATAAAGAAATCCGGGACTACTCCTTACCATCCACAAGTGGATACACAACTGGAGCGCTTCAACCGTACCCTGCTGAACATGTTGGGGACCCTCCCATTAGAGAAGAAACAGAATTGGGGTGACATGCAGTAGTCCATGCTTATAATAGCACCTCAAATGATTCTACTGGATTCTCACCCTACAAGTTAATGTTCGGGATAGAAGCATGTCTACCTATGGATCTGGCTTTTGGAACATCACTAGATCACACCTCCCAAGCTTCTTATAGGGGGTATATTGACAGACTTCGTAAGAATCTAAAAGTGGCTTATGAGGAAGCCAAGGAGGCCTCTACCATCAGAGAACAAAGGAACAAGAAAAACTTTGATCTCAGAGTGTGGGTCCAGGATCTACAACCTGGAGATCGAGTGTTGTTGCGCAATCTAGGGGTGCCAGGGAAGCATAAGCTGGCTAATCAATGGCATTCCCAACCCTACATTATCTGTAAATGACTATCTGGGCTCCCCGTGTACCAGATTCAGCCTGAAGGGAGGACTGGCCCTATCAAGACCTGGCATCAAAACCATTTTCTGTCCATATCAGAAGCTGTTGGAGTACCCTTACCCCCTTGCTTAGAGACTTATCAGTCTCTAATGCTGAGGCCTAGGGCCCAGAAAACTTGCCCACCCATACTCCCCGATGAGGAGAGTGACGATGAAGAGTTAACCCTTGATTGGTTGTGGGTTTCTCCTTCGAAAGATGATCCCATTGTCCCTGGTACTGAGGAAGAAGACCATAAAAGAACAAACTTTAGAAGGAGAATATGTCTCCCTTTGCCTGAAGTTGAGACATTAGGTCCTCACCCACCCACCCACCCACCAAGGGAAGATGAGGAGGTCCAGGTGGAACCCAGTGAAGTGCCGAGTGTAATGGATGCTCCCATTCCTCCTACTAACCTCGCAAGGAGAGAGATGGTCCCTGAACAGAACCAGAGCCTGAACTAGAACTTGAACCTGAATCTGGATGCAGTTTCTGGGGAATAGAACAGGGACCAGAGCCACTGGAAAACATCTACTCCAGGTTGAGACAGAGGCTATGCCCTCCAAATGCAATTGGAGAAATTTCTGACAAACTTATACCCACGGCTCAACGTTCCAGTCAAGCACTTCCCTCCTTTATTGAACCTTTAGTAAAGGATGACCTTGATCCACCTCCTGACACTACTGGGTGGGCCACTGACCTTTTATTGGCTTGTCACAAATTACTATGACTTCACCTGAGAATGTATATAATTTGCTGTTAGTAGATCCTTCATTGTTACAATTTCTAATTTATCAGATGATTAACTATTCAGTTTATAATACAGTAAAGTGAACCCACAGGACAGGTTGTGATCCGTCTTTAGGGACCAAAGACTTTGAAGTGGGGGGAAGATGTAGCAATATGGACTACAATTATAAAGTACAGTGCTCCTCTGGTATTCCTATGCATTGTATGTCCCTCTAGTGCCCAGTGTTATCAACTGACATCATGTTTGTGAGCCAAGCTAAAGGGATTGTGGGATGAGTAGTTCCTCAGACTGTTAATTGCTTTACATGACTCCGCACCTGGACTACATATCCCAGGGATCTTTGCTGCCATCGGAGAGATTGCTGGGAGGAACTATATAAGAAGTAAAAGCCCTACCCTGCAGTCTCCTTCTCCTGAGCCTAATGCAAGACGGACCTCTCTGTGCAAGGATAGAGAGGTCACGGCATACCACACAGTGTACCACAGTCCGACTTGAGCGAGAGGGGCCTAGTGCTGCTTGCTGTTTGTCGGACATCGATTCAGCACCACCTCGGCCGGCTGCCAACCTGTGTTTAGAACTTTGCATCGGTAGATTGATTCGGCGTATCCACTGCATGAGTGTCGCTACAGGAGCTGCTGTCCGGAGGGTCCTAAATTGGCCTGGTGGCTTGTGAGAGGGCAATCTCCCACCTTTTACATATCCTTTTCTCACGGTTTCACTGGGACACTTTGCACAGACATCTTTACCTTGGAAATATTTTGCTGAACTTATCTTGAACACTGAGCATAGACACCTTTAGCTACTATCATTTCAATAAATCTTATTTCTTGCTATTACACCTTATTGGATACAATTAAAAGCTCCTACATGCCGGCGAAAACCATCAGCTCTGCAACAGGGACATTGCTGTCATTATTGTTACAAGGGTCCTTATACTATTGCCATTAAGTCTGACCCCTCATTAGGGTTGAAGGTTTATAGGCTGGCCTAGGTTTTCCATTTTAGAAGTTTTGTCAGTATAACTTTCAGGTGCAAGCAGAATTCCACTGTACATGTGTATGTACTAGACTGTTTACCTGCAGATATTTGGATTGTGTTATTTGGAGTAATTCCTTTGCTGAGTTGGCACTGTTGCTCAAAACTCTGCAGATCTATTACCTCCCCTGTGACAATATCTTCCCTGAACTGTTCCAGTAAACATTACCAGAACATAAACACACAGAGTTGTCTGATTTATTGCTTTAAGGTGGTGAAAAGATGTCTGACCCTATAGGGGTTGATTTATTAAAGGTAAATCCACTTTGCACTGCAAGTGCACTTGAAAGTGCACTTGACTCTTGAAAGTGCACTGAAAGTGGGGGCATGCAAGGAAAATAAAAAACAGGATTTTAGCTTGCACATGATTGAATGATAAAATCTGCAGAGCTTCCCCTCATTTCAGATCTTCCCCTCAGAGCTACAGCGACTGCACTTCCAAGTGCACTTATAGTGCAAAGTGAATTTGCCTTTCATAGATAACCCCCATAGTGTCAGGTGGGTTGGAATGTTCATCAGGTCATGGCAGTGCAGATGAGCAGGTAATTTCAAGCAGTCCCTTGGGGGGTCATGCTACATATACACTATATTACCAAAAGTATTGGGACATCTGCCTTTACACGCACATGAACTTTAATGGTATCCAAGTCTTAGTTCATAGGGTTCAATATTGAGCTAGCCCATCCTTTACAGCTATAAGAGCTTCAACCCTTCTTGGAAGGCTGTCCACAAGGTTTAGGAGTGTGTCTATTGGAATTTTTGACCATTCTTCCTTTGCATAAAGCGACATATAAAACAGAATAGCATGTAAATCAATGCCAGAGTGCATCAATCATCAAGCACTAGTGCTGGAACATGGAGCAAGGCCATAACCCTGTAAAATCTACAGCTGAGCAAATCCTAACTTATACTATGTGACTTCTTCGACTCTCAGCAGCCAGAGTGGAAAGGGAATAAAAGGAAAGATAAGTACGGCGCCACCCCCGTTGGTTTACTAATCACAGGTTCACTTTAAGCTATGCCAACTAGATAGCACAACTGATAAAGTTAATTAGTGTGAGATAAACAAGCAATTATTACGATACAATACAATTCTGAATTTCTCAACGTGAAAATCTGCCCATTTAATGTAGATAAAAACCCACAGTAGACCATCTCTGCAGGGATCTGATTATTAGAGATAGGCCCAGCTGTATTAAAAATAGAATTAAATGAAAAAAAAAAAAAAAAAACATTGGTGATTTGTATTAATATATACTGAGTAGGATAAAAAATAAATTATCGGGGCTGCCTGTGGGGGTTTTTCGCGTTTGCGAGCGCGGCTTAAATCAGACCTAATGGAAAGAAAAGGGATTTGTAACGGGGAGGAGAGATGCTGCGGAAAAAAATAAAAAATAAAGAGATGACAGACCAATGTTTATGGCTCAATTTACTACCAGAATGTGAATTAGCACATGCGAATTAAATTGTACTTTCTCCTCCGCAGTCTACATTCGTCTATTTACAAAGTGAGGTCTTCCAATTAGTCAAGGGGAAAATCAATTTCCAAGGCAGAAAATAGGTTAAAGAACAACTCCAAAGCCTTATTATTATAAAGCCGCTTTATAAGCCCCTACGCCATTGCTGGAAGGATATAAATTGTTTATAAGTACAATTTACTTTCATTTCCACCCGCCATAAATATTCAGTGTTACAGACGAACATAAATTATACCTTGTCGCACGGCATGCATAAATTCATTCGTACAAACGCTCGGCATCCGGCTCGCGCAGCAAAAGCATGGCACCAACTAGTGGCTGACTTTTCAAAGAAATGTTAATTAAATAAGTTTTTTAAATCTGAACTCCGGGCACATATTTAATGAAAATATGCAGCTCTACACATATACTGTATTTTTTTTAACAATGCAAGCAGTAAGAGTACCTAATTTTGCTTGGTATCGATCCTTACAGCCCATTTACAACAGAGCTCAGACTGAGACTGAGATTATCCTTTCCCCTTCCTGTTTTGGTGTTATTTGCAGTGCCATTATCTGAAATAAATGTATGTTGGATTCAACTTTGGGGTCTAGTCACTAAAGGTTACCACGTGCGATATGAAAATCACATGACTCATTTTTCAGAAATATTGCATGAGATAATAAAAGAGTCAATTCATCAAAGTAAATTATCAAATGGGAGGTTAATACCGCACGTTTGTTAAAATAGTGAGATATATACTGCAAAAAAATCACTGATGTGAATGTGCAATATGCAGGTGCATCTCAAATAAATAGAATATCATCAAAAAGTTTATTTATTTAAGTAATTAAATTTAAAAAGTAAAACTCATATATATTATATAGATGTGTAAGTCCTTATACACACGGTTGGACATTCCGACAACCAAATCCGTCGGATTTTGTCCGAAACTGGTGTTGCATACACAACTTTTCCCGTCGGAAAAAGTTGTCGGAAAATCCGATCGTTCAGAACGTGATGACGTTATTTCGTTACGACGGGACTACGTTCAGGCTAGTAGCCAATAGCTTTGGTCTAGGATTTTGATCTGAGCATGCGTGGCACTTTGTCCGTCGGAGTAGGCTACACATGATCAGAGTATGTCCAATAGGAGCATTTTGTCGGAAAATTTTACCAGCAAGTTGGAAAAGGGGGTAGTAAAAACAGACTGGCCTAGGAATTTGATCTGAGCATGCGTGGCACTTTGTCCGATCAGAATTCTCTACAAACAATCGGATCATGTTGTCGGAAAATTTTATAGCCCAGCTCTAAAACTTTGTTGGTCGGATATTCCGACGGAAACAGTCCGACGGAGCCCACACGCGGTCGGATTATCCGACAACACGGTCCGATCGGACATTTTCCGTCGGAATGTCCGACTGTGTGTACAGGGGCTTACACACAGAGTGATACATTTCAAGCATTTTTTTCTTTTAATTTTCATGATTATGGCTTACAGCTCGTGAAAACCCAAAATTCAGTATCTCAGAAAATTTTAATATTACATAAGACCAATAAAAAAAAAGTATTTTTAATACAGAAATGTTGGCTTACTGAAAAGTACAGTATGTCCATATGCAATATGTATGCACTCAATACTTAATCGGGGATCCTTTGGCATGAATTAGTACATCATGGCATGGAGGTGATCAGCCTGTGGCACTGCTGAGGTGTTATGAAATCCCAGTTTACTTCTATAGCGGTCTTCAACTCGTCTGCAATGTTGGGTCTGGAATCTCTCATCTTTTTCTTGACAATACCCCACAGATTCTCTATAGCAGGGGTGTCCAAGCTTTTGAAGAGCGAGGGCCACCTAAGCGACTTGGTAACCGGTCGCGGGCCACAATGAGCAGAGCGGGTGCATGGCAACCCACTCTACTCTATAGAGCCCACTCTACTTTTTTTTCTTTTTGCGGATCGGATTGGAGGTAGGCGTTTGTAAAAGTCCATTTAAATCTTCTACTTTTTAGAGGTGAATGGAGGGTCCAATTGGGTCAGACTGACCGTGTGAAAGAGGCCTAAGACTCAGTGTAGGTAACCCTCAGGTGCACCGCTCTGCACCTGCGGATCAGTTTGAAAGCAGCCCAGTAACCACTGCAGAACAGATATGCCCATATATACACTGTGATTTTAGTGATAAACAAAGCCCCCGTACACACGGTCGGACATTCTCACAACAAAATCCGTCAGATTTTTTCCAACAGATTTTGTCCGAAACTGGTGTTGCATACACACAGTCGGACAAAGTTGTCGGAAAATCCGATCGTTCGTAACGTGATGATGTTAGCTCGTTATGACGGAACTACATTCAGGCTAGTAGCCAATAGCTTTGGTCTAGGAATTTGATCTGAGCATGCGTGACACTTTGTCCGATGGGAATTCTCTACAAATGATCGGACAAAGTCCGATCGAATCATGTTGTCGGAAAATTTTATATCCAGCTCTCAAACTTTGTTGGTCGGACATTCCGAGGGAAAAAGTCAGATGAAGCCCACACGTGGTTGGATTATCTGACAACACGGTCCGATCGGACATTTTCCGTCGGAATGTCCAACCGTGTGTACAAGGGCTCACTATTAATAACAGTATTCTATTCCACCACAGAGCTGGAGGTTGCGGGCCACATCAAAGGGCTCTACCGGCCACATGTGGCCCCCAGGCCACTTGTTGGGCACCCCTGCTCTATGGGGTTTAGGTTAGGTGAGTTTTCTGGCCAATCAAGCACAGTGATGTCATGATCGTAAACCAGGTATTGGTACTTTTGGAAGTGTGGGCAGGTGCCAAGTCCTGCTGGAAAATAAAATCAGCATCTCCATTAAGCAGGGTCCCCATCAGAATCCCCTTTTTATCAGGGTCTGCATCATAGTCCCCTTTTACATCAAGGGCCCTATCAGAGTCCTTCTTACATCAGGGTCCACATCAGATTCACCTTTTACATCAGTGTCCCCAATAGAGTTCCCGCTTATACCAGAGTCCGCCTTACATCAGAACCCTCATCAGAGTCCACCTGACATCAGGGTACTCAACAGAGTGAGACTTACATCAGAACCCCTCTTCTTTATATCAGGGTCCTGCGTACATCAAGGGCCCCATCAGAGTCCCCCTTAGATCAGGGTCTCCATCATAGTTGCTCTTACATTGGGGGGCTCCATCAGAGTACTTCTTACATCAGGGTCCCCCTTACATTAGGTCCTCATCAGATCCCCTTAAAAACAAGAAAAGAGGGTGCACCAGGCTTGCGCATTACCCTTACCATGACATTTTATTTAATAAATAAAACGAATGTGTACTCAAAAAGCATATCAGTATCCACAGTGTCATAAGCAGCCAGGATCCTTGAAGATTTCCCAAACACAAGGAAGACTTCACAAATGGTTGACATGTTTCGAGGGTAGATCCCCTCTTCCTCAGAGACCAAGGAAATGTGCAAGGCTGGTGCCCCCACTTTTCTTGTTTTTCAGTGTATTGTCAGGGCTTCCCCGGCCTGTAGGGGGCTGCAAAGTTTTTCTATTTTTGGAAATAATGGAGGATCTGTGACACTCTATGGCCAGAGCATTCTATTGAGCGCAGGAGCTTGTTCTTTGACTTGCTCCCTCATCAGATTCCTCCCTTACATCGGGGGGCCCCCATCAGAGTCCCCTTTACCACTGTAAGGCTTACAGTATGCTGTAGTAGCAGTGCATATCATTGAATGCTAGGACTAGTTGGGAACCTGCATTGTAGACTGAGTTGGGGATGAGAGGAGGGGAGACCATAGGTAGCATAGGTGTATGCGGCATATTGCATTGGGGTGTGCACCCCTAATGTCAAACACACATGACTCAGCTGCACTGGACAGTGAATGATGAGGAAGTGCTCTGTGTTGAGCAGCTTCCTGTTCAATCACAAACTGAAGCATAATAAACACAGTTTACTATACTTCCATTATGAATGAACACAGTGAGTGAATGTGTTCACTGTGTTCATGTAAAAAAAGGAAGGGGCTCGTAAATGACATATTGATCTAGTGCACACTAGAAATTCAGGTGCCAAGGCTCAGTGTGTCTTTTCACACTAAGACCCCTTTCATAATGAGGCACTTTACAGGCGTTATATCGCTAAAAATAGCTCTGCCTCCAGTGTGAAAGCCCGAGTGCTTTCACACTGGAGTGGTGCGATGACAGGATGCTCAAAAAAGTCCTGCAAGCAGCTTCTTGCACCCCTGCCCATTAAAATCAATGGGCAGCGCCGCCAAAACTGCGCTTTGCAGGCACTTTTAACCCTTTTTTGGCCACTAGCGGGAGGGGAGCGCCGCTAAAACAAAGGTAAAGCCCTGCTAAAAATAGTGGCGCTTTACCGCCGTCGCCTGGGGTGGCTCAGTATAAAAGTGCCCTGAATACAATATATAAGAGAGAAGACCCGGCAACTCCAAAGTCCTTGATGCAAAAATGTATTGGCTACATATGAGCATTAAAAAGCAAACCAAACGCATCGTTTGTCATTTTTGCATCAAGGACTTTGGAGTTGCCGGCTCTTCTCTCTTACATATTGATTAGGGCCTTCCGCCTGTTCTCCATCCTAAAACATCCCCTGCAGCAGCCAGGGGGAGAGGAGAGGAAAGGCGGGAAGCCAGCAGCCCTGCAGTGGGGGTACAACACAAGGATAAGCCCTGAGAGAAGGTGAAATCAGCACCGTACAAATTGATTAGGGTGTGTCCATGCACACCATCTGTGCCAGTGGCAGCTGGTACTCAACATTTTTGAGGGGGGTGGCAAACAAACCTGGCCCCCTCATTCCCATCACTCACCCGCCAGGCTGCCCGCTAGCCACGCACTTACCCTATTCAAGTCGTGGCTTTGGCGGCTTCCCTCCTGCATCTCCATCCGAGTCCCGTGGTCACTTCTCTTCCCAGCCAATTGGGTCTTAGGACTCCCACCCAATCGGGTCTTGGGACCCACTTCCTGATTGGCTGGGAAAAGAAGCAGGAAAACGTTAGAGAATATAAATTCGCTAATGCCACACAAGTGGGTGGGCTCGGGGGGCGCAGTACTCTGCACTCTTAAAGTGGTCGTAAACCTGGGTAAATTATGTGCCGTTGCTTCAGTTTGCCCCAGGGGACAGGGGATATCTCCTAAACTGTGCAGGTTTAGCAGATGTCCTGGGTATCTACAGGTAAACCTTATTATAGGCTTACCTGTAGCATAAAATTGTTGTAATGGGTTTACAACAACTTTAAACCCCATTGACATCCATGCATCCAGCGCCATGCATATAGATTAGTATCCGGGTGCATGGATTAGGGGTGCCCCATATGAGAGGCCACCTATGCCCTGAGCACACCTATGATAGGTAGCCTCTGCTGACCAGAATAATCAATCTGTGCACACTGAGAATACACCACTGATCCTAACTGGGAACCAGATAAAATCTTTTAGATGTGGCCTGCGGGCCGTAGATTGGAGGCCCCGGATTTAGAGGAATATTCTCTCTTTTTTCAAACAAATAAGTCAGCTTTCTCCTGAATTGTCCCTCACTTTAGCCTAATGTACAGACTTTTATCACTAAATGTACAACTCAGCATGAAAAGCATTAAACTGCACTAAGCTCTCCATCTAACCTCTACATTTTTGCATTTGTGATTTTGAAATGCGAACACAAAGTAAAAGCATTAGTGCACTTAACCAATCATTTTCTTTTTTTGTGTGAAGGAACATTTCATGGTCAGTGTATCTGGGGACCTGGCAGGGGGGGTCACCTAAAGCTACATATTCTGGGCTAAAAGGTTTGCATCTCTAAAATTTGGGAGGTATGAGGGCTTTGAATAGAAGGCGACAGCAAAGTAAAGAAAGGCCCGGAGCAATGCCGAAGGTATTCGGCGGAGGGCTGGCATGACAGGGGTTAACGGGGTGGAGCCTTGGAAGGGGAGACTGTGTGGGGCTGGCCGGCTTAGAGGACGGGGTGGGTGCCACACTCATAGGTAGGCAGGAAGTGGAAGGGGGGGAGGCAGACTGCACGAGGAGCCGTGAGGGTAAGGAGCTTCCCACCGACCTACCCACCCTACGATTGGAGGAGCTTGGTGTGCTGGTATGGAGAAAGTGGCAAGAATACTGGTTGGTGGTTATTTGGCGCTTGTTAAGGTCATATGGGCACCTAAAGGGCATGGCTTAGGGACCAGTCTGAGGGCGGCTCCCAGTTGGTATATGGGTACCTGCTAGTTGTCTCTGAGTCGGAGGCTTTAGCGACTTGAGGCTTGAGAAGTGGCTAGCAGGTACAGTTATGTGTTATGCCTATTGGACCTTGTGCCCCATGGTGGTGATAAAGCTGGAAATATATATATATATATATATATATATATATATATATATATATATATATATATAGATGCAAAGGTTATTACGTTATTTTATGTTAATTATGGAAATTTATATATTGGTTATTAAAATGGCTTCTGTGGCCAATTCACTCCACCCATGTGTTGTGTGGTCATTAGAGGGAGGGATGGGGTTATTGGTAACAGGTCATGCCATAGTTAATACCATAGCCATGAGGTCTTCAGGAATGCAGTATACCTGGCTGTACTGTCCGGTGAGACCATCAGGATCATAAGCCTAGTCAATGGGTCCCTAAAAGTTTCAGTATGGGGCCACATTGTATATTTTACAAATATGAACAATTTAACCACTTCAATACCGAGCACTTTCACCCCCTTCCTGCCCAGGCCAATTTTCAGCTTTCAGCGCTGTCACGCTTTGAAGGAGAATTGCACACTCATGCAACACTGTACCAATCAGACATTTTTATTTTTATTTTTAATTTTTTTCACACAAAAAATAGCTTTCTTTTAGTGGTATTTAATCACCACAGAATTTTTATTTTTTTGCTAAATTAATGAAAAAAGATCAAAAATTGTGAAAAAAAAAATTCTTTGTTTCTAACATTTTGCAAATAAATAATCTTTCTTCATAAATTTAGGCCAATATATATTTTGCTACATTTGTTTGGGGAAAAACAACCCAAATCAGCATATATTATTTAGTCTGTAGGAACGGAATCGAGTCCACAAACTATGGGACATATATACAGTATATGTGACAATCATGATGTACTGACATCTCATTTCTTGAGGCCTGAAAATGCCAGGACAGTACAAATATCCCCCAAATGACTGCCTTTTTCGGAAAGTAGACAGTCCAATGTATTTAATAAGAGGCATGGTGAGTTTTCTGAAGTTATAATTTTTTTGTCGCAATTTTTTTGAAAATGAAAAAAATAAAAATAAAATGTTTTTTCACAATTTGTTAACATTTTTTACATACTGTCATAACTGGTGTGGCAGACACTGACTGATGACAGTATGTGAAAAAAAATGTGTGTGTGTGTGTATATATATATTATATATATATACACACACACACACACTCTATTTTTTTTTTTACTATTTTTTTTTTCCATACAGTGACCAGAGCAATACAGCGTTATTATAGTAACACTGTACTGTGTTACTCAAGTTTTTTTTTTTTACACACTATGATTGCTTATAACTGAATTTTACAGTTATACGCAACCATTTTTTTCTGAATGAAAACGATTTATTCAGTGTTTTCCTATTGTGATTAGCTGTGATTGGCCACAGCTAATCACAAAGTTACATAGTTGGTAAGGTTGAAAAAAGACCATCAAGTCCAACCTGTATGTGTGTTTTATGTCAATATTACATTGTATATCCCTGTATGTTGCGGTTGTTTAGGTGCTTATCTAATAGTTTTTTGAAATTATTTATGCTCCCCGCTGAAACCACTGCTTGTGGAAGAGAATTCCACATCCTTACCGCTCTTCCCGTAAAGAACCCCCTGTGCAGTTTCAGGTTAAATCGCGTTTCCTATCATTTTAGTGAATGCCCGCGAGTCTTTTTAAATGCCCTTTCTCTGAAAAGTTTTATCCCTATTGTGGGGTCCCCGGTACAGTATTTGTACAATGAAATCATATCCCTTCTCCAGAAAGAATAAGTTCAGTGCCCGTAATCTTTCCTCATAACTAATGTCCTCCAGACCCTTTATTAGCATTGTTGCCCTTCTCTGGACTCTCTCCATTTCCAGTACATCCTTCCTGAGGACTGGTGCCCAGAATTGAAAAGCATACTCCAGGTGCTGCCAGACCAGAGTCTTGTTGAGTGGCAGAATTATCATTTTATCTCTGGAGTTAATTCCCTTTATTCCTTCGCTGTGCTTGCAGCAGCTTGGCATTGCATGATACACATGGGCTGTGATTGGCCCTGTCTGTACTATGTGATCACTGTGACCAATCACAGAGCTCATCACAATCACGAATCAAAGCCTTTCATTGTGTATAATAGTCATGAAACCTGCTGTGATTTGCCACATTGATCAGATGATAGCAGCAGCGGGCCGGTACAGTGATCAGGTGACAGATTGCACCCGTGGCACTCCAGCCATGAATACGTTTTAATTGGAGTTTATTTGTAATCAACATTAAATGAATTAGAATAGATAAAAAAAAAAAAACTTTAGCAAAGCAAGACAAATAAATTCCAAATAAACTGGAACCCACCTGGGTCCACCTGTACATCAGAGTCGTCACCAAAGCCTCCTTACAGCTGAGTTTCCATCAAATAAATTCCAAATAAACTGGAACCCACCTGGGTCCACCCGTACATCAAAGTCCTCACCTAAGCCTCCTTAGATCTGAGTCTCCATCAAAGACCCCCCCCCCCCCCTTTACAGAGTCCCTATCTCAGTCCCCTCTTACATCAGAGTGCCAGATGAAAAGATGAAATCTTGCAGTGGCTAGATTTGGCCCGCGCGCCATAGTCGGAGACCCCTGGTCTAGTTAAACAGAATTGCACATCTGTTGGCAGGTAAAATAGCTCCCAAAACGTATATGTATTTCTACTGTACAATTAGATCTTTTCTGCGATTCAGCTTTAATTATTTCATTCAAGTCCTGGAAAATCCAAAAAACGAACACACTTTAGTCTAGCTGTGTAGTCGATAAGAAAATCATTAAATGTACTTTAAAATACTGCTTTTATAACTGCCTGAAATGTATCTTTGTCTTCCCACAATCCTCTGCACAGCAGTTAGGCCAAGTGTGGAGGTTTTGCAATGCACTGTGCGTTTGTCAGGATTTTCTGCATTACACAGTGCTGCCAACTAACCCGTTTCAAGTACTAAGAGCTAAAGAGGGAGATTTTGGGCAGTTTTACTAGTAGAGGAGAGCTTAGGGAAGACCTCATGGGTGACTGGGCTATTTTGTAGTCAGATGAGCAAGCGGGTAACCCAGGAAGCTACAAACCTGAAAAAAAGAAGGAAAAAAATGTACCGTCATCTTGGTCCCAGTGCCCAGGACACTATCACCAGCACCCAAGACACAAACTTGAAAATACCACCCTCCTGGTGGTTCTACCAAGATCACACCAACTTTCTGGATGGTCCCACCTAGACCACATGCTCAATAACTGAAATAATGGTGAACCTGTGATCCTGGGAGACTGGACAGGAGACTTTCCCAAAAAGCACCCAAAATTCTTAGACTGGCTTCCTGCATATGCCCAAACACCATATGAGACATTAGGAGGGATCCTAAAGTGACCCTAAAGGTTATTTGTTATTAATAACAAACATGTTATACTTGCCTGCTCTGTGCAATAGTTTTGTCAGGGCTGGCTTAGCCCTTCCTTCTCTGGGCTGGCTGCTCAGCTGTCGGCTAATTGCCACCTCTCATCTCTCTCCACAGTCACCCAGCTGTTCCTGATCCTACTTGTCTGACCTGCCTACTTAAAGCTGTCCAGCTCACTTCATCTCTGCCTTCGCCTTGGTCACATCACAAGAAACCATCTCCTGGGGTTCTATTTAAAGACTGGCTTGCTGACATCCCTTCTGGCTCCTTACCCTGCTTGCTGTTGCTCCACTTGGATCCCTGACTTCTGGCCTGGCTGATTACCCGATCTGGTTATTGAACTCTAGACTGGCTGCCTACTCGATCCGGTTACTGGACTCTGGCTATGCTTTGACTACGTTTACTCTATTTACCTTTTTATTTTTTATTAATAAACAAGTGAGATTTAATTGTACTTCTGTGTAGGTCTGGTTCATGGTTTCTGACAAGTTTTGCACAGAGCAGCCCCGATCCTCTTTTTTGTTTTGGGTCCCTAACTGGCGGTCCTAACTCCCCCCCCCCCCCCCACCAAGTGCCCCCAATAGCAAGCTTCTTGGATTTAGGCAATTTTACTAGTAGAGGAGAGCTAAGGGAAGGCCTCATGGGTAATTGGGCTCTTTTGTAGTCCAATGAGCAAGAGGGTAACACAGGAAGCTACAAACCTGAAAAAATAAGGAATAAAATGTACCGTCACCTTGAAATCCCACCCTCCTGGTGGTTCTACCAAGATCACACCAACTTTCAGGATGGTCCCACCTAGACCACATGCTCAATAACTGAAATAATGGTGAACCTGTGATCCTGGGAGACTGGACAGGAGACTTTCCCAAGAAGCACCCAAAATTCTTAGACTGGCTTCCTGCATATGCCCAAACACCCAAGGAGGGGACTTAAAGTGATTCTAAAGGTTGTTATTTTTTTTTCTTAATAGCAAACGTTATACTTACCTTCTCTGTGCAATGGTTTTGCCTAGATCACCCCCGATTCTTTTTGGCTCCTCCCCCAGCTGAGAGTCCCAAATTGCAAGGTTTTTTTCTACGTGAACACTTGAGCAGACTTTGTCCTGAGCTGCACTTCTGTAAGTGGACATTGTCCATTCACACAAGGAATACGGCTCGGCCCCATCCCCCGCTCTATACGCATTGGCTCACTGGCTATGTTTGACACAGCAACAGGAGGCCATGGTTCCCACTGCTGTGTGAGCCAATGAGGATAGAGAGACCCAAGAGAGATGCTGCTCTCATGTACATCGCTGGATCAAGATGGGGCTCAGGTAAGTATAAGGGGTGGCTGGGGGGGGGGGGGGGGGAGCTGCACCCAGAAGGTTTTTTACCTTAATGCATTTTAATGCATTAAGGTAAAAAAAAAACACCTCCTGCCTTTAGAACCACTTTAACAAGTTTCTCAACCATTATTGGCTTATCTCTACTGCAAATCCATTGAAAGCGTCTCCTGTAATAACAGCAGAGATTGTTGATTCAGGGAATTAATCTTTTCCCCTGCTGGAGAAAATTGGATCACGCTTTATAGGATTTTTTTTTGCCTTCCCCTGGATTAACTGTGGATACAGGTTTCTGTATATGGAAGTTTTCTATTTTCTATTTATTCCTATATTCATTCACTTGAATTTTATTAGAAACTGTAAGAAAAATGGACAATTACACAGCACAAGGATACTATGCCAAAACATGAACAACATCCAAAAAGAGTTTCCCTCTGCAAATATTGAACATTAAGCAATGATGCAGAAATGAAAGACAATTAATCCCAGCAATATTGGATTGTTAGATGATCAACTAGCAGAGCCCTGCCTGGAATTACCTGGAATTGCTGGGCTTCTTTTCCAAAAAGGGCCCTTCGACTAGGGGCCATAGAACTAGAAAAAACAATATAGTAATCGAAGGGACCAAAAAAAGTCGCTCTTACTTGTGGGCAAAAAGACAGTTACAAAACAGGGAGCGTCAAAAGAAAGAGTTAAAAAAATAAGAGAAAAGAAAAAGGAGAAAAAAAAGGGGGGAAAAAAGGAGGGGGGGGGGGGGTCATCTCTGTCCTAGAGGCTCACTATGGGTATATTAACTTGTCGTATTAGATTACAGTTCTAGGAAGCGCATAGGCGGTTGTGTTGATGGGAAGTAATCTAGTCATGGCTGCCAGGTACGTAAGATTCTATCATGTGTCGGTTCGTATTGCCCTCAGTTTCTCATTCACCCGACTTTTCACTTTGTCGAAGTTGAGAATCAGTAGTCAGGGGATCCCACTACCTTCTTCGTCTACTGAGTAGACTCATCCCCTTCATCCCGGAAGGAGATACAGCAGCAGTAGTTGGAACAATCATCAATTCCTGACTCAACTACGCAAATTCCCTCTACCTAGGACTTCCAAAATACCAAATTTCTTGTCTACAAACCGTCCAGTAGCCAGACTAGTAACTGGAAAAAAACCATGGGAATCAATCACCCCATTCCTGAGGACCCTCCATTGGCTAGCCGTGAAGGATCGAGTTACATTCAAGACCCTCTGCCTCACTCACAAATGTGCACAAGGAAAAGCCCTGCAATACCTCTGCGGCAAAATAAAGCACTACACCCCAGGTCACACTCTCCTGTCAACTAACCAGAACCTCCTCCACATCCCCAAGACCCGTTACAAATTAAAAGGCGAACGAAGGTTCGCAGTACAAGGACCATGGCTATGGAATGCTCTTATCGCAGACATCCGTTTGGAGGAAAACTATCTGGCCTTCAGGAAGAAGTTCAAGACCCATCTCTTCTGAAAACGCAGACAGACACTGGCAGCAAAAGTGCCCTGAGTCGATTTAGTTCCTAAATGTAGCGCTATACAAGTTATTCATTCATTCATGAGAATCGGCCGCTTCCACGCTTTTGCAATCGTTTGTTTTGTGCCCGAAAAGAATATATGTTATTTGTATTTTCTATTGGTTGAACTAGATAGACTTTTTTTTCAGCCTAACAAACTATGCAACTATATGAATCATTAGTGCTCCAAATGAACACAGGCAAGGAAAAAAGAGGAATAACAAGCAGCAAGAGAGATTCTACTGGAAGTAATATTCAGTTGTGTGTATTGGAAAAGTATGGTAAAAAGTGTAGCAAGGGTACAGTTACATTCATAAGGTCTCTGGATGCCCGAACCAGGACCAACTATGTAACTATAATGGGCCTGACACACTTACCTGGCTTCTTCTAGTATACCTTCACCATTTCTCCTAGTCTTCAAGAGGTGGTATCAGGAGAGGATGGAGAACCTATGGCTTGGAGAAGGATGGTGCCAAATACAATCAACTAGCCCTTTTAATAATGGAGATACATTTCTATGGGCTAAAGAAAGTAGACCGTGCCAAGTTTGCCATGATGCCACATTGACTGGTGGACATAGTGAAAAACGGATGTTCTTATTGGACATGGCTTACTATGGCACACCTTTTCACATATTCCAACATCAGCTTATTTTTGAGGCAGTAACAATGTCATGTCAGAAACACAAGAGGAACTTTTGCTGAAAGACTTCCCTTGCCAAATCACAGACCTGAAAGAGGAGCAGGTAGCCAATTAATGCCCACCATTTGTCACTGACTGTAGGTCCAGTGCAAATCCATGGCTGAATAGTGAAGTATTTCCACCCAGGCATTCCAGCCAACTCAAATAACATATTAGTACTGATGCAGCAGGCAAGTGTCTCCCAGCCCAGTGCTCCCATGGATGACGAAACATGACAACCCAACGCACCAATCCTGTATACCTCCCGCCTATACATCACCTATATAAATAACCTAAAATGTAGGCAAACAATGCACAAAGGTCCTGCTATTGTTCAATAGAAGGCTGGGAAGAGAGGAACATCTTTACTACCAAATTAGGGGAATTCCATCGCTCTCTAACTCTCAACAGGTTAGAGAAAGGCGTGGAGTAGTCCCATTAGTAAAGTATATTTAGTATTCCGCTACATCCATTTATTTAGAAAAAAATGCTCATTATTCATTCCCTTATGTGTGAATTTATCTGATGACAACTTCATTGTGGAAGATAGAAGGAGCCGCTTTCTACTCACAGAAATACGGTAATCGTGTTTGATCTACTCATTTGCATATTCTCTTGTGTGCTTATGCCCTTCTGTATAAAATTTAATAATGCTCAGCATGTCACAGCATAGTTAAATCATCACAGGAAAATACCAAGGATGCAAAATCACCAGCCAAGTCCTCATATGGCTGCACACTGCAGGTAGAAATAAAAATTAGAAACGTGCGGGGCTTGCTATAAAAGAAAAAATATATCTTTATATTTTTTTCTAAATAAATATATTTCAATATTTATATATATATATATATATATATATATATATATATATATATATATATATATATATTATAAAAGGAAAACTGCACTATTCAAAAATAACTAAGCTGCAACTCAAAATGCTATACAACACCAAACTGAAATAAGATAACAACAACAACATAACAAGTGAACACTTACATTTGAATAGATAAATATAGCATAAATTCTGATCAAGCCAGCTGGCCTCGATAAGCCCGTAGCTTCCAGGACTAAGCGTTCAACGATGACATCAGTGCGTCACTCCTCCACCCTACGCGTTTTGTCGTGCAAAGGACGTCGTCACGGGGCCACGATCTGGTAAGCGGCAGTGTTTGCTTTGGTGGAGACAACTCTCATCTCTTCGCTTTATTGGTGTGTTCAGTTATGTCACCATAGAAGAGCCAGCATTTCACCCTGTATGGACTATATCCCTATTATTCTGACCTCAATTTGTTGATTTTAATTATCTCACTATTATCACTGATGATCTTTTTTTACCTTTATTGATCACCTTATACTGACCAGTTGTTTATCTTTTTTACAGTTTAGTCATTTTTTAATTGTCACAATTTATATAATATTATTATTCACTATATGTCACAATATTTTATAGATATTGTGCTTTTGGTGTTGCATCATTGTATTTACGGTTATGTGTGCATTTTTGACATAATTGTCAAATTTTTCACTTGTTGTGATATACCATTGGTATTGTGAGTGCAGTGATTTGTGCCTCATAAATCAATTGTTATAGCGCAGCTCCCTTTTTTTCTTAAATAAAAAAAATAATATATATATATATATATATATAGTAATATTGGGGGTTGTTTAGCTTAATGTAGAGCTAGAGCCTACCAGTGTGTCCACGCCAGTTGTACCATTAAGGGCTTGCTGACCCTCTTTTATTAAAGGAAAAAAAAAACAAGTCCATCCAAGATTGCCCACGCAGGGGTTTCAACTTCACAATAGTAATCACAAAGGGAAAATACAGAGCTTAAGCTTCAGTCGTCTTGGTTCTATAACAGAGTTCCTGTAAGGCACTGTACCTCTTTTCCAGCTTCGCATGCTATGTGTGGTGGAAAATTAACACTGCAATTCACCCTGTACACACTATCACCACTGTGAAACATGTTGTGGGGATGCTTTTCTTCAGCAGGGACAGGGAAGCTGGTCAGAGCTGATGGAAAGATGGAAGTAGACAAATACAGGCAATCTTAGAAGAAAACCTGTTAGAGTCTGCAAAAGACTTGAGATTGGGGCAGACGTTCACCTTCCAGCAGGACAACGACCCTAAACATACAGCCAGAGTGCAATGGAATGGTTTAGATCAAAGCATATTCCTGTCTTAGAATGGCCCAGTCAAAGTCCAGACCTAAATCCAATTGAGAATCTGTGGCAAGACTGGAAAATTGCTTTTCACAGACGCTCGCCATCCAATCTGACAGAGCTTGCGCTATTTTGCAAAGAAGAATGGGCAAAAATGTTACTCTCTATGTGTGCAAAGCTGGTAGAGACATCCCCAAAAAGACTTGCGGCTGTAATTGCAGTGGAAGGTAGTTCTACAAAGTATTAAATCAGGGGGGCTGAATACAAATGCACCCCACACTTTTCACATATTTATTTGTAAAAAAATTTGAACACCATTTATCATTTTCCTTCCACTTCACAATCATTTGCCAGTTTATATTGGTCTATCACATAAAATCTCAGTAAAATACATTTACGTTTCTGGTTGTAACATGACAAAATGTGGAAAATTTCAAGGGGTATGAATACTTTTTCAAGGCACTTTATATACAGTATATCTTTATTTAGTTATTTATTTGTGAATATAGATCACCTTAAAGATTAAGCCCACTGAAAATTATTCAGTTTTTCAGATCTCCTAGATGAACCATAGGGAATTACGACAATGAGATCTCACTGTTGGCATATTCAAGGCATTTAAGAATCTGACGCAACTCACTAGGCTTCACAAAAATTTATTTTTGGGTTGTCTGGTCTTTTCAATGTAAATAATTCTACTAATGTGCGTTAATTAAAAATAAAAAAACGTTGCTGTCTGTACAGTGCAATGTTATATATAACTAGCTGTATGTGATATTTCTCTATTCAGAGTTATCTGCTTGCTTAGTAGTACTGCACTATGACTGTCCCCTCCCTACCCAACTTGTAAGTCTACAAAACAGACTGCGTCTATAAAAAAACACCATCGTCCATGTAGTTTCCAACAACATGAAATAGTCACAACAATTCTCTTAGTAAAATAAGACCACGTGGGTTTTGAATAGGCTTCAGGTAACATGAGCAAGAAACCAAACCAAATTAAATGTATTTCATGAGAAATATCTATCCTGCAGAAGGACATATACTAAAATTGGAACGATACAGAGAAGATTAGCATGGCCCCTGCGCAAGGATGACATGAAACAAAAAAAAAAAAAAAAAATATTCTAAAGCTATAAATATCACTTGCGACCAACCATACTGTATTACTGTCAGTGAGTGAAAGATAACTCAGTAAATTGCTCACGTGCCCAATACTTAAGGAACCAACTAAGAAGTTGGTTTGCTTGAGCAGCTTAAAGAGGAGGTAAACCCTGATGAGTTTACTTCCTCTTTGATTCCCTGCAAAGGTAAAGCATAATGGACTACTATGCATCGCATAGTAATCCATTATGTGTCACTTACCTGATACAGGAGCCAGCGAAGTCACCGCTGTCCCCTGTAGTCCGGGGCGTCCATTTTCTTGGTGGGTCTCGCTGCTCTGCCGCTGTCATTCGGCGAAGCCACAATGACGTCACTCCTGCGCATGCGCACGGGAGCTGCCACTCGTGGCATATCGCCGTTGACAGCGGCGCGCTCAGTGCGTAGACAGCAGTGCCTGTCTTTCCGCAAATATCTCCTAAACCGTGTAGGTTTAGGAGATATTTCTTGGACCTACAGGAAAGCCTTAATCTAGGCTTACCTGTAGGTCAAAGTTGGTTGCAAGGGTTTACAACCACTTTAACCACCAACATCGGAAAAGTGTACAAAGTAAAACATCATTGTAGTGGCTGATAACATGAAAACCCGTGCCCTGCATTTTTGGAAACATTTAAAGAGCAGAAAGAGAGTCATAGCTAAACTGATATTATGCAAGTTAAAAAAAAAAGTCCTTATGGTCCCTTTACACGCAGTTATCTGTGGTACATTACTCCATGGACAATAATGTGCACTTTTATGTACATTAACAAGTATTACGTTAAGGATAGAAAAGGCAATAATGTATGTGCTGCCCAATTTTGACCTAAAGTTTTACATTCCTCCAGGTGACCCCTGCTTGTAGTTGAAAACCTCTGTGGACAGTACAGTCATCAGTATTAGCCCTTGTACACACGGTCAGATATTGCGACGGAAAAGGTCCGATCGGACCGTGTTGTCGGATAATCCGACTGTGTGTGGGCTCCATCGGACTGTTTCCATCGGCATGTCCGACGGACAAAGTTTTAGAGCTGGGCTATAAAACTTTCTGACAACATGATCCGATCGGACTTTGTCCGATTTTGTGTAGAGAATTCCGATCGGACAAAGTGCCACGCATGCTCAGATCAAATTCCTAGACCAAAGCTATTGGCTACTAGCCTGAACATAGTCCCGTCATAACGAAATAACGTCAACACGTTACGTACGATCGGATTTTCCCACAACTTTGTCCAACCGTGTGTATGCAACACAAGTTTCGGACAAAATCCGTAGGACAAAAGATTTTGTTGTCGGAATGTCCGACCATGTGTACAAGGGCTTAGACTGCTGAATAGATTGGTTGAGATAAACAACCATTATGGGCATAAGTTAAAGTCCGGGTATAGGGCCCCAACTTCTGCAGGGGCTCCATAGAGAAACAGGAATTGGCATTTACAAGTACCACAAGGAATCTGCACTTTACCATGGTTGCTAATTTAGATCAAACTGTTATTTTTGAGCCACATGTGGCCCACTTACTCCTTCTTTGGAGACTTCAGCTGGTTTAAAGCTAAATTTCAGGTATTTTTCTGAATTTTTTTTTACAGCCAGTGTTTAAAAATAAAAATAACCCAGAGCTGCCCCTATGGTACCTCTTTTCTGTAACAGGATGTCCTTAGCCTACCATGTTGATTGGCACCAACCATCACTCAACCCAGAAGACTGAGGACAATCTGCAAGTGCAGGACATCGAGGCTTCACTCCCTAATGCCGCATACACACGGGCGGACTGTATAGCGTACTTAGTCCGTCGTACAATCCGACGGACAGTCCGTCATACTTTCGACTGAACGGACTTGACCACACACGGATACCCAAACAGACCGTCGAAAGCTTGCGCGATGACGTGTACAGCACGTACGACGGGACTAGAAATAGGAAGTCCAATACACAGCAAAGCACCCTTCCGCCGTGTAAATCCTTTCTGGGCATGCGCCATTCTTAGTCCGTCGACCTAGCCTACTGACGAGCGGATTGTCCGCTGAAACCAAAGTACGACGGACAGAATTTCGAAAAATCCGAAATACTTAGTACGCCAGACTGCACGCTGAAAAAGTCCGCTGAAGCCCACACACGAGCGGACTGTCCGCTGAAATGTGTTTCGACAGACTAAGTACGCCATACAGTCCGCCCGTGTGTACGCGGCATAAGGAGGATTCCCCAAGGCATCCTGTGTTAATGTATAATATTGCAAAATATGAGCATTAAGCCAAATCAAAGAGGGGTCAATTTGGAGGAAAAGCCCAGATTTGAGCTTTAAGAATTTTAATAGGAAGAAGCCTCAGTTGTTATTCAGTTGATGAAGGCTACACTTTTTTTTTGCAGCTGAATGCTTCAGAACATGTTTTCAAACCACAAAAATGTTACAAGTTTCAAATGGTATTTTAATTGCCAAATATAATTACCTAATTTTACCCTGGAATGAAGCGTGACCCCTTTGTTGTCATAATGTAGCCCCTTTGAAGAATGATTCGACTCCGTTCACTTGCCAGGTTTAGACATTGTGTGGGGCATGACAGTTTCTCTTTAAGGTAACAAGACGGTTATTGCTTTTGCTGTCTAAATCTAAATTTCATATTTTGTATTTTACATAGCACACATTTTGTCACACATTCCATCCAGTATTCAGAATACTTTATTTTAAAAAATAATGAAGCATATGACCTTGTGTCTTCGGTAAAGGCAACAGAAAGCTTTGCAGTGACCTTGAATAGATGTGAGAATAAAAGTCCAATCGCTATTTCTCTTTCAACATAATTATGCTATCTGTGGGATTGTTAGATCTGTGTGGTCGTTAGTGTAGACACAGACTACTTTGATGTCTATAAGTCCATGCTGACTGCTCTGACCAGGATCATTGTTAGATCTGTTTTGGATCCATCCCACTCGGGAGGAGAAGGTAGAACTCTTCAGATATGATCGCGACTGTTGGCAGGTCGGAAAGCATTACCTTGGTATCCAAAAACCCATGCTGATTGGTTTCATCAGGCCCATGGTTGGATTGTTAGATCTGTTTTGGATTTATCCCACTTCAGAAGAGCGGGTGGAACTCTTCAAATGTGACTGTGGGTAGGTTGGGAAGAACTACCTTGGTGTTAAAAAGCCTATACTAATTGGTCTGACTAGAACCATTGTTAGATCTGTTTTGGATTTATCCCACTTCAGAAGAGCGGGTGGAACTCTTCAAATGTGACTGTGGGTAGGTTGGGAAGAACTACCTTGGTGTTAAAAAGCCTATACTAATTGGTCTGACTAGAACCATTGTTAGATCTGTTTTGGATTTATCCCTCTTGGGAAAAGGAGGTGGAACTCTTCAGATGTGATCGTGAATATAGGCAGTTGTTAGAGGCATTTACTTCTGAAGAAGTGAAAGTATTCACAAAACACATTGAGTTACAAGATACATTCCTCTCTCATATTGCATTCATCTTGGTTATGTAAAGCATGTACTTGAAAATATACCAGATTGCTGTACATTGTATATTGTTACATGTAACCCATTGGCTTGATATGCCAAACATTTTTTATATGTACTTTATACATTTATGTGTCCAATCCTTGTACAATAAAATGATATTTTGCCTCATTTAAAGTCCCATGGGTGAATATTCATTGTGTGTATGTTGTATATGGGGATGGAGGCATGATACGCTAGGCACCTGGTCACAGTTATTTTTTACAGGCCAAGGTTGGTATCAGATGAGCAGCAGGGTAGGAAGGCAAATGGGTGGTTGGACAGGCCTAGATCAACATCAGACAAGAAATGGGGCATCAGGTGGAAAGCAGACGCTTAGTTAAAGTCAAGGTCGGTATCAGATGACCAGTAAGGTGCAGAATCTCCAGGCAAAGTCAAATCAGGACCAGAGTCAGTACCCATAATACTGTGGTCAAAGAAGAGAACATTAGAAGGGCAATCCAAAGACAGGTCAGGAACCAAGAACTGAGTTTATAACAAGCAAGGTAAAGTAGAACAGTTGCCGTTGTGGGGATGTGGACTCTTGGGCTGCCATGTAAATGTGGAGGTGGGAGTTTGGGAAGCGGTAAAAAACCTAAATCCTGGAGTCTGTTTTTACTGCCCCCTGGCTGCCGACATGAAGTAAGCCTAAAGCCGCGTACACACGAGAGGACTTATGTCCGACAGACTTCCGAAGGAGTTCTGCCGGAGTTCTGCCGGAGTTCCGACAGAGTTCTGACGGACTTTTCGACTGAGCGGACTTGGCCACACACAATCACACTAAACTCCGACGGATTCGAACGTGATGACGTACGACTGGACTCGAATAAGGAAGTTCATAGCCAGTAGCCAATAGCTGCCCTAGCGTCGGTTTTAGTCCGTCGGAATAGCATACACACGAGCGAATTTTTCGGAGGGACCGGGTCCGGCGGAGTTCCGTCGGAAAAATTTGAAGCATGTTCCATATTCTAAAGTCCGTCAGACTTTGGCGAATCAAAAGTCCGTTGCAGCCCACACACGATCGAATAGTCTGACGGAATCATTCCGTCGGACTTTGGATGTTCAAAAGTCCGCTCGTGTGTACGCGGCATTAGAGGTTCCCAACATTTGAGACACCCAGAGTGCCTTACATAAACTGCATATTTTATCCTATAGCCAACAGTGGCGGCTGGTGCTCAGCGTGAGAAATGGACAGCGACGATCACACCCAAACCCCCCCACATGGGAGAGAGATGGCGGCACACAGAGAACATTCTCCTACTAGCACACAGGAAGTGTGTCCTGAGACACGATTGGCCAGGGAGTCCTAAGAGACTCCCTGGCCAATCGGGGCATCCTGATTGGCTCAGAGGGGACTCAGGAAGACAATAATAAATTAATAAATTAATTTGCTATTGTTACACAAGTGGGTGAGCACTGCGCCCCGAGTCCACCCTTTTTTTAAGTCAATTAGAGGCTCTAATAATATGCTTAAAAAACAAAAAAACAAAAAAAAAACATTGAAATCAATGTGTCCGGTTCCCTATATGTAAATTAGGGGCCAGGCACATGTTATAGAGTGACACACTTTGCCTCTGTCTCACATTTGTGCCCCTGTGTGGTCAACCTGCCACATGGGCTTCCAAGGGAGACTACAAAAACAGGCTTTGTCTACTGTTGTCACCATCAGGAAACCTGCCCTGAGAAATGCCATGCAGCCATCACTGGAGTGCATGCAGATAGGAAGTGGCTGCAAAGAGGCTGCAAAAACATTCAACATCATTGTGATGCGAAGAAGGATGAAAATAGGGGAAAACAAGTATATAATTTTTAAAAAGGGAAACCAAATGTCACTTAGTAAGGGTTTGCATCTACATTAGGTAAAAAGGTGGATTGTTGACCCAAAAAATTTGATTACTAAAAGTCCAGGCTTTACATCTACAATTAAAACGCACAATGTAAGAATAACATGAGCAACATGATTGCATTTTCTGCTTCCCCGCTGCGAAAGCCTTGTTCTATTTACTAAGGCGCGCCTCCAAACTGTCCCAATTTTTTGGACCCTCCACAGAGGCAAAGCTTAGCAAAATGTGTGCGCTGTACCACAAATATGGGACACATATGGGCACGCTGTTTTATATAGAGCTTGGTATCAGCAGATTAGGGCAGGATTAAAGAAGACTCCCGGGAAAACACACAGCTCTGTAATAAATATGCAATGAGAACAGCTATTTCTCCGTGTCTGCTTTGTCTATTCATTGGCGCTTTTTTGGAGCAAAAAAAAATGAAAAACAATACTCCACCAGGTTTTGGGTCAGCAGCAAAAAATGAAGCATGACTGTGACACCATAACTGCTTGTGTTTTATGTACACAACCAGCCATGGCACATATTGCAGATTATTCCGGGAGAGGGCCTCGCCAATATAATCAAAGCCATAGCTGAAAACCTGCTCTCATTTGCCGCAAAATCGTTTTCAAGCTTAAGTAAGCCTATCATAAAAAATTAAAATAAAGGATTTTTTGTTTATCCTCCCAGAACTGTTATTGCAGTGTCTGGTAAAGGCTGGAGACTTAAACCCCAAAAGTTTTTTACATTTTATTTTACTTAATTTAATTTTAATTATTATTATTATTATTAGTGAGATTTTTGTCTGTGGCTATTATTAGGGGCTTCCAATCTACCTGCTGGATTGTATTCATTACAGAATGTAACAGGAGGAGCTGCAACACAAAATGGTGGAAGGAAATAGAGTCAGTAATTTTGACAAAGGGACCAGGGAAGGAGAAACTAGCAGATGTCACCTGTGGTGTGCAGCATGGGAGCAGGGACTGGAGAGAGAGCAGGGTCAGCAAAGCAAAGGATCAACAGAGCTTGGGATTACTACTGAGTTGGGGATCAGCAAAGTTGGGGGTTCCTAATGAGTGGGGAGTCAGCAAAGCTGGGGGTTACTACTGAGTGGAGGATCAGTAGAGTTGGGGGTTCCTATTGAGCGGGGGGTCAGCAAAGCTGAGGGTTACTACTGAGTGGGGGATCAGCAAAGCTGGGGGTTACTACTGAGTGGAGGATCAGTAGAGTTGGGGTTCCTACTGAGTGGAGGATCAGCAAAGCTGGGGGTTCCTAATGAGTGGGGGATCAGCAAAGCTGGGGGTTCCTACTGAGTGGAGGATCAGTAGAGTTGGGGGTTACTACTGAGTGGGGGATCAGCAAAACTGGGGGCTCCTACTGAGCGGGGGATCAGCATAGCTGGGGGCTACTACTGAGTGGGTGATCAGAAGAGTTGGGGGTTACTAATGAGCAGGGGATCAGCAGATTTGGAGGTTACTACTGAGCAGGGGATCAGCAGAGCTGGGGTTAATACTGAGTCAGGGATTTGCTGAACAAGGGTACTAATAAGCTGGGGAAGCATGAGTAAACAAGCCCCAAAAAAGCATGTGGAAGCAGGAAAAATGGTTGTAAACCCTGTTACACCACCTGTACCTTCAGGTAAGTCTATAATAAGGCTTACCTGTAGGTATTGTAAATATTTCCTAAAGCTGCATGGTTTAGGAGATATTTACCATATACGCTTGCGTCTACATCATCGGCCCATGTGCACTGAAGAAACGGCTCGATCGTGACGTTTCTAAAGGGCCTTTGCCATGACCGGCGGATCCCACGCGCATGCCTGGGAGTAGCATCATCGTGGCTCCAGCCAATCACACCGCCGGAGCCCGCAAACCCGGAAATAAGTAAATCGCCAGTCATAGCAATGTACAGAGACCGTGGCAACAGCTTCGATCTAAGGTAAGTGTTTCATAATGAGCTATTATGCAATGCATACTTGTTCAATTTGCCTTTGTCTTGCAGGTTGTTTTTTATTATTTTTTTTATATGGGTTTACAACCACTTTAATGTGTGTTAAAGTCTAAGCAAGTGTAAATGAGCCCAACGAGATCTCACTGTTGGAATATTCTACATATATTTAGGCCTTTTTAGCTCATTTCAATTTCACTGTACACCTGCCTGAAGTTTTAGAAAGATTCATGTCTGATTGGCTGGATATACCTAATAATATCACATTATGGCTACTTGATGGCGCTGAATATTATAGGACATAAGTATGTCTATCAGCTCCACCTGGTGGCCATAATGTGGTATTTTCCTCATTCATACTGTTTTTTTTTTTTTTTTTTGTAATGATCAGAACTTTGATCTGCCAAGAATAAATAAACTAACACTTTTGGTTTGAATATTTTCAACAGAAACCTCACCTTTGCCTAAAAAAAAAAAATTATATTTAAATCTTTGTAACCAGTTTCAAGTTCACTATATTGTAATCTGCCTGAAATTTTTGAAATATTTATGACTAATTGGCTGGATATAACCAATAATACTGCCATATGGCCACTTGATGGTGTTGAGTATTATAGGAAAACTAAGTATGTCTCTCAGGTCCATCTAGTGGCCATAATGTGGTATTTTCCTTATTCAAACTGCTGCCTTCTGCAGCTTGCCCGTGCTCTCCTGTCCCACCGGGAGGCCAGAGTGTCCAGCCGTCCTGCGGCTGGGCGAAGACCCGAACAAAGCTGCAATTGGCTTTGATCAGGTCATGGATCTATTAACCCAAAAGCGATGCCAGATTTAAAAATTATAGACCCCTGATCGTTCCATAAAGAGTACCCGTCTCTGTCTATTACTGTCATAAGGGATGTTTACATTCCCTGTGACAGCAATAAAAGCGATCCAAAAAAATGAAAGGGACAGTGTAAAAAAAAAAAAAGAAAAAAAAATGTAAAGTGCCCCATCGCTCTGTGCTTGCGCACAGAAGTAAACGCATACGCAAGTCGCGCCCGCAAATGTAAACAGTGTTCAAACCACACACATGATCGCCTCAATTGTTAGAGCAAGAGCAATAATTCTAGCACTAGACCTCCTTGGTAACTCTAAACAGGTATCCATTAAAAAAATTTAAATCATAGCCTATGGAGATTTTTAAGTATTGTAGTTTGTTGCCATTCCACGAGTATGCACAATTTTAAAGCATGACATGTTAGGTATCTATTTACTCGGCGTAACATCATCTTTCACATTATACAAAAAGATTGGGCTAACTTTACTGTTTTTTTTTTTTTTTTATTCATAAGTGTATTTTTTCTCCAAAAATTGTGCTTGAATGACCAATGCACAAATAGAGCATGACATAAAATATTGCAAGGACCTCCATTTTATTCTCTAGGGTCTCTGCTAAATGTATGTGTATATAGCTATAGATTATATATATATATATATATATATATATATATATATATATATATATATATATATATATATATATATATATATATAGATATAGATCTATATCTATCTATCTATATATCTATATATAGCTATATATATATATATATATATATATATATATAAAGTTTGGGGGTTCTAAGTCATATATATATATATATATATATATATATATATAAAGATATATATATATATATATATATAAGTTTGGGGGTTCTAAGTCATATATATATATATATATATATATATATATATATATATATATATATATAGATATATATAGATAGATAGATAGATAGATAGATAGATAGATAGATAGATAGATAGATAGATAGATAGAGATATCTATAGCTATATACACATACATTTAGCAGAGACCCTAGAGAATAAAAGTTTGGGGGTTCTAAGTCATTTTCTAGCAAAAAAATACTGATTTTAACTTGTAAGTAACAAGTGTCAGAAAAAGACTTGGGGTGAAGGGGTTAAACAGAAACTTCACATTTGAAAAAATAATATAAAAAAATTACATGTATGTCTTAGTAACACATTTTCAAGTTCACTATACATCTTATACATCTGCCTGAAGTTTTAAAAAGATTTATGACTGGCTGGATAACCAATAATACCGCATTGATGGTGTTGAGTAATAATGGAAGTGTGTCTCCCAGCTCAATCTAGTGGCCATAATGTGTTTTTTTTTTTTACCTAATTCACCCTTTTTTTTCTTTTTAATTCACACTGTTTCTTTTCAATGAATAACATTTGATCTGCCCAGATTCATAGTTGCATAAACTAACTCTTTTGGGTAGAATATGTTAAATGAAAATTACATCTTTGCTGAGAAAAAAATGATAGCGATAATAATCGCATGCGTGGATGATTTAATACAACAATGTGTGTAATGATAGGTCTGTGCATTACTCTGGGGGTGTTGAAGGGCTAGTGGAACCTCTCTTTCCCAGATGCTTAATAGGATGATGATAGTATCACTGGAATCATGTGGGGGAAAAAGTCTGTAGAATATTCAAGGTGAGGAGAGATTTACTTTATCCATACAGCAAGGTCGTGGTTGCATGTAAGCCTCACTAGTACATACCAATGATGACAACAATTATGGAACACATTGTCAGTGTCACTGGGATCTCTTAGACATCGAGATACGCTAATGAAATGTAATTTTGCCATTGAGTCAGATGGCAAAGGTTAGTCACCTTCCTCTAACCAGAAGATTAACCGTTGATACATTTTTAGGTAGAGAGAATATATCACAGGCAACTTGTACACGTGCTGTTATTCATCACTATCGATGCAGATTGATTTAATTGTGCTGACAGGTTGAATGTCATCTGCCGCATCAGTGGGAGCGGTAAAAGCAGTGGGTTGACCAGCAGAGGACTGTTAGTTATGCAACGGATGAAGAGTAGATGGCAAGAGGAGGCTGAAGGTTTAAGCCATGGGCATATCAAAGTCTAATGCATAAGGTTCTAGATATGGCTTAAAGTGGTTGTGAAGTCATTTTTTGACTTTTACCTACAGGAAAGCCTATAATAAGGCTTACCTGTAGGGAAATAAAATATCTCCTAAACCGTACATATTCCCCTCGCAATGCGCCGCTGACTGCAGCAGCGCTTGCGCACAGAGGATTTTCGGGTGGAAGCCCGGCAGACGCCGGACCCTGTCGTGATGATATCGCGGCTCCGGCCACTCACAGCGCCGGAGCCGCGATACCCGGAAGAAACGCTGAGGGAACATGTCAGCCTCCTCGGCGTGGATCGGGCCAGATGTCGGGGCCTCGTTCTAAGGTAAGTATTTCATAAGGAGCTAGTATGTGGTGCATACTAGCTCATTATGCCTTTTCCTTTGCAGGTGAGAAAAAAAATAATTCAGCGGGTATACAACAGCTTTAAGTACTTTACCACAGAGAACACTTCCCTACGGGCTGTATTCATTCCCATGTCCTCTGTGCACTTGGTGTTGTATATGATACTGACTCTGCAGGTTTGCTTTCCAAACATGTGGTGTAAAGAGAATAGGTACTGCAGGAACCTAACCAGCTTCCGCTGAATCACTCGCGGTGCGGGTCAGTGTACATTCCCTCCTGTTCGCTGCCCACCAGCCAGCATAATGGTGGCCAGTGTAGGTTCATTAGGGGGAGAAACCTATTCCTGGCCATTTTCAACAAGTTGCTGGGAATCCTGTGATAGCTCATTGTCCCGCAATAGCTGGGGGTCCTGTGCTAGCTTGGGGTCTGTTTGTGAGTAAGAAACAGCCGAATGTGAAGCACTCACCCCCTTAGCTGAACTCCGTTTTGCAGAGGAGGATGCCTGCAGCATGTCCGCATGTCCGGCCTGTGAGCCGGCGCCATCTTCCCTCCGGAACCCACCCAGTCGGTCCGCCGTAGATGGGGGACCAGGATGGCCCGTATTTTACCATCGCAGCCAGCCTGCTGTGTGCCTTCCACTGTGGGGAATATTTTGAGCTGTTTGGTAAGGAGATCGGACACAGGATAGCAGTAGGATGGCAGTTGGGAGCCGGAGCGGTGTTTCTTTGTGGCCGCTCGCTCCACCATCAAGCCACGCCCCCCCTTGCAGAATGTTCTAGTGCAGATCCATCTCTTCTCCATGGAAATCCATAGATCAAGGAAAGAAATCTGCTCTCGACTGTATATGTATGTGAGGCGTATATTCCTTATATTATCATTGAGTTGACCTATGATATTGTGTAGGTTTTCAAGGTTGCCTCTGCATAATAACAGCACATTGTCAATGTACCTTAACCACGTATGTACATGGTCTTGGTACATCAAGGTGAACACCTTTTCTTCTTCCCAGAGGCCTAAATGGAGGCAGGCATAGGCGGGTTTCCACAATGCCCCCATAGAGGTACCTTTTATTTGTTGGTAGTATTGAGTGGAGAATTGGAATAAGTTATTTGACAGGACATACTCCAATAACTCCACCAAAAATGAATTTTGTGGGCCAAAATGTGGGTAGTATAGGTCCAGAAAGATTTCCACTGCCATTACCCTGCAGGTATGGAGAATTGAGGTGTAGAGGGGCTCCACGTCTATACCCACCAGCCACACCTCTTCCTCTATTTGTAGATCTGCTATTTTGGACAATACATGCTGAGTATCTTGGACGTAAGATTTTAGCTTCTTAACCATGTCCTTGAGTAGGGAATCCAAGTAACTTGAGTGGCATAGACAATCGGTCTCTCAGGTGGTTTATCCAGACTTTTACGCACCTCAGGAATAATGTAAAAGGTAGGTACAATAAACTCCCTCACGAGGAGATGCTCAAGCTCCCAATTGCTCAGGCGGGAGGGAAACCTCCCTTGCATTTCTTAGTTTTTGGTTTAATTGTTGCACCACTTCTTGAAAGGGATTATGGTCCAGTCTTTTATACGTTGTTGGATCATTTAGTAGACCTTTGGCCTCCCCTTCATAAAAGTTCTCATCCATAATGACAACATTGCCGCCCTTGTCACTTCTGTTTATTACAATGTGTTTAGCTTCCTTAAGTTCCTTGAGAGTTTGTCACACTTCTCGTGATAGGTTATCAATGTCTTTCTGTGTCCACTCTATACTGCGCCAGATCAAGCTGGACCATTTCCAAAAAGAGGTTCAGCCATTTGTTTTTACTAAGGGGTGGCTTTTTAGAGTGTATCCTTGGGTCACTAGTCCTCCTACTACGATAGTCCAATTCAGAAAGTTCCTATTTTTCTTCCAAAAGCAAATTTAGAATATCTAAGGCCTTTTGGTCCTCTGTTTGGATTTGATGTTCACTTGTTTTGGATATATCTTTTTTTCTCATAAAGTGATCTCAAGAATACTTTTCTCAAAAAGAGTGCAATGTCCTTATAAACATTAAACTCATCCATTCTACTCGCTGGGGAGACCAAAATTTAACATTTTGGCCTGAAAGCAAAACGCTATGTTTGGTGGAATACTAACACTGCACATCACCCTGAACATACCACCCACCACATGGTAGCATCATGTTGTGGGGATTCGGGGAAGCTTTTCTTCAGTATGGACAGGGAAGCTGGTCAGAGTTGATGGGAAGGTGGATGGAGCCAAATGCAGGGCAATCTTACAAGAAAACCTGTTAGAGTCTGCAAAAGACTTGAGACTGGGGTGGAGGTTCACCTTCCAGCATGACCCTAAACATACAGCCAGAGCTACAATGGAATGGTTTAGATCAAAGCATATTCATGTGTTCGAATGGCCCAGTCAAAGTCCAGACCTAAATCCAATTGAGAATCTGTGGCAAGACTTGAAAATTGCTGTTCACAGATGCTCTCCATCTAATCTGACAGAGCTTGAGCTATTTTGCAAAGAAGAATGGGCAAAAATGTCTCTCTCTAGATATGCAAAGCTGGTAGAGACATCCCCAAAAAGACTTTTACCTTTAATTGCAGCGAAAGGTGGTTCTACAAAGTATTGACTCAGGGGGGCTGAATACAAATGCATGCTTTTTACATATTTATTTGTAAAAAAAATTGAAAATCATTTATCATTTTCCTTCCACTTTACAATTATGTACCACTTTGTGTTGGTCTATCACATAAAAATAGGATTTTTATATACAGCTTACCTGTAAAATCCTTTTCTTGAGAGTACATCACGGGACACAAGAGCTTCATTACATAGTGGGTTATATAGGCACCTCTGGTGATTGGACACTGGTTAACCCCCAATTAAGGAGAATTCCTCCCCTATATAACCCCTCCCATATGGGAGGCACCTCAGTTTTGTAGCAAGCAATAGGAAACCACGTAAAACCCAAGAGGGGCGGGAGCCTGTGTCCCGTGATGTACTCTCAAGAAAAGGATTTTACAGGTAAGCTGTATATAAAAATCCTATTTTCTTGATCATACATCACGGGACACAGGAGCTCATTACATAGTGGGATGTCCCATAGCAATGCTCAGATTGAGGGGAGGGAGACACAGATCATAATAATAGACCGCCAGGGACCGGAGGACCTAAACTGCAGCCTGCAGTACACTGCACCCAAAGGTGATATCCTCTTGCTCTCTGACATCCACCTGATAGAATCTGGTGAATGTGTGGACTGATGACCAAGTTGCAGCCTTACAGATCTGAGCCAGGGAGGCCTGGTGATGCACTGCCCAAGAAGCACTAACAGCCCTAGTTGAGTGCGCTTTCACTTGAAAAGGAGGGATCTTCCCCTTTACACTATAGGCCTGAGAAATAATCTGTCTAATCCACCTTGAGAGAGTGGATTTTGATGCCGCCTGGCCCTTCCTAGGGCCTTCCGGCAAAATAAATAGGCAATCAGTTTTCCTTATCTGAGCAGTTGCCTGAAGATAGATACTGATTGCCCTTACCACATCCAAAGTGTGCAAAGATTCTTCTTCTGCGGACTGTGGGTCCAGAAAAAAGGATGGTAGGATTAAATTTTGATTCAAATGGAATCCTGAAACCACCTTAGGCAGAAAGGACCTGTTGGGGCGCATTACCACCCGGTCCTTATGAATAATTAGATACGGTTCCTTGCTGGAGAGAGCTGCTAGCTCTGACACTCTCCTAGCCGAGGAAATGGCTACCAAGAAAACCAATTTTTTATTCAAAAAGGATTAAAGAAGCCAGATGCAAAGGTTCAAATGGTTGCCCCTGCAAAGCTGAGAGAACCAAATTCAGATCCCATGGGCATACCGGAGGTTTGACTGGCGGTCTTATCCGCATGTCCCCCTGGATGAAAGCCCGCACCAGGGAATGCGATGCAAGTGGCTTCTGAAAAAAACACTGACAAGGCTGAAATCTGCACCTTGATAGTGCTTAAGGCCAAATTCATTTCTAGGCCTGACTGGAGAAAGTCCAAGATCCTGCTAATGACATACTTTCTAGGATGCCATTCCCTGAGTTCACACCAGGAAACATATGCCTTCCAGATCTTGTAGTAAATAAGCCTGGAGGCCGGCTTTCTGGCATTGACCAGAGTAGAAAGGACTGGCCCCGAAAGCCCACGATCCCTCAGAATGTGGGTCTCAGCAGCCAAACCGTCAAATTCAGACTGCGTAAAGCAAGATGGTAAATTGGACCCTGTGAGAGCAGATCTGGCCGGAGAGGAAGGATCCATGGCCTGCCTACTGCCAACTTAATGATCTCTGCGTACCAAGGTCACCTGGGCCAAGCCGGGGCTACCAAAAGCACCGACTTTGTTTCCCTCTTGATTCTTCCCAGGAACCGTGACAGAAGGCGGGCACGGGGGGAAGGCATAAATTAGATTGTACTGATCCCAGGGAACTGTCAGAGCATCCGACCCCTGAGCAAGAACATCTCTTGTCCTTGACACAAATTTGTCCAGCTTTCTGTTGAATCTGGACACAAACAGATCTTCATGTGGAGTACTCCACCTGCGACATATGTTCTGAAAACACGTCGGGGTGCAGAGCCCATTCTCCTGGGCACAACTGCTGGCGGCTCAGAAAATCCGCCTGCCAATTTTCCACTCCTGGAATGAGGACTGCAGAAAGGGATGGAACATGCCTTTCTGCCCAGGCAAGTATGCGATTCACCTCGTTTTGTGCAACCAGCCTCCTGGTACCACCCTGGTGATTGATATAAGCCACTGCTGTGGCATTGTCGGACTGAACCCGAACAGGGAGACCCCGTAGTCTGTAAGACCACTTTATGAGAGCCATATAAACTGCCCGGATTTCCAAGACATTTATGGGCAATAGCTTGTCGATCGCAGACCATTTCCCCTGCGAGCACGTCTCCTCCAACACTGCTCCCCAGCCCGTCAGGCTGGCATCTGTCGTAATAATCTTCCATGGAAGAGGAAGAAAAGTTTTGCCTTTCAGCAAATTCTCGGTTTGTAACCACCAAATGAGACTCTTGCGTGTCCCTGGGGACAGACACATAGAAAGATCCAAGGCCTGGGGCTTCCTGTTCCAAGCCGCAAGGATGCATCTTTGCAGAGGCCTTGAGTGGAACTGGGCGAATGGAACGGCCTCAAAGGAGGCGACCATTTTCCCTAACAGTCTCATGCACAACCGAATGGGGAAAATCTTCTGCCCAGAATTAGGCGCACCAGACCCCCAATGGCCAAGGCCTTTGGCCTTGGTAGAAATACCCCGCCTTGAGTGGTGTCGATGACCATACCCAGGTACTCAAACCTGGTAGCAGGCTGTAGGGACGATTTTTCTAGGTTTATAATCCAACCTAGGTGTTCCAGGAGGTCTAGTATTCTGGTAACACTGTAGTTCAGGAGCGCTACTGTTTTCTCTATGAGAAGCAAATCGTCTAGATGCGCCATGACGGCTATACCCTGAGCTCTTAGGTTTGCCAAGAGAGGGTCTAGAATCTTTGTGAAGACTCGAGGAGCCGTAGCGAGCCCGAACGGCAAAGCCACAAATTGAAAATGGCGCCGCTCTACCGCGAACCTTAGATACTTTTGGTGTGCGGAAAATATTGGCACATGAAGATATGCATCCTTGATATCTATTGATGCCATAAACACTCCCCCTTGCAGGGAGGAGACCACACTTGCGAATTGACTGCATTCGTAAGGACTGGATGCGTAAAAAAACGGTTCAGATCCTTCAGATTCAGGATAGGTCTGACACCTCCATTTGGCTTTGGAATGGTGAAGAGATTCGAGTAAAAGCCTGAACCCTGTTCTTTTGGGTCCACTTCCACTATCACCCCCTGGGATAGTAAGTGATCTAAGGCCAGGAATAGCGGTCTTTGCTTTACTGGATCCCTGGGGATCCTTGACCTTAGAAAGCGAGAAGGTGGAATCTCCTGAAACTCTAGCTTGTAGCCCAGAGATACCGAGGAGACTACCCACTTGTCCCGGATCTCTTCCCGCCAGGCTTCTGCAAACTGCAGGAGCCTTCCCCCCAGTCAGCCGAGCGCGGGCGCCCCTTCACAAGGAAGCTTTTGGGCTCTGCTTGGCAGGCTTTCGCCCCCAAGTCTTTTCCTGCGCCTGGGCCCGGCCTTGAGCCTTTCCTGTAGGGGGAGGTTGGGAAGGCCGTCGCCACTGCTTAGAGCTTGATGCTCCGGGAGAGAGAAAACGCCTAAATGATGGACGTTTGCTCCTTTTGATTGGAAGGAGAGTAGATTTACCCCCTGAAATTCTTTGGACAAACTTGTCTAATTCTTCTCCAAATAAACGTTCCCCCTTAAACGGGAACCCAATCAAATGCTTCTTGCATGATAGCTCAGCTGCCCAATTTTTTTAGCCATAGGGCCCTTCGCATGTGTACCAAAAGGAGAGACAAAGGAGAGACAAACGAGATGCTTGTTGGACAGAATCCAAAATCGCATCAATCATGAAACACAGAATTTGAGGTATTTCTGCATAATTCTCAACTTCCTCACTGGGAAGGAGGCCAAGCATCTGCTTAACCTGTTCCTTGAGGAACTGACACAACCCCACGGCTGCGACTGTAGGTTGCACTACTGCGCCAGTCATGGAAACGGAGGCTTTCAATAAGATTTCCAGCTTCTTATCAGTTGGATCTTTAAATACCTGAGCATTATCCAAAGGACAGGTCAGGTTTTTATTCACACAAGAAACAGCCGCATCGACAGATGGGACCCCCCATTTCTTGGCGAAACTTTCCTCCAGAGGATAAAGCATAGAAAACCTTTTAGGAGGAGCAAACAGTTTATCGGGATGTCCCCAATCCTCATATAACAATTTATCCATTAAGGGATGAATTGGAAAGGAAAAGGCAGTCTGTGGGATTTTCCTGATTCCCAGGGAAGAAACAGAGGACGTAGCGACTTCAGCAGCAGGCATTCTGAATGTGGTACGCACCAATTCAGTATAATACTGCACCTGTTTTCTGAGCGCCTGGGAGGAGGGTACTCTCTCCTCTTCCTCTGATTCATCTGACTGCTCAAGATCCCTGCCCCAAGATAGGGATCTCTCCTCATTGTCAGAAGTGTCATCTGAAAGAGGAATATCAGCAGAGGGAGGGGATCTACCCCTTTTCCTGCTATCTTTCAGGGAAGCTGAAATAAAATTCATGATTCTCCCTTCAAAACCCTCCAATGTAACCCTAAGGGAGTCCTCAGTGACATATCCCGGGGCTGAGACATTAGGAGAGGCTGCAAAACCTGACAGGGGCACTGACTCATCCTGTGAGGCTGGCTCCAGTCTTGCAGGGGGGGGTGGTAACTTACAGGCATTTTTTTAAAACCCCTAGACCTAGGCGGTGATTTACCAGTGCCTTTGTTACCTCCCCCTGAGACACTCTTACGAGGAGACATAGTCCTAAGCTACAAAGCAGAGGTACTAGTACAAAGTGCAATCACTGTTGTGCACAAAGTCTCACAATAAATATATATGCTTAAACTGCACAACCTGATGCTGAGTAGGTGTCTTAGGTTTGCCTGGATCCAATCCCTTGGGATGCTTACTGCCCACAGCTCCTGCGTCTCCACTTACAGCCCCCTGGCGCTCTGGGCTTTTTTAAAATTGCCGCCTGGCGCCTGCACACTACAGCGCCGTGCACACCAACGTGCACGGCTCGCAACCACACTCCCCCCCTCCATTAGCACGGGAGCGCTTAGCGCGTGTGCACGAGGACCACCGGACGTTAAGGGGGTAAGGGGACCACCATCGGAGCTGCGCGGGACCCCCAGACTACGTGGGACCCCTGTATTACCTTTATTGTGGCAGGGATTGCAGTGGAGACGTGAGTCATCTGGGAGAACCAGGCTTCACTGAGCGTGTGTATCTGAAAGGCATGTAAGTATGCATCAGGCTGCTCTTACTCCCTCTAGTGGTGGAAACCAGGTAAGACATACAACTACTCAATGAAGAAATCCATAATATACATTTGTATAGGATTAACTTCCCTTACCTGTCCTCGCCGCAGGAATTGCTGAAAACAGACAGATTCCAGCCTTCACCCATCACGGCAGGCAGAGTTGTGCCAACCTTCAGGTTTTTTTTGGGGGTTCCTTCTCAGAAGAACCTCCTACCTGGACCTTGTAAAAGACTCTGCCAGAAACTTTCGTACCACTATGTAAATAGTACACCAAGTCTGGTTTTCCCAGAGCCCAGTCTTCCAATAGGAGAGGACTTACAGGCAAAACCTTGTTTCTTCGGATGACGAGGCCCGGGTACCATACCATCTTGGGAGTCAAAATATCGGCCCGAGATATGGATCCGGTTTGTTGTAGCCCTTAGGCCCCCGCAGGGACCTGCACAGAGCTTTCTTCAGAGCACATGTTTTACGTGACCAACCACCATAGACACTGGCGAAAAAACTGAGGTGCCTCCCATATGGGAGGGGTTATATAGGGGAGGAATTCTCCTTAATTGGGGTTTAACCAGTGTCCAATTACCAGAGGTGCCTATATAACCCAGTATGTAATGAAGCTCCTGTGTCCCGTGATGTATGATCAAGAAATCCCAATAAAATACATTTATGTTTTTGGTTGTAACATGACAAAATTTGGATATTTTTTTCAAGGGGTGTGAATACTTTTTCTTGTATATGCACCCCTATCTGTCTCAGGCTTCTTTCCCCTGTTCCCCTTCACATTTATATATTGAATTCTTTCCCAGAAAAACAATACTGCTGCCTTGACTCCCAAAAGCCTACCCACACACCATGGCTCATGGGAGATGTAATTCTGGAGGTGTACCTACCTCAATAGGAACTAAGTTCCCTGCAGCTGCCATGCAAGAATTTTTTACATGCCCAGGGATGATGTCACAAGGAGTTATTAAAGCTGTTTCTTGCTACAAGAACAAGGGGGGAAAAAACAGAATCGCTGGGACTCTAAAGGGGAGAGGGAGTTTGCAGGTAAATTTGGGTATTGCCCTTTAAGTAGTAGCTGATCTCTGGTTGGCTACACGCAGTTTTTTTCTTATCACAATGACACTGCTGGCTGATCTAAATAAGTATCCAGCTGAATCAAATAAAAAAGGGCACCGAGGTGAACGAGAAAGAAAGAAAAAGATGAGCTACTTTATATACAGGGAATGAATAGCTCAGTAATGCTGAGACAGACACGAGCAACTCAGATAAAACAATGAGAAAAAGCAACAGATAGAATCAAAAAGAGAATCTAGTACAAGGATGAAAGGGCTTGACAAACCGCGGCACAAAAATGTTGCAGGCAGCATAATACATGGTGATAATTGTCTAGTCTTTGGTGTGGAAACCCCGTGGGATTAAGCCACAGGATGCAACAATGTGATAATTCCAGTGGAGTAAAAGGAAACATTTTGTTAACATTATCATGTCTTAAAGGAATCATCTGCCATTGTAGAGACCTTCTTTTTGCGTCCTATGCCATTTTAAAGAGAAGGTTTTTTTTATTGTTTTTAGACACACAAGTCAAGACGATGAGCTTAGGGCAAACAATTGAACCCCTTGAGGCCAGTGCTCTAAATGGGCCATGACACCTGGGCTCCTGATCCTGCTCAGTGCTGATGTCATCAGAAGCCCATCCTACCAGTCCCCTAAATCCAGTAGTTGACCATAAGAAGCCCATCCTACTATTCCCCTAAAGCCAGTAGTTGACCGTAAGCTGTCCATTATTGACTGCACAGTGCTGATGTCATCAGCAGCCCATCCTATCGGCTCCCAAGAGCCAGTAGTTGACCATGAGCTGTCCATGATTGGTTGCACAGTGTTGATGTCATCAGCAGCCCATCCTATGGGTTCCCAAGAGCTAGTGGTTGATCATGAGCTGTCCATGATTGGTTGCACAGTGTTGATGTCATCAGGAGACCATCCTATGGGTCCCCAAGAGCTAGTAGTTGATCATGAGCTGTCCATGATTGGTTGCACAGTGTTGATGTCATCAGGAGACCATCCTATGGGTTCCCAAGAGCTAGTAGTTGATCATGAGCTGTCAATGATTGGCTGCACAATGCTGATGTCATCTGGAGCTCATCCTATGGGCTCCCAAGAGCCAGTAGTTGACCATGAGCTGTCCATGTGCGTCTGCACGATGTTGATGTCATCAAGAGCCCATCCTTTGGGCTCCCAAGTGCCAGTAGTTGACTGTGAGCTGGCAACTTCAGTTTTAGAGAGCACCTCAGACCAAGACAGCCACTCCTATATGTCCACCCACCCTACTGCTCCATATCTGTGTATTGCTGTTGTAAAGGGATTTAAACCCAACATTGGGATGGCCATAATATTAAATATGGCGCCTTTCCTCCAACATATGCTTGTTTAGTCCAGAGGGCCGAGATGGAGCACACCTCAGGACAAGACAGTTACTCATATATACGTACACCCACCCTGCTGCTCCATATATGTAAATTGCTGGTGTAAAGGGGTTAAAGCTCAACATTGGATTGGGCTGACCAAAATATTAAATTTGGGTGTCCATCCTTCCAACATATGCTTGTTCTTTCCAGAGGGGATCTAATAGAGAGGAATATTTACCTTATTCAACAGTCCAACAACCTTCTTTCTTACTAGTTCCTTTACTGGTGACCATTCCTCCGCTCATTGATTTTAATTGTTTCAAATTTCCCTTGTTCCCTGTTTTTTTTTACTAATAAAGAAACAATATATTTTTTATATATTTTTTTTCTATCCAACTGTTATCTTTATCTCTGCTAAACGGGATGAGGTGCATGATACTATAGAGCCACTCAGATTATATTTTTAAATTGACACACATACTGACGTTACAGCATATATGCTTTTACATATGCAACCATAGTATTTTACTTTGCTGTTTTGGCAATTATTGAGATATATATATATATTTGTGTTACAGCTGATATTCACCCATTGACATATTGAGACAGCTAGGGTTACACACTTCCACCCATGCCATGTCTACTATCCAGTTGTCCTCTGGTGGAGGCTTTTCCTCCTCAACTCTTGGCCCCTCTTACCAATTGTTTCTACATTTACCACTGTGTCATATACTATATCTCTTTGTATATTTAGATACATCAAACATACATATACCCCTGAAGAAGCGAGCTATGTTCTCCTAAAATGCGTTGGATTATCTTGATGCCTTTGCATACTGTATGATATTTATATGTATCAAAGCTATTCTTTACAATGTGCAATATTTTAACGGCTCAGCTATTGTTTACATCACCCATGTATGTATATTATTCTTTGTATAAATATTAATACTTTGATTACTCCTGTTACTTAGTGGCTAACTGTGCTCACCTCATTTAAAGTCCCAGGGCGACTTTCTGCATATTTCCTTTTCCCTTAGGGCCAAGCCCCACCCATGAAAAACAACCCCACACCATAATCCCCCCTCCACCAAATGCTTTGGACCAGTGCACAAAGTAAGGTCCATAAAGACATGGATGAGTGAGTTTTGGGTGTTGACTGGTCTGTACAGAGTCCTGAACTCAACCTGATAGAACACATTTGGGATGAATTTGAGTTTATATGCATGTAAAGGCAGGAGTCCCAATACTGTTGGTAATATAGTGTGTGTATGTATATATATATATATATATATATATATATATACACACACACATATATATATATATATATATATATATATATATATATATATATATATATATATATATATACACACACACACACACACACACATATATATATATATACAGAAAGTATATATTAGTGATGCACCGAAATTTCGGCCCCAAAAATAGGATTTTCAGCATTATGCTCAAAGAAAAAAAGCTCTGATAATGGCTGCCGAAAATGTCTGTGAGCTTACTGTGATTTTCCAGGATTTTACCTTGCTTATGATGTATTTTTCATAGGTCATGTGACTCACAAAATGCATCACAAACGCAACATTGCGTTTTCAATGCATTTCAATAGGGAGATGCGTTTTTGGTGTGGTTTTCCAAATATGCTCTAAAAATGCAGCAAGCAGCATTTTAACACTGCTTTAAAAAGGTGCTGATAATGGCCGACAATAAATTCATATTCATTTAAATTCATGATATTAATTAAAAAGTCAAATATAATACAATTATTTATAAAAAATATATATATATATATTTTTTAAACCGTCAATTTCGGTTTCAGCCAAGTGGCTCCTGAATTTTTGGTTTCGGTGCCAAAATTTTCATTTGCACCACTAATATATATATATATATATATATATATATATATATATATATATATATACAGTATCTCACAAAAGTGAGTACACGCCTCACATTTTTTAGTTATTTATAATATTTTATTATATCTTGTGAGTGTACAGCTTGTATAACAGTGTACATTTGCTGTCCCTTCAAAATAACTCAACACACAGCCATTAATGTCTAAACCACTGGCAACAAAAGTGAGTACACCCCTAAGTGAAAATTTCCAAATGGCGCCCAAAGTGTCAATATTTAGTGTGGCCACCATTATTTTCCAGCACTGCCTTAACCCTCATGGGTATGGAGTTCACCAGAGCTTCCCAGGTTGCCACTGCAGTCTACATCACGGAGCTGGTGGATGGTAGAGACCTTGTGCTCCTCCAGCTTACGCTTGACGATGCCCCACAGATGCTCAATAGGGTTTAGGTCTGCAGTGGAGACATGCTTGGCCAGTCCATCACCTTTACCCTCAGCTTCTTTAAAAAGGCAGTGGTCATCTTGGAGGTGTGTTTGGGGTGGTTATCATGTTGGAATACTGCCCTGCGGCCCAGTCTCCGAAGGGAGGGGATCATGCTCTGCTTCAGTATGTCACAGTACATGTTGGCATTCATGGTTCCCTCAATTAATTTTAGCTCCCCAGTGCCGCCAGCACTCATGCAACCCCAGACTATGACACTCCCACCACCATGCTTGACTGTAGGCGAGACACACTTGTCTTTGTACTCCTCACCTGGTTGTCGCCACACACACTTGATACTATCTGAACCAAATAAGTTTATCTTGGTCTCATCAGACCACAGGACATGGCCCAGTAACCAATGTCCTTAGTCTGCTTGTCTTCAGCAAACTGTTTGTGGGCTTTCTTGTGCAGCATCTTTAGAAGAGGATTCCTTCTGGGACAACAGCCATGCAGACCAATTTTATGCAGTGTGTTGCGTATGGTCTGAGCACTGACAGGCTGACCCCCCACCCCACTCAACTTCTTTGGTCAACCATGGCGAGGCCTGTTCTGAGTGGAACCTGTCCTGTTAAACCACTGTATGGTCTTGGCCACTGTGCTGCAGCTCAGTTTCCGGGTCTTGGAAATCTTCTTAAAGCCTAAGCCATCTTTATGTAGAGCAACAATTCTTTTTTTTCAGATCCTCAGAGAGTTCTTTGCAATGAGGTGCCATGTTGAACTTCTAGTGTCCAGTGACCAGTATGAGAGAGTGAGAGCGATAACACCAAATTTAACACACCTGCTCCCCATTCACACCAGAGACCTTGTAATACTAACGAATCACAGGATATGTGATTGGGCAGCACAGTGGTGTAGTTGTTGTTAGCACTCTCGCCTAGCAATAACAAGGGTTGCTGGTTTAAATCCCAACCACACCACAACACTACCTGCCTGGAGTTTGCATGTTCTCCCTGTGCCTGTGTGGGTTTCCTCCAGGTACTCCGGTTTCCCCCCACCCTCCAAAGACATGCTGTTAGGTTAATTGGATTCTGTCCAAAATTGGCCCTAGAATATGAATGGGGACCTTGGATTGTGGGCTCCTTGAGGGTAGGGACCAATGTGAGTGTGCAATATACAGAGATAGAGACAATTGTAGACACTCACTCAGGATGGACTGGTGTCTTTATTTAACCTTACTGACTATGTAACTATGACACCGGGGAGGAAAAATAGCTAATTGGTCCCAATTTGGACATTTTCACTTAGGGGTGTACTCACTTTTGTTGCCAGCGGTTTAGAGATTAATGGTTGTGTTGAATTATTTTGAGGGGACAGCAAATTTACACTGTTATACAAGCTGTACACTCACTACTTTACATTGTAGCAAAGTGTCATTTCTTCAGTGTTGTCACATGAAAAGATATAATAAAATATTTACAAAAAAGTGAGGGGTGTACTCACTTTTGTGAGATACTGTATATTTGCATTATATTCTTCTAGCTGAGCAGAGACTTCAACATTTTCCAGTAGAGAGAAAGTGAGTGTTGGGCACATCCTTGCTCTCCCTCCAGGCTTGACAACTGTTGGGATTAGATATCAGCCACACAGGGAGTGCATTGTCTTTAACCACTTAATAACCGCCCTATAGCCGAATGACGGCTTCAGGGCGGTTTCTTAACTCTGGGAGGCCGTCATATGACGTCCTCCCAGAATTCCGCTCTCGCGCGCCCCCTGGGGCGCGCACTCGAGAGCATCCGTGACCGCCGGGTCCACAGGACCCGGCGCATCACAGATCACGGTAAACGGCCGCTCGTCGCGGCTGTTTACCACGTGATCGCTCCGTCAAATGACGGAGTGATCACTTGTAAACAGACCGGCGTCATAATATGACGCCGGTTCCTCCCTCCCCCTCTCTGTACCAATCGGAACAGCGGAGGGGGAAGAGATCGGTGTCAGCAGCGATGTGGGCTGCATCTGCAGTGCCCACATCGCTGCTCACCGAAAATTAACCCCTCAATTCCCTGCAAATACTCTGCAATACCCTGCCATTACTCTGCATTACTCTGCAATACCCTGCAATACTCTGCATTACTCTGCATTACCCTGCAATACCCTGCAATACTCTGCAATAGTCTGCATTACACTGCAATACTCTGCATTACCCTGCCATTACTCTGCAATACCCTGCCATTACTCTGCATTACTCTGCATTACTCTGCATTACCCTGCATTACTCTGCAATACCCTGCAATACCCTGCAATACTCTGCAATACTCTGCAATACCCTGCAATACTCTGCAATACCCTGCAATACCCTGCAATACTCTGCAATACTCTGCAATACTCTGCAATACCCTGCAATACTCTGCAATACTCTGCAATACTCTGCATTACCCTGCAATACTCTGCAATACCCTGCAACGCTCTGCAACACCCGCCAATACCCTGCAACACTCTGCAATGCTCTGCAACACCCACCAATACCCTGCAACACTCTGCAATGCTCTGCAACACCCGCCAATACCGTGCAACACTCTGCAATGCTCTGCAACACCCTCCAATATCCTGCAATGCTCTGCAACGCAATACTCTGCAACGCCATACTCTGCAACACCATACTCTGAGATACCCAGCCATACTCTGATATACCCAGCCATACCCAGCCATAGTCGGTGATACCCTGCAATACCCAGCCATAGACACCCCCCCCCCCCCCCCCCTCCCGCCGCCCTCCGGTGCTTCTACCGACTCGCCAATACTATCAAATCCAGAATCTTTTTTTTTTTTTTTTTTCAGGCTTCCCAGCTTAGAGGTGAGATGCGGGGTCTTATTGACCCCACATCTCACTGTAAAGAGGACCTGTCATGCCATATTCCTATTACAAGGGATGTTTACATTCCTTGTAATAGGAATAAAAGTGATCAAAAAATTTATTTTTGGGGAAAAAAATGTCAAACTAAAATAAATAAAGTAAAATGAACAATAAGATTTTTTATTTTTTTTTAAAGCGCCCCTGTCCCCATGTGCTCGCATGCAGAAGCGAACGCATACGTAAGTCCTGCCCACATATGAAAACGGTGTTCAAACCACACATGTGAGGTATCGCTGCGAACGTTAGAGCGAGAGCAATAATTCTAGCCCTAGACCTCCTCTGTAACTCAAAACATATAACCAGTAAAAAAAAAAATTATATCGTCGCCTATGGGGATTTTTAAGTAGCGACGTTTGGCGCCATTCCACGAGCCTGTGCAATTTTGAAGAGTGACATGTTAGGTATCGATTTACTCGGTGTAACTTCATCTTTCACATTATGCAAAAATTGGGCTAACTTTACTGTGTTTTTTTTTTTTTTTTAAGCACAAAACAGTTTTTTTTCCAAAAAAAAGCATTCGAAAAATTGCTGCGCAAATACCGTGCGAGATAAAAAGTTGCAACGACCACCATTGTATTCTCCAGGGTGTTTGCTAAAAAAACATATATAATGTTTTGGGATTCGATGTAATTTTCTAGCAAATAAATGATGATTTTTACATGTAGGAGAGAAATGTCAGAATTGTCCTGGGTGCTCCAGAACGCCTGATGGCGCTCCCTGCATGTTGGGCCTCTGTATGTGGCCGCACTGTGTAAAAGTCTCACACATGTGGTATCGCCGTACTCGGGAGTAATAGCAGAATGTGTTTTGGGGTGTAATTTGTGGCATGCATATGCTGTGTGAGAAATAAACTGATAATATGACAATTTTGTGAAAGAAAAAAAAAAAAGTAAAAAAAATCTTGATCTGGCAAAGAATTGTGGGAAAAAATGACAACTTCAAAAAACTCATCATGCCTCTTACTAAATACCTTGGAATGTCTTCTTTCCAAAAAGGGGTCATTTGCGGGGTATTTGTACTTTTCTGGCATGTTAGGGTCTCAAGAATTGAAATAGGCCGTCAGTACTTCAGGTGTGATCAATTTTCAGATATTGGCACCACAGCTTGTGGACTCTATAACTTTCACAAAGACCAAATAATATCCACCAATTTGTACTTATTTTTACCAAAGATATGTAGTGGTATAAATTTTGGCCAAAATTCATGAAGAAAAAATTACTAATCTGCTAAATTTTATAACAGAAATGAAGAAAAATTCATTTTTTTACAGAATTTTCTGTATTTTTTCTTTTATAGCACAAAAAATAAAAAACCCAGCAGTGATTAAATACCACCAAAAGAAAGCTCCATTTGTGTGAAAAAAAGGACAAAAATTTCATATAGGTCCAGTGTTGCATGACTGAGTAATTGTCATTCAAAATGTGAGAGCACCGAAAGCTGAAAATTGGTCTGGTTATTAAGGGTGTTTAAGTGCCCAGTGGTCAAGTGGTTAATGAGCCAGTCCACGCATAGATGTACAGTGTTTTAAAAAAAACATTCACAAGCAAGTATAAGATCAATTGTATCAAGCTGATCTCTTAAATATACAGTACAGATATCTAAAGATCATTGATAGCTAAAGCTTTTACATACAGTAACCAATCAGAATCCAACAGTTTATCTCCCTTTTCGGGTTAGTTACTACCATATTTTACCTGATTGGCTACTACAGGCAATGTCTTGTCTTTCCAAGGCTCTAATTGCTACAAATGAGCATGTGTGGTGGCTGCGGTTTCTGGCTCCCAGCCTTGGTCAGACAATGTCAGTGATTCAGCAGGAAATCTTTGGAAGCTCCCGTCACCTGCTTGTATCCAGAGGCTCAGACAGCTGAATAGACTAAAATGTAAATGAAACCATTATACATCGGTGTCTGTGTTCTGCCAATGTGAACTCTGGATCTTTCAATAAATCATGTGTAGAAGTGCGGAGTCTGGCAGCCTCTGGACTCTGGGAAGGAAGGTGTAAAATAGTAAACATCCTTTAGTCCAGCGGTTCTCAACCTCAGTCCTCAAGTACCCCCAATGGGTCATGTTTTGGGAACGTCCCTTAGATAAAATAGCTCTTATCAATTCCATATCATGGGGTACTTGAGGACTGAGGTTGAGAGACACTGCTTTAGTCCACACAAAAAGCAGGAAGATGACCTGGTGGAAGAAGACCACCTAAATGTTCAGTTTTTTTGTTAAAGCAGCCACAGCCTAAGTAGAAAAGCCTGTCCCCTGCCAGCATGCCTCAATATAAAAGCAGTGGTCTCCCTTCAGGTCCAACACAGAGACAGAGCTCTCCAATCAGCATGAAGCAGGAGCTTTGCTCATTGCAGACCAAAAGGCATGGCTTAGCAGGGGCGTGTGTTGAACCTCTGTGGAGAGACTACTGCTTCCACATAGTGAACACAGGTACATGCTTGCAAGGGTCAGGCTTTTTTTCAGGCTGTGGCTGCTTTCTAAAAGAAAATGGACTGTAATTCCACGTACACATGACCGGACTTTCCGGCAGACTAGGATCAGTCCGTCGGACAATCCGATCGTGTGTGCGCTAGTCCGACGGGCCTAGAAATAGAACATGTTTCAAATCTAACCGACGGACTCAGGTCCGACGGACTAAAAATCGGGGAAATTTGTGTGCTAGTCCAACGGACCAAATACAACGCAAGGGCAGCTATTGGCTACTGGCTATTGAACTTCCTTGTTTAGTCCCGTCTTACGTCATCACCTTCAAAACGAATGGACTTTCGAACAGACTTAGTCCGTTCGTGTGGGGCCAAGTCCGTTAGTTCGGAAAGTCCATCAGACCTCCGCCGAAAGTCCGTCGGGAAAGTCCGTCGGGAAGACTGTAGGACCTAGTCCGTCGAAAAGTCCGGTCGTGTGTACGCGGCATAAGACTTTGCGAACTCTTTGTTTTGATTCACTTGTAATATATTTAGATCATTTAGGCTGGGTTCCCACCTATGCGAATTGGATGGTTTACCCGCATCCAGTTTGCATAGCTCAGTTCACAGTTCACATATTTCTGCAGCAGGTCCAGTGCGTTTTGCAAGAAAAACGTATGCCTTCGGGCTGAAATTGGACCTGAAATGGTGAACCAGCACGCACCACACCCCTGCTGTGCGACAGATGTGGCATTGGCGTGAACCCAACCTTAAAGTGAAAGTTTCATTCGACTTTAAAGTTCGACTCCAGTAATTTGTTTTAACTATGGATAAAGTTGAAGAAGGGTTTCAAAGTTATCTTTATTGCTGTCTGCAGTCCTGCTGAGGAGTTTCCCCTAACTTCCTATCCAGATGACACCTAGAGGCATAGGGTATTATGGGGCAGAGGTTCAAGGGAAATCTCCCACTTGGGACAGAGAGAGGAGTAAAAGGTACAACCCTTAAAGAGGAACTTGACTCCCCACTTAAATTTTTATATTTTCTATCACTACTTACCTTGTCTGGTGGGTTGTCTCCAAAAAAAACATACCAGCCTAGTGAACCCAGCTTTTCCTGCTATAATCTATCGCTTCACAACTGCCCAATCCGGTCCCCTGCCACCAGCATCTTTCCTACTTCATCAGGGAGACTCTGCCACTCCCTGTCAGCCCCCTGATGATGCTCTGCTGCACATGTGCAGTTTGCTGGATAATTCCAGGGGCATGTGCAGTGTGGCGTTTATTGCCAGGGATGCAGTGATTGTCTCCTATGTATTTGTTGAAATAAAAAGTGTTATGCAAAGGTAATATATGAGTGAAGGAGCGACAGTATTTAAAAGAATAGCAAAGAAGAATAAAGGTCTCTTTCCAACAGCATTGGTTGCTAATAAACTGAAAATACTGTATGTATTGTGCCTGTCTGTCCAGCAGGTGGAACTGTAGTGTGTATTTATGATAGTGTAATCAGGGGAAGTGTTATCTCTCTCTCTCTCTGTATGTAGTTGTATGCTCCTTCTTCCTGTTTTATGTTTCTAATGCAGTAAGACATAATCTAATATCCTCCATGAAAGTAAAGTATTCTCTGCATCCAAGAAGCTTCCAGCGCATAATTTCAATACTTTGCACATTAGGTTATGGGCCCAGGCATTGGAGAGGATACCCCAGCGCATCCAGCAGGCACCCAGCCGGCACTGTGGAGGATACTTCAAGTCTGTGAGTACTGTATACAAGTGGCTGCAAGATGGCAAGTGGTTCAGATGTGAGGTTTGCAATTGCAAAGCTGAACAATGCCAATTACCAGCTGTGGAAACTTAAACTAGAAATGATCCTAGGCAAGGATGACTTGTGGCAAGTGCTGAATACAGACAGACCCACAAATGGAGAGACGGGGAATGGGATAGAAAAGATAGACAGGCAAAAGCAATTACCGTATTTATCGGCGTATAACATGCACTTTTTCCCCCTTAAAATCACGGGAAAGTCGTGGGTGCGTGTTATACACCGATCCCCACTGTCTGCGAGTCAAAAATACAGAGCGCCACCGAAAAATACCGAGCGCCGCCCAAAAATACCGAGCCGATTGCTCGGCTCTGCTCGTAGTCCCGCCTCCCTGCTGTTTCTCTAGCGAGCTCTGCCGAAAAAGACCGAGCCGACTCTACTGTGTACTCGGCTCGGCTCAGCTTGCATTCCCGCCCATACTGGGTGGGACTGCGAGCGGAGCCCAGCCGAATACACAGTACAGACGGCTCGGTCTTTTTCGGCAGCGCTCGCTAGAGAAACAGCAGGGAGGCGGGACTACGAGCGGAGCCAAGCAATCGGCTCGGTCTTTTTCGGCGGCGCTCGCTCGGTCTGTCTCGGCGGTGGGAAATTTAAACATGGGCAAGGCTGCAAACGGCGCTGGCCAAGCTGCAAATTACACTGCAAAGCTGCAAACAGCGCTGGGCAGGCTGCAAATGACACTGATCATTCTGCAATGATGGACAAGGCTGCAGATGCACACTGATAAGGCTGCATTGACTGGCATTTAAATGTAAGTTTTTTTTTCCTTAAACCTCCCTCCTAAAACTTTTTTCCTTAAAATGCCCTCCTAAACTTAGGGTGCGTGTTATACGCCGGTGCGTGTTATACCCTGATAAATACGGTATAAGCTTACTAGTGGAAGATGGCCAGCTTATCCACATGAGCTTTCAAGTCTAAACAGCAAGCTCTTTCTATTAAGAAAGCCATATAAGATGAGACTAGAAGAAGGCCAGCGAATGTGTGACCACCTGGAAGCTATGCTAGAGATCATAGTGCAGTTGCGTGCTATTGGAGAGGACATCAAAAATAACCATATTGTTGCCCTGCTCCTCTGCAGCCTTCCAGGGACATATACTGCTCTTATTAACGCTTTAGAAACCAAACCAGCAGGTGTTGACACTGGAATATGTCAAAGGAAAATGAATCAATGAATATGACAGAAGGAAAGAGAGTGTGCACCATAATGACAAAGCTCTTAAGATGTACCAAGGCACAAAGCACAACAAAGGAAGCAGAGCCTGTTTTTGCTGTAAAAGGACCGGTCACTTAAAAAAAAGGACTGTTGTATCTAGAAAAGCTGAGCAGTGAAAGCTACAGCTCTCCACTAAAGAAAGAGTCAAAGCAATCACAAAGGAAACTACAGATACATCATGGAGTGGCACCTTTAAAGTGACACAGAGTGGCAAGCCAGTGCATAGAGTCAGGTGCGACAAGCCACATGACTAGTGATGAAACCTTATTCACAAACATTGATTACAGTGCAAAAGACAAAGTTTTCCTAGCAAACGGCAAAAGCATCACTTCAGAATGTAAAGGTCAGGGCTTCCTGAACTGCATTACATCCCAATGAGACAAGCAGAGTATCCTTGTAAAAAAAGAGCTGTATGTTCCAGAACTAGAAGGCAGCCTTCTATCAGTGAAAAGTCTTGACAAAAATGGTCTCACAGTTAAGTTCCAGGGTGATGAATGCACAATTCACAATAATAAGCGATCCTCGCTAAAGGAAAACTGGATGATCACCCATACAGGCTCATCACCACAGACCAGCAAGCCAATATAGTCTCTAATGACCTACACAACAAATGTATTAACTTATGGCACAGGGGGCATGAGTGCTCATGAAATGCAAGTGCTGTATTGAAGCAAAAACTACACGTGCCCCCCTTCCACAGGCTTCTCAAAGAAAAACTACCCACCCTCTACAGCTCATACACAGTGACGTATGCGATCCAATGAAAACTCCCACATCAGGCGGGAACGGATATCTACTGACTTTCATTGATGAGTATTCCAGGTACACAACTACTTATCTAATGAAACACAAAAATGAAACATCAGAGAAACTTCAAGAGTTTGTTGCCATGTGTAGCAACAAATTCCAACAGAAACCAGGAATAATACGCACTGACAATGGTGGAGAAGACATAAGCAAAGAAGTGGCCTCATATCTGAAGAGACAAGGAGTAGTACACCAGACAACTGCACCATACACTCCTGAACAAAATTGTGTAGCAGAAAGGAAAAAATTGCACTTTTATAGAAATGGCCAGATGCATGTTGTCGGATGCCAAACTACCTCACAAGTACTGGGGAAAAGGAGTCATGACTGCAACCTACCTACAAAACAGACCACCCCCAAGAGCCATTAAAAGTACTCCATTCGAAATGCGGCATGGATCAAAGCCTAGCATAGGGCACATCAGAGTGTTTGGATGTAAAGCGTATGCCTATATTCCAAGTGAAAATCGATCTAAGCTGCAGAATAGAGCCATAGAGGGCATTCTAGTAGGCTTCAGCGCGTACACACGAGAGGATTGTCCGTCCAACTTAGTCCCCTGAAACGTGTTTCAGCGGACAATCCGCTCGTGTGTGGGCTTCAGCGGACTTTTTCAGCGGACAGTCTGGCGGACTTTTCGGAATTTCCGTAATATTGTCCGTCCAAACTTGGTTTCAGCGGACAGTCCGCTCGTGAGTAGGCTAGTTCGACGGACTAAGTATGGCGCATGCTCAGAAAGGATTTACACGGCCGAAGGTTGCATTGCAGTGTATTGGACGTCGAATTTCTAGTCCCGTCGTACGTGCCGTACACGTCATCGTGCAAGCTTTTAGCGGACTGTCTGTTTGTCGTGTGTGGTCAAGTCCGTTCATTCAAAAGTAGGATGGACTGTCTGTCGGATTGTCTGACGGACTTAGTTGGACGGATAGTCCGCCCGAGTGTACGCGGCCTAAGGGTTACAGAATTCTACACCCAAAAACGGACAAAGTGACAATAAGCAATAGTGTTTATTTTGATGGGAGCCCATCACCAGTAATACCGATCACTGAAATCAGAAGATCCATGCGAACTACAAAGGGGATACCAATTCAAGCTGTCATACAGTGTCAAAACACACAGCATACTTGAACCAACATCCGGGCGAGACATAGAAAAACTGATAAAAAATAAAGCCAATAAATGGAGAAAAGCAGCAGAAGAAAAAATTTAAGTTACTTCAAGAAAATAAAACCTGGACACTCATAGACCTTATACACACGGTCGGACATTCCGACAACAAAATCCGTCGGATTTTGTCCAAAACTGTTGTTGCATACACATGGTCGGACAAAGTTGTCGGAATATCCGATCGTTCATAACGTGATGACGTTATTTCGTTACGATGGGACTACATTCAGGCTAGTAGCCAATAGCTTTGGTCTCGTAATTTGATCTGAGCATGCGTGGCACTTTGTCCAATCGGAATTCTCTACACACAATCGGACAAAGTCCGATCGGATCATGTTGTCGGAAAATTTTATAGCCCAGCTCTAAAACTTTGTCGGTCGGATATTCCGATGGAAACAGTCCGATGGAGCCCACACACTGCGGATTATCCGACAACACGGTCCGATCTGACATTTTCCGTGGGAATGTCCAACTGTGTGTACAAGGGTATAGAGCTCCCTCCTAACCACAAAACTATAGGAAGTAAGTGGACTTTCAAAGTAAAGCCAGGCGCAGAAGGAAATATCAACAAAAACAAAGCCAGAGTAGTTGCCAAGGGTTACTCCCAGAAATTCTGTGAAGATTATGATGAAACATTCACTCCCGTCGTAAGACACTCCACCATCAGAACGCGTCTTAGCGTTGCAGCTGGGAAGGGCATGCAAGTCAAACACCTAGACGTTAAAACTGCTTTCCTATATGGAGACAGTAAGGAAGATCTCTACATGGAGCAACCACCAGGGTTTGAGCAAGGAGACAATCTTGTGTGTAAACTTCAGAAGAGCATCTACTGTCTGCAAGGATGTGTGGAATGAGAAAGTGAACAAAGTACTTACCAGAGAGGGATTCTCAAGAAGTAAAGCAAACCCATGTCTCTACTCCAGGAATCAAGAAGTCAGATGGATATACATCCTTATATATGTTGATGATATTATAACCTGTTTTGAACAAGAAGGGGATTACAATCAGATAATTCTGGGAATACAAATAGAGAAAGAAGAAGATGAAATTTATCTTCTCAACCAATCTCAGAAAATCTCCAAAATCTTGGAACAATTCCATATGCAAGATGCAGTGGAAATGAAAACTTCTATGAAACCAGGCTATCAAAAGAGCACCAGAAAACTTGCTACCCAACAATAACATGTATCGCAGAGCTATCATTAAGCTACTATATGTTGCCACTGTGACAAGACCAGACATAGTCGCAGCAGTGGGCATACTATGCAGGAAAGTCTCAGTTCCCTGTCACTCTGACTGGAACTCAATAAAAAGAGCGTTGCAATACCTCAAAGGAACAATTCAGCTGAAGTTACGGTTACCAGCAACATCCAATCCAAAACTGGACGGATAGGTGGATGCTGATTGGGCCGGGGACTGTACAGACCACAGATCTTCCTGTATCGGGGAGGAACCATAAGTTGGTCTAGTCTAAAGCAAGAAACTGACGCTGTATCTTCAACTGAAGCAGAGTACGTTGCAGCAGCACATGCTTGTCAAGAAGTGATATGGATTTGTCAACTTTGTGTGGACATTGGGATAGACATGTCAACCCCAATTCCCATTTTTGACGACAACCAGGGATGTATAAAGCTTACGCAATCAGAAAGAGTCAATCCTAGGACCAAACACATTGATGTCAAGTATCACCTACTAAGGGACAATCAAGAGCAAAATGTTATTGACATTCAATACTGCCCGTCAGAGGAGATGACTGCTGATGCACTCACCAAGCGTTTTTGAAGGACTGTCGTAATTATTTCCAGAAGAAGCTGAATGTAATTTGACAAAGCACATGTTGTTGAAAAGGGGTGTTGGAGAGAACAACAGCATGGTTGCTAATAAACTGACAATACTGTATGCATTGTGCCTGTCTGTCCAGCGGGTGGCACTGTAGTATGTATCTATGGTTGTGCAATCAGGGAAAGTGGTATCTCTCTCTGTGTATGTAGTTGTATGCTCCTGCTTCCTGTTTCATGTTTCTAATGCTGTAAGACATAATCTAATATCCTCCTTGAACCCTCTGAAAAGCAGGGGGAAATAATCAGGCCAGAAGTACTGAGCAGGCTAAAGCAATCAATAACTGCACAACTGGCTCCAGGGGAGCCAGACTAAATTTACCTAGCATCCTATGCCCTAATTAGGAGGGTTCTACAGAAGATTTACCCGAGATGAGTGAAGCTGGAACTTGAATTGGAGCATCAGAAAGGAACTTCTTCTTCTGAAATGTGTTTTGAAGAGTAAAGTAAATGGTTGAACACTGAAGGAAGTCTGGTGGCTCATCCAGAAGGTCCATGTGCAGCAACTGCTTACAGTCAGAAGAATACAGAGTGCCAGTTTAGCTTAAAGGGACTAATCCCTTTAATCCCTGCCCTAACCTCTCTCCCAACAGTCTTTCAGATCTAATAAAATATGTTAGCCTTTCAAAAGTGACTGGCGGACAATTCTACATGACCCACCAATAGTCGAGAATCCAGTCCTGAGGTCAAATGCTAGCTGATCAAGCCATTTAGGGGTCCTTCACCATTGTCTTGTAGTAACGGGGTGCTACACATTAGAGGGCGTTTTGCATTTGAAAGGGAGACTGCGAGATACAGCATCATTTACTCCTGACAAGCTTGCACAGTGTGGTTGCTGTTGGCTTTCTTGGATAATGGTAACAGTTAACTGACTACACTAATGGCCCATAGTTGCTTCCTAACAGGCCATTTTAGGCTCAAAAAGGCTGCATTCTATGGAATTACTAGACATGAATCTGTCATCTGCAGGAAAATATCTCCACCACAATCACTATCTTATCTCAAATGTCATGTGCACCGATGAACCCCAGACACTTTTTTGCAGATAGTTATATAAATCTAATTTGCAGCTTTCTTATGTAAGGCAGACTTTATTTCAGACGTAATTATCTTTTAATTGGCACTCACCTTGCTTTGTGAAATTCACCTCCACAAAGGATAGCTGTCATTCCTCACACTAGGACATCTTCAGGTTACATAAAGCCGTCATTTTGCCAGACATTCCTGGCTGGCTTGTATGTGATTTCTAATGTGCGGAGAGACATCTGCGACCCCGATATTCCACTTGGTGTGGTTAAGAACTCGTTAAGCATCAGAAAGCTTTCTTTCGATGCCCATTATGCTTGGCTAGCCTTTATTTGCTAAAGACTGGCCTCTTAAATGATCATCCCACACAATGGGTCAGCAATGCTCTTCCTGGCTCATTGTAGCCTGTGCAAAAACATCACCCACAGCTATACAATCACTTACAGCTCCCTCATGGATAGGCACAAGAGGATCGTCTTTGTTTATTCGATGCCGTGAGACCTCAAGGCGACCTACAGCCCAACATCTTAAAAGGACATCAGGTACAAAGCTTGGAAAAAAGAAAAAATATTGTTTACAATAAGCGCTCGCTTTCTTTCCTCTACGCGGCCAACACTTTGCTCTATTACTGTGCGCTATAATGATTTCTGAGCGTAGATAATGGAATATCAAAGCATTACTATACTCAAGAGCAAGAATGTCATATTTTTCAACTTTCCAGTCCTTAGATGTGATGGCTGCATTAGTTTCCTTTTTTCAATACTTTTTCTGCAAGTATAGAATAATACCTGTGGATTCTTATAGAACAGTCAATGGGACTTGAAAGAAACATTAACTTCTTCACAACTGTGCTATAGCCAAATGATGGCTACAGCACGGTTGCGCATTGCCAGGAGGATGTCATATGATGTCCTCCCATGATTGCGCTTCCCATGCGCCCCCTGCAGGAAAGAAACGGCAGTGATCTGTGATCGCTGTGTCCTCTGGACACAGCTGATCACAGATCGGGGGAAAGAGACAATGACAGTGGCTCTTTACAATGTGAGCAGCTGTGTCCAATCACACCTTATCACAGTGTAAACAGGATTTGCCGCTGACAGCGCTTGAGGAGAGGAGAGCGGATAAGAGGCTATCCACACATGGGACATCTACACTGATAATCAGTGTCCTGATTATAAGTGCAGCCCCAACAATATCTGCCAATCAGTGCCTATCAGCGATACCTATCATTCCCGCCTATATGTGCTCATCAGTGAATGTTGTTTGGGTACAGTGTTGCATGACTGCGCAATTGTTATTCAAAGTGCAACAGCACTGAAAGCTGAAAATTTGCCTGGTTAGGAAGAGGGTGGAAGTCCCCAGTAGACAAGTGGTTAATGGTAATTTTTTTTAGGTTAAAGTGGTTGTATGGTAATTTTTATAACTTTTACCTACAGGAAAGCCTATAATAAGGCTTACCTGTAGGTAAAAAAATATCTCCTAAACCTGTACAGTTTAGGAGATATTCCCCTCGCAATGCGCCGCTGACTGCAGCGGCGGATGTGCACAGGGGATTCTCGGTTGAAAGTCCAGCAGACGCTGGACCCTGCCGGAAATAAATCTCCCACGCGCATGCACGGGAGTGACGATATCGCAGCTCCGGCCACTCACAGCGCCGGAGCCGCGATACCCGGAAGACACCCCGAGGGAACATGTCGGCTCGCCCGGCATGGATCGGGCCAGATGTCGGGGCCTCGTTCTAAGGTAAGTATTTCATAATGAGTAACTTTTTTAAATAACAAACATGTTATACTTACTTCCACTGTGCAGCTCGTTTTGCACAGAGTGGCCCCGAACCTGCTCTTCTGGGGTCCCTCGGTGGCTGTCTCTGATTCCTCCCGCAGGTACTTCTCACATTCATGTGAGCTCCCTCGCATGGTGAGAAGCACTTGTGGACACGCTCCTGTGATACAGCCGGCGGCTATAGCCGCTCGCTGTATCACTTGGCCCCACCCCCCGGCACGCCGCAACATTGGATGTGAGTGACAGCAGCGCGAGCCAATGGCTGCGCGCTGCTTTCAATCCATCCACTCCAGCCAATCAGCTGCCAGGCTGAGAGGCGAAGAGGACATTGGGGGCGAGCGCGGGACTTTCGAGGGGTCAGTTAAGTAAAACGGGGGGGACTGGGGGCGCCGGCACTGTGAGATGTTTTTTCACCTTAATGCATAGAATGCATTAAGGTGAAAAAATATTTACCTTTACAACCCCTTTAAAAATTCAGTTTGGCAGGGAGCAGTGTTTCTAATATTGCTTAAAGGGCAACATTAAAAATGCAAACTTCCTTTAAATAACATGTCTGTAGGATGTCCTTGGCCTGTCTGTGAAGTGGCGCATCTGTATAATGTATACAACCTACTACAGCAAAACTGACATTTACAAAGACAGAAAATGCTGTTCAGATTGCTGGTAAATGACAGCTCCCAGACCCTCACTTCTGTTTCTAAACAAAGCAGGCCAGAGATTTATTTCAACTATACTGGACCCTTCCTTATGTTAGATGAGGGTCTGATATTGATGTTAATGGGGGACCCCACAAAAAAAGCAAGTAGCCCCCCTAAAAATACACATCAGACCCTTACCCTTGATGAGGGTCTGATATGAATGTCAACAGAGACCCCTATACACAAAAAAATAAAATAAAATAAAAACATGGTGAAGGGCTCCGTTAAAAATACATACCAGATGCTTATCCTTGATGAGGATCTGCTATGAATATCAAGAGGACCCCATGCAAACCCTGTTTGGCATTGTCTTTTGACGTTACATCATGATTATAAACAAAAGGAAAAATCATTTGTGGTCAGGTTTTTTTTTTTTAAGGAGAGCAACCAGTCCACTCTAAGCCCTTGTAATCCCCCAAAATTCATATCATATCCCTTAGTAATACCTATTGCTTCCTGCTGCCAATAGAGGTTTGCTGAGAGGTTCGACTCTGCTGAACCTCTGCTCATCCTTAATGCTTCTCTTCCATTAATACAATAGAGTGAGTAAGTGTTGACACTGTAGGACAGGTGTGTTACTGGCAGGATCACCACATCTAAGGACTGATAATGTATTACATTTTTTTTAGGGTTTAAATGCACCTTTTTACTAATACAGACCCCCCAGTGAATTGCACAATATGTCCCCCATAGCCCTTTTGCCAGAAACCATGTAACATGTTAATATGATTTCATTTTCATACATCTGTAGCTTTCATTAAAATTATTCCTGGTGGTCCTGCGATGAAAATTCCTGTTCAAGTAACATCCCCGTCTTCCATTCTAATTGTGTTCCTGCATTGTCTCCATGTCACAGTGACCTCTGCCCAAGACTACAAAGGGTCACTACAGTCCTCATTACTCAGGTGTGGTCCACTGTTGTCGCAATCAGGAAACCCATCCTTAATAATACAGTGCTGCAAGTGATCAGCAACAAAAAAAAAAGGTGAAATTAGGTAAAAACAAGCATTTTTTTTTTAAAGGCAATGGGTGTCACCCACGGTATTTTAGCAAGCTAAATGTCATTCGGTCTACTTTCATTTTACCACTCCATCCAACATGACCTATTCAATAAGTTAAGAAATACTCCATTCATAATGTTCACGCAATTAATTAAAGCTGGCCGTACACTATACAATCTGATTGTAAACTATGTAATTATGAGGACATCCCTAAAGATCCATCAAATTTATATCATATCAGGCACTACATAGTTGATGGAGGACCTAAACGGGATTGCCCAATCTGTATCTTTGAACAATAAGTACCAAATATAAAAATAAAAAGTAAGTATATACCTATATGTAGTATATAAACATATAGTACATACTATATAGTATATATATAGTATATATCTATATCTGTATATTTTTTAACATGATAACAACCCCAAACCCACCTCCAAGGTGACCACTGCTTTGCTAAAGAAGCTGAGAGTAAAGGTGATGGACTGGCCAAACATGTCTCCAGACCTAAACCCTATTGAGCATCTGCAGAGCATCCTCAAACAGAGGGTGAAGGAGTGCAAGGTCTCTAATATCCACCAGCTCTGTGATGTCATCATGGAGGAGTGGAAGAGGACTCCAGTGGCAACCTGTGAAGCTCTGGTTAACTTCAGGCCCAAGAGGGTTAAGGCATGCCTCAAATGGAAGGTGGAGGAGCACAAGGTCTCTAACATTCACCGGCTCTGTGATGTCATCATGGAGGAGTGGAAGAGGACTCCAGTGGCAACCTGTGAAGCTCTGGTAAACTCCATGCCCAAGATGGTTAAGGCAGTGCTGGAAAATAATGGTGGCCACACAAAATATTGACACGTTGGACCTAATTTGGACATTTTCACTTAGGGGTGTACTCACCTTTGTTGCCAGCGGTTTAGACCTTAATGGCTGTGTGTTGAGTTATTTTGAGAGGACATCAAATTTACACCGTTATACAAGCTGTACACTCACTACTTTACATTGTAGAAAAGTGTTATTTCTTCAGTGTTGTCACATGAAAAGATAGAATAAAATATTTATAAAAAAGTGAGGGGTGTACTCACTTTTGTGAGATACTGTACAAATATCTACTATATGTACTGTATATGACCATACGTTCTTCTTATTTCTACACTTATTATGTTGGCCCCTTAAAACACGTTGGCTGTTTTATGTGATCATATGATAAATCATTAACGTGACCTGGACTCTTGATCTGGCGATCCTGTTGGGTTTTTACTTTTTTCGTTGCTTTATGGTTAACCATTGCAGGAGAGCCTTGTCTTGAATGAACAAGTCTTAAAGTCCAGACACCTCTTTGATACGTTGTTTGGGATATTTGCTTGTCCGAGTAACAACAACCCATCACACTCCGGCAAACAGGATATCACCAGGACAGGACGCAAGGGTGAATGTCCCCAACAAGCAGTAGCAAAAACCTGACAGGGAAAAAAAACCTTCCCCGCTATATTCAAAACTAGGAAATATGTTTTTGCCAGAATTAAGCCTTAACACTCCCAAATTTGAGTCGATGATGGTCAGATTCATAAGTAGGAAAGATATTAAAATACAATTGTTCTAAATTTATTCTGGAAAAACAATGGCAATGCTCCTATTTGAGGGGTTCTTTCCCACAATCCTGTTTGGCATTGTCTTTTGACATTACATCATGATGATAAACACAGGAAAAATTATTTGTTGTCAGGTTTTTTTTTTTTTTTAAGGAGAGCAACCAGTCCACTCTAAGCCCTTGTACACACGGCCGGACATTCCGATGGAAAATGTCCGATCGGACCGTGTTGTGGGATAATCCGACCGTGTGTGGGCTTCATCTGACTTTTTCCGTCGGAATGTCCGACCAACAAAGTTTGAGAGCTGGATATAAAAAATTTCCGACAACATGATCCGATCGGACTTTGTCCGATCGTTTGTAGAGAATTCCGATCGGACAAAGAGCCACGCTGCTCAGATCAAATTCCTAGACCAAAACTATTGGCTACTAGCCTGAACGTAGTCCCGTCGTAACTAAATAACATCATCACGTTCCGAACGATCGGATCTTCCGACAACTTTGTCCGACCGTGTGTATGCAACACCAGTTTCGGACAAAATCCGATGGATTTTGTTGTCGGAATGTCCGACCGTGTGTACAAGGGCTTATAGTCCTCATGGGTCCATCACTATATTATAGGGTTGCCACCTTTTCTGCAAGCCAATCCCGAACATTCTTGTACCCATAAAATATGCTTACAATGCTGAGTCACAAGTAAGTCTCTCACAGACATGTATAAACCTCAGAACAATAGTTAAAAAATAAAACTCTCCCAATACATATGATTTGTGGACTGAATGCAAAAACCTGATTCCTCTATCTACACAAATTAGGCAGATGGAGGAATTTCCTCCCTCCTTAGGGGAAGGGGGCCAGAGGATCTGGCCATTTCTGATTAGTGCTCTGTGTGACGAATCAACAGATCAGCCAACTATGTGGAGGGGCAGAGATCCCACTGACTAGGGGGGAGGGGGTAGTAGTGTTCCTCCTGCCTGGGACAGTTAGCCACAGTTCAGTGTGAATAAATGTGTCTGGGTTTCATGTATTCTGAAACCCGGACACCTGGTCCAAAACCTGGACTGTCCAGGTGAATCCTGGACAGATGGCAACCCTACTATATTATAACCAGTCCTACTGAAAGGAGGAACATTTTGGCTGTCAAAACGTGTTGGCTTGTTGTCTGAGGACTTCTATGATAACATAAATCATTTTGGACTCTTAAATATTTGTTTTGGCGCTCACGTTTCTCAATACCTTTCTGCCTTCACCAAAAGCACCATGTAGAGCTGCCTAGCCAGAGTCTGTACACTCTGTATCAGCCTTGCTCAACTAGGGTTCCTCCAGAGGTTGCTAAAGGTTCTTTGAGCAAGAAGCGATTTCTGCCTCTCAATTAAGTAACTGCTGACACCAATGATCTTTTTAGCTATCTGTAAGCAAGGATTATTCCCAATAACCACAAGTGTAAGGCTCATTCTTCCCACTGACCACCACTTTGAGAGCTGTAGTTATTAGTAATTATTAGTCAGGGTTCCCTGAGCTTGGAAAGTTATTCAAGGGTTCCTTGATGTTAAAAATGTTGACAAAGGCTGCTGTACAGCATGAAATTATACTCACACTGTAGGATAGGGCCCATATTTGACCGGTTGTAGTTCCCCTGGTTGGCCACTAAATGCCCCCATCGTGTGAAGGGTAGATTCAGCTTAGCTGTCGCTTGGGTTAAAGCGGAGCTCCACCCTAAAGTGGAACTTCCGCTTATTGGAACCCTCCCCCCCTCCGGTGCCACAATTGGCACCTTTCAGGGGGGAGCGGGGTGCAGATACCTGTACAGTACAGGTATCTGCACCCACTTCCGGCATAGATATCCGCAGAATCTACACCCCTTTCCGCAGAATCTACGCCCCTTTCCGCAGGTCCCCCGCTGTCTGCTGGGAAACACACGGATCCCAGAGACAGCGGGGACCATCCTTATTGCGCAGTATGGAACCGGGAAATGAAGCCGCAAGGCTCCACTTCCTGATTCCCATAGACAAGATGGCGGCGGCAGCACCCGAGAGATGATCGAGAGATCGGCTTCGGGTGCCGACATCGCGGGCGCGCTGGGTGGGTAAGTGTCCTTATTTTAAAAGTCAGCAGCTGCAGTATTTGTAGCTGCTGGCTTTTAAAAAAAAAAAAAAAAACGGTGGAACTCCCGCTTTAAGTGCAAGCCCTGCTCCTGCTAGGAAAGGGGCAGCCTGGGTGAGGTTATAAGTTGGAGAGCTGACTACGGATTAGACACCAAAAGGGGAGTAATTATTGTGGGTGTGAGCCAGGCCTTCTCATCCACATCAGTGCCTGACCTCACAAATACGCTTCTGGAAGAATGGTCAAACATTCCCATAGACACACTCCTAAAGCTCGTAGACAGTCTTCCCCGAAGAGTCAAAGCTGTTAGCCCTTGTACACACGGTCGGAGAATCTGTCGGAATGAGTCTTATCGGACCGTGTCGTCAGATAATCCGACTGTGTGTGGTATGCATCGGACTGATTCCGTCCGAATCTCCGTCCGACCCAATTTTCCAAAATGTTGGAAATATTTCCCGACCAACTGGGCCGGATGGACCTAATCCAATCATGTGTAGAGCATTTTCATCGGACCAAGTGCCACGCATGCTCAGATCAAATTCCTACATCAAAGCTATTGGCTACTAGCCTGAACGTAGTCCCATCGTAACGAAATTACGTCATCACGTTCTGAAAGATCGGATTTTTCGCCAACTTGGCCTGACCGTGTGTATGCAACAGTTTCGGACACAATCCGTCGGACTAAATCCGACGGGCAAAATCCGACGGATTTGGTGGGCAAAATCTCCGACCGTGTGTACGTGGGCTTATAGCTGCAAAGGGTGGGCCAACTCAATATTGAATCCAATGGACTAAGCCCTTGTACACACGGTCGGAGATTCCGACAACCAAATCCGTCGGATTTTGTCTGTCGGATTTTGTCTGTCGGATTTTGTCTGTCGGATTTTGTCTGTCGGATTTTGTCCGAAACTGTTGTATACACACGTTCGGACGAAGTTGTTGGAAAATCCGATCGTTCAGAACGTGATGACGTTATTTCGTTACAATGGGACTACGTTCAGGCTAGTAGCCAATAGCTTTGATGTAGGAATTTGATCTGAGCATGCGTGGCACTTTGTCCGATCGGAATTCTCTACACATGATCGGAGTATGTCCGATCGGAGCATTTTGTCGGAAAATATTTCCGGCAAGTTGGAAAATTTGGTCCGACGGATATTCCGACGGAAACAGTCCGATGCAGACCACACACAGTCGGATTATCCGACAAAACGGTCCGATAGGACACATTCCGACGGAATCTCCAACCGTGTGCACAAGGGCTTAGACTGGGATGAAATTAAAGTTCATGAGTGTGTAGACAGGCGTCCCAATACTTTTGGTAATATAGGGGTTGATTTACTGAAGGAAAATTGACCGTGCACTTTGCAAAGTACAGTTACACTCTGAAACTGCAGTTGCACCAGAGCTTAGTAAATGAGCAAAAGCTCTGCTGATTTCTATCATCCAATCGTGTGCAAGCAAAAACATGTGTTTTTTTTTTTTTTTTTTTTTTGTTCCTTGCATGTGATTGGGTATTCTTTGTAAAGTGAAAATTTACATCATTTACTAAGCTCTGGAGCAACTGCACTTGCAAAGTTCACTGTCTATTTGCCTTTAGTAGATCAGCCCCATAGTGTTCCACTACCTAAGACAAAACCAGAGAAAATTCCCAGCTCAATTCACCAACCAGTCTGCTTACTAACCGAATTAACCTGTCCAACAGTATGCATTAAAAACAGGGGTTTAGTTAGCACACATTTGCAAACGCATGCATAAGCTGCGAGGGCTCTTCACGGCACACTGGATCACTTGCAGTCTTAGCCTTCTAAATTTATGAGGGTCTCCACAATGGAAGCACATGCTGCATTCTAATGGATAGATAAGGGGCAGTTGGGCCTGGAGGTAGCCCAATCCTCCTTAACCACTTCATACCCCGCCCATAGAAATATGACGTCCGTAGGAGGGATCTCCCATCCTGCCCGGGCTTCATATGACGTCCTGGGCTTCCCGGCCGTCTAGGGGGGCGCACGTGTCACTCAGGAGCCGGTGCGCATGCCCGGCGCCCGTGATTGCCCGATAACAGAGCAAGACCGTGGATCTGTGTGTGTAAACACACAGATCCATATACTGTCAGGGGAGAGGAGACCGATCATGTGATCCCAGTACAGAAGAACACAGTCTCCTCCCCTTGTGAGTCCCCTTCCCCCACAGTTAGACTCACTCCCTAGGTAACACATTTAACCCCTTGAGTGCCCCCTAGTGTTAACCCCATTCCCTGCCAGTGTAATTTACACAGTAATCAGTGCATTTTTATAGCACCGATCGCTGTATAAATGTGAACGGTCCCAAAATAGTGTCAAAAGTGTCTGATGTGTCCGCCACAATGTCGCAGTCATGATAAAAATTGCAGATTGTCGCCATTACTAATAAAAATAAATAAATAATAAAAATGCCATAAATCTTTCCCCTATTTTGTAGACGCTATAACTTTTGCGCAAACCAATCAATATACGGTTATTGCGATTTATTTATTTTTTTACCAAAAATATGTAGAAGAATACGTATCGGCCTAAAGTGAGGGAAACTTTTTTTTTTTTTTTTTTTATTGGGATATTTATTAAAGCAAAAAGTAAAAGATATTGTGTTTTTTTCAAACTTGTCACTCTTCTTTTGTTTATACCGCAAAAACTAAAAACCGCAGAGGTGATCAAATACCACCAAAAGGAAGCTCTATTTGTGGGGGGGGGGGGGGGGGAATAAAAATGTAATTTGGGTACAGTGTTGTATGACCGCGCAACTGTCATTCAAAATGCGACAGCGCTGAAAACTGAAAATTGGCCTGGGCATGAAGGGGGTGAAAATGCCCTGTAATGACGTGGGTAAAGGCACAGGGGCACATTGGAAACCCAGTACATAGCACAATGGCAGCAAAGGTGCCCAGTATGTCCCCTGATCGAATTTACATCAGTAACAAAGAGATGGCCCCTGCCGGATTTGGTCAGGGGGCACACTGGGCACCTTTGCTGCCATTGTGCTATCACACTGGGCACCTTTGCTGCCATTGTGCTATATACTGGGTGTCCAATGTGCCCCTGTGCCTTTAAGGAGGATCAGGCTACCTCCAGGCCCACCTGCCCCTTATCTATCCATTGGAGACCATGGAGACCCTCATAAATTTAGAAGGCTAAGACTCCAAGTGATTCAGGGTGCTGTGAAGAGCCCTTGCAGCTTACGCATGCGTTTGCAAATGTGTGCTAACTAAACCCCTGTTTTTAACGCATACTGTTGGACAGGTTAATTTCGGTTGGTCAGCAGACTGGTTGGTGAGTTGAGCTGGGCATTTTCTCTGGTTTTGTCTTTCATGCTTTTGCCCTTCCATGTGCTCCTTGCTGTGAAGGCCAGTTATAGGTGGTGGGGGGATGGGGGGTAGGGGCCATCTCTTTGTTACTAATATACTGTGAGACAAAAAGGTAGTTCTGGACAGCCGTTCTGGAGGCCCCTTCCCCCACAGTTAGATTCACTCCCTAGGTAACACATTTAACCTCTTGTGCGCCCCCTAGTGTTAACCCATACCCTGCCAGTGTCATTTACACAGTAATCAGTGTATTTTTATAGCACTGATCACTGTATAAATGTAAATGGTCCCATCTCTTGGTAGGGGCCATGTCTTTGTTAGTAATATACTGTGAGACAAAAAGGTAGTTCTGGACAGCCGCACTCCGGAATATAGCCTTTATTAGTAAAAAGTCCAACAGATACAAGCCACAGCAAATAAATGGGACAAACAATCTGACGCGTTTCACACTTGACAGTACTTAGTCATAGCTTAAGCAATGTCATAAGCTATGACTAAGCACTCTTAAAGCGGTCCTGCACCTAAAAAAAAAAAATTTTTAAAAGCCAGCAGCTACTAATATTACAGCTGCTGACTTTTAATAAATTGACACTTACCTATCCCAGGGTCCAGTGATGTCGGCGGCAGATGACGAGTGATCGCTCGTCTCTCTGCTGCCCCCGCCGCCATCATCTGTCAGGGAATCGGGAAGTGAAGCGTTGCGGCTTCACTGCCCGGTTCCCTACTGCGCATGCGCGAGTCGCGCTGCGCATCTCTTCTGGTCCCCGCTGTGTCCTGGGAACTTTGTGTTTCCCAGAACACAATGGGGGGGGGGGGGTCGGGGCGTCTGCGGGGGTCTGCGGTGGTCTGTCCCGGAAGTGGGTTCAGATACCTGGATTATCCAGGTAACTGCACCCCCCTCCCCCCTGAAAGGTGCCGATTGTGGCACCGGAGGGGGGGGAGGGATCAGATTAGCGGAACTTCCCCTTTAGGGTGGAGAACCGCTTTAAGTGTGAAACGCGTCAGCTCGTTTGTCCCATTTTTTTGCTGTGGCTTGTATCTGTTGGGCTTTTTACTAATAAAGGCTATATTCCAGAGTGCGGCTGTCCAGAACTTCCTTTTTGCCTCATATTGCTATAAGCTTAGCCGGTACCTGGTGTTCCAGTTCCAAGGAGAGTTCTATATCCATATTTCCCTTCCCGTACTAATATAATGTTCCTGTCTATGAGGGAATTTATCAAAACTAGAGCGGCTTAGAAAAAACAACCAATCGGCTTCAATCTTCAGCTTGCGCAATTAAGCTTTGAAAATAAAAGATAGAAGCTGATTGGTTGCTCAAATATTGATCAATTCCCCTCCAACTGTCCCCCTCTATGTGTCCAACTGTCAAGCGTTTCCCACCATCCTTCTAGATTCTCTGCCAGCAACTCAATTTCAAATTTATTTCCTCCATTCCAGCAGCCAATCAGAGTTCAGCGAATGACACAGAGCGATCAATACGAGCCAGCAATAGAGCGGTCTCGAAGCCCTCAGCTTACTATATTGTTCTGACGCCATCTCTGTTGGGTGCACTTCGACAGCACTGACGTTGAAGTTCCACCGACTCAGATCAAGATATATAGATATATGCAGAGTTACAAGAAGCAAATATAGCAAAAGAAAGAAAGCGAGAATTGCCTCTGGGGAAGTATATAAAAACCAAATAGTTGACATGGCAATAATGATGTCATTTTTCTCCCAAGGAATATAAAATGACACACGCACAGATCCTTGGCCATTGTGACGGTGACAGGTTATTGCAGTTGAAATACGAGCCACAAGGTGGTGCTAAATCTTCATCCAACACTGAGGTTTTTTTTTTTTTTGGTTTTTTTTTCTCCCTGTTTATTGGGGATTTCTACAGATAAATAGACTTTCCAGCAATCTCTGGCAGGCCTTTGTACTTCATAAAAGCGTAACCTGGAACTCTTCTTTTTTTAATACCCGATACTACGTTATAATTTCCCTTGAGTCCAGCACAATCGTATTTTTTATTTTATTTTTAAACCGACATTTGTTCATGCAGACAGTAAAAAAAAAAAAAAAAAAAAAAAAAAAAAAAAAATGCTTGTGCAGCTCAAAACAGATTTTTTTAAATTATTATTATTTCTGTTATTAAATGGATTAATAACTGATTTAAAAATTAAATGTCACATAATTTAGTGTAACCACAAAAAAATAAATAAAAAAATGTAAACCATGCTAACCGGACATCATAAAAATTAAAATTATATATTATATATATTAATATTAATTGGGTCCTAACCTTCATCAGGGCTCACCGCCATGTTGGTTCACAAAAAATCTGAAAAATCAGGAAAACACTTAAATACGCAAATAAAAATAGATAACGGTAATTGTTTTACCTGCCAAAGTTTTTCCTGTCCATCCATTCCTGAGATTTGCACAGCTCTGCCACACAGAACAGGCAGGTGGATGACACCACTTACAGTTAAAAGGGGTGTCCTCCCTCTACCTCCAGTCTTCTGGATGGACAGTGATATAGCAGCAGCAGAAGGATGAGGTCATCCTTCTGCTCTCTCCTCCTCTCACCAAGTACTGCCCTTCCCTCTCCTAAGCTGAATGTGCTGTAATGAGAATTGGGAGGCTGATATCAGATCAAGTTCACCTAGTTGCAAATTAGAAAAAAAAAAAAAAAACTTTTCCGGGCCTTGGTGCTCAACCTGTAGCCCTCTAGCTGTTGCGGAACTACAAGTCCCATGAGGCATTGCAAGGCTGACTGTTACAAGCATGACTCCCAAGGGCAGAGGCATGATGGGACTTGTAGTTCCACAACAGCTGGAGCACCCATTTAAGGGCCTATTTAGAGCTATGTGTGTAGAGGTGCATTATTTTGTAGCATTAGACAGGTGCGTTATCATGCATTAATGAGCTGCATGTTGGCGAGGGGTACAATCGCAGCTCAACCGCCTATTTCCTACCGCCCACCGGTCCCAAGTAAAAATAAGGCTAAAAACCAAACTCCAATAAAATAATACACAGATGAATTACCTATAAAGGAACTTTTGTTTTCTGACAAAGGATTAGTGTTCATGTCCATCCAGTCCTGAGATTTAAACAGCTCTGCCACACAGCACAGTTCTGTCTGTCAGGGCAGGGGACCTAATTTCTCCTTGCTGCAAATGTGGAAGAGGGAGGGAAGCAGAAGGCATATACTATGGGTGAAGGTCCCCTTTAAGCAACATAGGTTTTGTCCCTCCGCCAGCCTGTGATTGGACAGTGAAAGGAGGAGTAGCTCATCTCGCAGTCACTCTGTTCTTTCCTCCTATCAATATGTTTCCTATTAGCACATGAACATGTAAGTACTGTATATTTGATTGGCTCCTTGTGCTGCTTATGCCTCTCTCTCTCCCAGGGAATTGAGGTCCTTAGTCAGTGCTGGAAGGTGGAGCAGAACAAGCTGAGGTGCCTAGTCACTGCTGGAAGGGGGAGCAGAGGGAGCTGAAGTGCTATAATCACTGCTGCGAGGGGGGCAGAGGTAGCTGAGGTGCCTAGTCACTGCTGGGAGGGGGGGCAGAGGGAGCTGAGGTGCCTAGTCACTGTTGGGAGGGGGATCAGAGGATCTTAGTCAGTGCTGGGTGGGAGGAGCTGTCTGAGCTGAGCATTGGTAGCTGAGGGGCCTAATTGCTGCTAGGAATGGGAACAGTGGGAGCTGAGGTGCTTAGTCACTGCTGGGAGGAGGAACAGTGGGAGCTGAGGTGCTTAGTCACTGCTAGGAGGAGGAATAGTGGGAGCTGAGGTGCTTCGTCACTGCTGGGAGGGAGGAGCAGAGGGTGCTGGGTGCTTATTCACTGTTGGGAGGGGAAGCTAAGGGAGATGAGAGGCAAGGGGGAGAGCAGGTTGAGCTGATGTGTCTAGTCACTGCTGGCAGGGGGAATAAGGGTGAGCTGAGCTGCTGAGTCACTTCTGGGAAAGGGTAGGTTTTGAGCTGAGGTGCCTAGTCACTGCTGGTAGGAGGGAGCAGAGGGAGATCGGGTGTCTAGTCACTGGATCAGATGGGAGGGAAGAAGGGATTTTGGCGGGGCAATAGCAAATAATGATGAGAAAGATAAATCTTGAAAACATTTTTTAATGAGTATGAAGTTAAAAACATGAACAAGGACCATGAGTCTGTAAGTATACTGCGTTTAACAAAATAAGTGGTCATACAAACAGGTGTACAGTTACAGCGAAATTATCAGATTCGTATATTATCCTGACATGTTTCGCCTGGTAGCTTCATCGGGGGATATACAAATTGGTCGTAAAGTTCATGAGACTATACAAAAAAGTATAGCCTCATGAACTTTTACGACCAATTCGTATATCCCCTGTACAGAACAGTATAGTCCCCCTGCTCTCCCTTTTTTTGTTGATATTTCTGGCTGGGGACCAGATCTTCCAAATATTTAATCCTCATGAACGACCAATTCATATGTCCCCTGATGAAGCTACCAGGCGAAACATGTCGGGATAATATACAAATCTGATAATTTCGCTGTAATTGTACACCTGTTTGTATGACCATTTATTTTGTTAAATGCAGTATACTTACAGACTCATGGTCCTTGTTCATGTTTTCAATGTTATACTCATTAAACATTTTTTCAAGATTTATCTTTCTCATCATTATTTGCTATTGCCCCGCCAAAATCCCTTCTTCCCTCCCATCTGATCCATTTTACCTTTTGGGATGAGGTGCCAACTTTTCTTTGTGTTTAACCACTAGTCGGACACAACCAATATGTGTCTAGTCACTGTTGAGAGGGTGAGCCGAGCTGTTGAGTCACTGCTGGGAGAGGGTACAGGTTGAGCCTCCAAGGTGCCTAGTCACTGCTGAGATGGGGGGGCTGTGGAGTCACTGCTGTGATGGGGGGGGGGCTGCTGAGTCACTGCTGGGAGAGGGTACAGGTTGAGCCTCCGAGGTCCTTAGTCACTGCTGGGATGGGGGGCTGTGGAGTCACAACCCCCTCCCCAAATTTCACAAAGTCAGGCCAGGGAGTCTCACAATTTGCTGTATTCTCCATATGGAAGATAAAGAATTTGACTATAAGTTACTCTCCTCTATAGCAGTAGGAGGTAGGTACAGCTAGTAGCCCAGGGTGCCAGGATCTACCTGCGGCCTGTTGCTGGATGGGATGGGGGGGGCTGAGTCACTGCTGGGAGAGGGTACAGGTTGAGCCTCCGAGGTCCTTAGTCACTGCTGGGATGGGGGGGGGGCTGTGGAGTCACTGCTGTGATGGGAGGGCTGTGGAGTCACTGCTGTGATGGGGGGGGGGGGCTGCTGAGTCACTGCTGGGAGAGGGTACAGATTAAGCTGAGGTGCCTAGTCACTGTTGGGATGGGGGGAGGGGCTGCTGAGCCAAGCTAAGCTGTTTGTAACTGCTAGGAGGGGATGCAGGGTGACCTGAACTGCTTGAGTCACTGCTGGGAGGGGGAGCAAGACAAGCTGAACTGCTGGGAGAACGTGTCTGTCTTCTGTGAGGATTAATTACTTCACAGTGCCTGTTGCTACAGAGGTCATTAAAGACTTATTTTTAAACTCATTTAAAGCTGGTTAAGACTATATAAATATTTGATTGTCCATAGTCTAGCTATGTTTACACTTTAAGCTTAGCTTTACTCACTACCATAAGCTGCTGAATGTGAATAACCCAGGTGTATAAATAACCTTTCTCAGTAGGTACCTATTATAATGTACAGTATATCTCACGCCATGACAGTCGTACTGGATATTTCTGCATAGAAACCCATAGTATCCCATCAAGGTGTATATTGCTGTGTTCTCAGATATACGGCCCGGCACTTTGACTGGTGTACTGAATGAGATTGAAGGTGTGAATTAAGCAGAAGCTAGATATCCACCCAGTATATTTTTGGACTGTGGGAGGAAACTGGAGCTCCCGGGGGAAAGCCACAGAAAGACAAGTAGAGAATGCAAACTCCATGCAGACAAAGCCCTTGAGAGGCCAAACCAGGACCCCAGCTCTGCAAGGCAGCAAAGCTGACCCTTCTACTACTATATCATCAATCACAAATACAACAGGACTAAGTGAAATCCGGGAAGTCCAACATTGAGATATCTACATCAAGGGGCCAATCAGACAATTAGAGTTCCCATATGATGTTGGAGGATAATGGAAGTGGCCATATGAGAAAAGCGAAGACACACAAGCTCAAATTATTACACCTACCATCCTGGACTCTTCATGTCTAATTGATCCCACTTGGCCAGAGGAGGTCTAAACCAGCATCTCCTGACTCCTAGCTAGCCCCGTACGGCCAACTTTTGCTGTTTTATTGAGCTGGCACTAAGACACGTTGCATCATCCAGTCCTGTTCATTGCAAGTGCAAAATACGGTATGGCGAGGGTTAAAGATGAGGAGCTTTCCATTTCTCCACTTCTGTGACTTTAGGCACAAGGGAACATCTGTTTATGTCACCTGTGTCACTGGATGTGTGCTGTGTCCCCATACCCCATGTGGATTCAGCCCTGATGCAATTTTAGGAAACAAAGCATTGCAGTCCTTAGGGAGCAAGAGACAGTCATGCTAGTGTCCACAATGCATTGCAAGGGATGGGCCCCGCTTTGATTATGTCATCCAGAAAATGATTATTCAATCAATGGCTATGTGACTTACAGAACCATGTCAAAGATTGCATGGTGGTTCTTGACGGGAGAGAGGCAACTGTGGGATGAATGTAAACCCAAACCATGAATGGCAATTATTGTCCCGTGTTTAGTCTGCTAAATATACCAAAATATACAATTTTTGTATGTTTCCTAATTGCTAATAAATACCTGTTGCTCTGGCCAAATGAACGGGTGAAAACCTGGGTCAGGACAAGGGGTGGGCAGGAGGAGAAGTTGCCCTGGGAGCAGTGAAACAAAGGAGCAAAAATTGGCGTAGGGTGGTACATCCATGTATTAATAGTGGGGGAGGGGAGTGCAATTCTGGATCCTTCCCCTGGGCACTGGACAACCTTGTCCCAGTACTGGTGACAACACCAACCACAGGCTCCTAATGCTAAGGCAGAGTTGTCCCCCTGCCATGCGTTCTCCTACATTGGGACTACAGGGCACCCTACCAATGCACAGGTCTGCCCAAATTTCTCCTTGAAGCCGCAGTGATGCCACTGTCACTCAAAGCTACTGGCTTCACACATGATTTGATGTTCTACTTTTTATACTTCTGATATTTTATGCAAAGGGAGAAGAGTCCTAAGCCACATATCACAATAAAAACCTGTATGTGAGAAGTGAATACAGTCGCAGCCCCAGCTCCAACCAGGCCAATCCCCAACACGTTTCGCCAAGCCCGCGGGAGATCATCATGATTAAGCCCCATAGGAGGGGTGAAACACGTCGGGGGTGGCCTAGTTGGAGCCGGGGCTGAGGCTGTATTCACTTCTCACTTACAGGTTTTTGTATTACTCTTCCCCATATGCATTGGTAAGTATTCACAGAGCTGAGAAAAGCTCCGATCTCGTCTGTACTCCCATTGGTTTATTATAAATGAGAACACATTGGAGCCTCGAAACAGCATCCGCAGTTTGGCATTGGTTCTGATATTTTATATTTAGTTGAGGGCTGGCAAGTTCTTTTATCATCCAAGGTCTATTTTTTTTTTGAGTGGAGTTTTTGAATCAACCCCCTCCCCAAATTTCACAAAGTCAGGCAAGGGAGTCTCACAATTTGCTGTATTCTACATATGGAAGATAAATAATTTGACTATAAGTTACTCTCCTTTATAGCAGTAGGAGGTAGGTACAGCTAGTAGCCCAGGGTGCCAGGATCTACCTGCTGCCTGTTGCTGGATGGTAAGCAATAGGCAAAAGCATCATCAACCCATATCAACTACCTAGAGCTAACCCTTCATTATTCTGATAAGCAATCACCAATATGTATATAACAGTTTTAAGTGGACTTACTTGTTAATGCATCAAAAAAGTTCATCCAAAACCTTCACCATACACTAATCATGAATAATATTATGAATACATATCTGCGTTCTTTTTTTCTACTTTTTTATATCTGTTCGGAGGTCAGCTCCCAATTCTAATGGCTTGGGGTGGTTTATTTTTGCATTTTTTTTAGCTAAAAGGTTTTTAAGGGGCATGTGTGTAAAGAAGTGAATGTGATATTCACCAAACATTCACTGCAGGTGAATAAATCGTTATCATTTAAAAAATGCATCAGAAAGATATACCTTAGGTGAATTTATGGTAAACGTCACATTTACTGCTTTATAAATGTAGCGATACCCCTGTAGGAGCTGCTTTCGTTAGCTCATTCCTTACTCTGCCTCCCAACCCTAATAACAGCCTCGGCCCCCTCTGGCACACCTGCCAATAGTGTAAGTGCAATGACCAATGGGAAACACACGTTATGAAAAAACACAGAAATTGTCTTTACTGCAATATTTTTGTGGAAGAATAACAGACAGTAACAATATATATTCAGGTAATCAACTAGAGAGCAAAAACTGAGATTTAAGCGCAATATAGCTTTCAATCCTAGATTCAAGCTGCTCTCAGGGGATTCCAAACCGGAGAATGTCCCCAAGAGCAGAGGCACACTTAAATGGTTAATAAAGCACAGTATAACACTTTATATCAGATTTGTTGCCTTTACTCAGATTGGCTCTATGATTCCAGGCAGGAGGAGAGCAGAGGAATGACTCCCTTTATGTCAGGCCTCTCTCTTCTCTCCCCTGACACCACAGGCCCAACTTTAAACACTTATTCAAGTCAACAAGTAATGGCTTAACTTTCTAGATGAACTGCCATGGATATGTCTGTGTGGATCCGTATGGCACTATTAGCTTCAGTCCTTTTGAAGAAAAGATAAGGTTTGGTGTCTTCAGCTATCCACTTTTTCGTTGGTGCACTTAAACTCCTGGATAGTAGGCTCAAACAACACAACTGGCCCAGCTTAATCAATTGAAACCAGCAGGATCCTCCTCATTAGGGTGAGAGGACAATGATGTCTGTATACAGTGTCCCAGAAATGGATAGCCTTATCCCTTATCCCTGTGGTACTACAAGTGTCAGCAAGATGACTACCAGCAACGATGTCTGTATACAGTGTTCATATGCCTTCTATGGTGCAGTGTCTTTGTTTCCTGCAGATGGGCAAAATGCCCTCTCACCAAATGCTGTGGTCAAAGCCCAAATGAACATCCTGAAACAGCAGGCTTTCCTGGTAACCCGACTAGTCACCTCACGCTGGAATGCTTCACTGTCGGTGCAGGTGCACCTCGATATGCACCTGGAATCCCCCTCTCTTAGGTTGGATGTCCCGACTGGCAGAGGCCTTAATTGCGCAAGGAGATCATCTGAGAGACAGTATCTCTCCTTCAAGTCTGATCTCTTTCACTGCCTCATGGTCACTGAGAATCTCCCTCTCTCAGGCTGGAAAGCCTGTGTACATTGCAGTGGCTAGCTTGGGGGGGTCGCAAGAGAACCAAGACACCAGCTACATAAATAATAAATAACCTCAAGCTATTTTTGTTCTCATTTTAATTTGCTATATGAAGACGTTCTTGTATTCGTAATTTTGCAGAGCATTCTGGATTTTCCAAAGGAAGAGCACAGAAGTAACGTCTTGCTTTTTGCGTGTCTCTCTCCAATTGAAACTCCATACAGAGCAGGGAGGCAGGCTGATGTGTCACACCTCTGACTCCTGCAGCTGTCTGTAATTTGTGCTTCAGCTATTGAACTCTGTAAAAAAAAAGTAATTTCAACAAAGTGGTAAAGGGTTACACTGCTTTTTTTTTTTACAGCATATACTTACCTTGCTTTGAATCACTGCATTCGGCCATAGAACCTGAAGAAAGAACGTTCCAAACTGGCTTGCAGGAGTTCCCACAAGGCTGGAATAAAGTTCCAAACTGGCTTGCTGGAGTTCCCACAAGGCAGGAAAGAAAGTTCCAAACCAGCTTGCCGGAGTTTCCACAGCGCTATACCCTCCCTGGCTCTATGTAAAAGCACTGGGCTAATAATGAGGCACCAATCCAATCGCATATGTTCACCCATAATGATTCTGTACACAATACAGTGCAGAACATTCATCAAAACCAATAGTTTGTGCACACCTGACCATCACAGCTTGTTGGACATCCTATTACAAAATCATAGTTACATAGTTAGTCAGGTTGAAAAAAGACATCTTGTTCAACCCAAAAATAAAAAATAATAATAATAATACATTACGAAAAACCCCAGCTAAGCACGCTACAGCAGGGGAAAAAATTCCTTCTGATCCCCCGAGTGGCAATTGGATTTTCCCCGGATCAACTTTACCTATAAATGTCATTACCCAGTTATATTGTGTACATTTAGGAAAGAATCCAGGCCTTTTTTTAAAGCAATCTACTGAGCTTGCCAGAACCACCTCTGGAGGGAGTCTATTCCACATTTTCACAGCTCTTACTTTGAAGAAACTTTTCCATATTTGGAAATTAAATCTTTTTTCTTCTAGAGGTAAAGAGTGCCCCCTTGTCCTCTGTGATGACCTTAAAGGGAATAACACAACACCAAGTTCCCTATATGGACCACTTATGTTTTTGTACATGTTGATCATATCCCCCCTTAATCGCCTCTTCTCAAGAGCGAATAGATTCAGCTCCTCTAATCTTTCCTCATAGCTGAGCTCCTCCATGCCTCTTATCAGTTTGGTTGCCCTTCTCTGCACTTTCTCCAGATCCCCAATATCCTCTTTGAGAACTGGTGCCCCAAACTGAACTGCATATTCCAGATGAGGTCTTACTAATGATTTGTACAGGGACAAAATTACATCTCTCTCTCTGGAGTCCATACCTCTTAGTACAAGAAAGGACTTTGCTCGCTTTGGAAACTGCAGCTTGGCATTGCATGCTATTATTGAGCTTATGATCTACCAAAACCCCCAGATCCTTCTCCACCATTGATTCCCCCAGTTGTACTCCCCCTAGTATGTATGATGCATGCATGTTCTTAGCCTCCAAGTGCATAACTTTACATTTATCAACATTAAACCTCATTTGCCACTTAGTTGCCCAATTAGACAGAGCATTGAGGTCAGCTTATAAATTGAAGACATCCTGTAAGGACGAAAATCATGGACATTAATATGAAGTTGGTCTCCGTTGTGGCTACAACAGTTTCCGGTATTCTGGGAAGGCTTTCCACGAATATTTGGAGTGTGTCTGTCGAAATTTGTGCCCATTCAGCCAAAAGAGCATTTGTAACGTTAGATACTGATTTTGGATGAGAAGATGACTCACAATTTGGCATTCCAACTCATTCTAAATGTGTTCAATATGGTTGCGGTCCAGGCTCTTTGCAGGACACCTGAGTTCCTCCACACCAAACTCCCAAAACCATGAATATATAGTTGCTTTCAAAAGTTTTTTGCATTTGTGGGAATTTGTGTCCATTCAGCCAAAAGAACATGTATAAGGTCAGGTACTGAGGTTGGATAAGAAGATGACGCCCAATTTGACATTACAACTCATTCTAAATATTTTTTATATGGTTGTAGACCACTTGAGTTCCTCCACACCAAACTGCGCAAACTATGTCTTCATTGAGTCGGCTTTAAAAGGTTTTTGGAGTTTGTGGGAATTTGTGCCCATTCAGCCAAAAAAACATGTGTAAGGTACCGAGGTTGGATGAGAAGATCTGATTCCCAATTGGTCTTTCAATTCATCCCAAGGATGCTCAACAGAGCTGAGGTCCAGACTCTTCAGTTCCTCCACATCAAACTTCTCAGATCATATCTTTATGGAGTTGGCTTTGTGTGCAGGGTGATGGTCTGGTGTTCACAAACGCTTAGGCATATCTGGAACCGCCAGTATTACTGCAAACCTCCTCAAATCACTCCCTGTTCCCAAAGATATCAGTGATTTTATAGGTTTAAACACCCCACCCACCCATGGATGCAGGCTTGGTTCAACCAACTACTCACTAACGGGCTCCTTCAACAAAAGTCAATAGAACAATTGACTTTTTCTAAATGGAGCTGTGATGGCAAGGCCATACACTGCAAGCAGGAGTTGGCTGAAATTCAAGCCGCTATATTCCACCTATATCCCTACCTTGGGGTGTTTCAGTAGGTTTAATAGTACTTAGAAAAGTTTGCAACAGCGTAGGTGGTGAACGCTTGCAACTTATGGCACATAGCATCATAATAAATGTATGCAATTTTTCTCAGGTTCTCTTTAAGATTACACTTGATAGGGGCAATCTGATCACTCAATACATTGTAAATAACCTCTTGTAGGCAGTCACCTCATTTGCAACACAGTTATTTCAATGGTCTGCAAATGAGCCATTTGTCACCATGGAGTTAGTCTAAAGCTACTGAGTGATTGTAACTCCTTCCATCCATAGAATCCCTTCTTATAGGTCCCTTTTTATTTTTCTTTCTTTTTTTTTTTTTCCTTTTTTCTAGATCAGTCATGAAAGCAGATAGTAAGTAGCGGTGGTCTCTCTATTCCCTGGCACTAACATGCAGAGAATGAAAATGTCTGTCTAAACATCAATTTAATTGGAAAAGCCTTGTCCGTAACCCGGCATATTGACCCAGCGTGCACGGGAGAGATGGAGAAAAAAAAACGAGTGACGGGGATGGTCTAAAAGAGACAGAGAGTGTTAGACATCGTTTTGAGAAGGATTATGTAGCCAGTACCTGTTTACAAGCCCGTTCAAAGGAGGACTACGCGAAATCCACTTTAATGCGCATTCCTAATGGGGCGTCCAGATCAGAAATCCCCCCCTGGTGACGGTCTGGGGACATGATGGAAAGGTTGCTGCCATAATTTAAAAAAAATGAGTCAATCTTTAAAAAAAAAAAAATCTGATGCCAAGCTGAAAGCATTACTTGATTTAGGAACATAAAAGTGATGATGTTTAAAAAAAAAAAAAAAAAAAAAAATTATTAAATAAAGGAAAAAATAGTCGGACAAAATCTCACTGGGAGGGGTATAAGGTTTTGTCTCGGTGGTAACCAATAAATATTTTGAATGCATAATTTAAAGGGTGGAAGTATATAAAAAAAAAAAGGAATAGAGGGTGAGAGGTGCGAGTTTGTAAATAGGAAGGAGGGGGGGGGGGTGTAACTTGTACGTGAGAAAAACACAGAGGGATGTACAGAGACCAAGAGACAGACAGACAGTAGGAGAGTGTCTGATGGGAGGAGAGAAAAAGGGAGGGAGATAGAAGGTCAGATAGAGAGAGGATGAAAAAGACACAAGGAGAAGGAGAGCGAGAGGCATAGTTGAGGAAGGGGTTGGGGGGGGATTTGTAGACCCTGTGATAGAGAGAGCCACAGACCTGGCGAGAGAGGGATGCTCGAGAGAAGAAAAAAAAAAGCGAGGGAACAAGCAGAAGAGGGATGAGCCAATGAGAGCAGGAGAAGAGGAGAAAGGTGTGTGACGGGCAAAGGAAGAAGAGGAGCAGGTGGAGCACGGAGAGACGGCAGGGACAAGCGAGGCAGGGAGCAAGTGGAGAAGACCAGCTTAAGGATACACTGCCAAGAGAAAGAAGGCAACAAAAATAAATAAAGTGTAGAGTCAAGAGCGGCAAGAGTGATGATAAAGGGATAAAAAGAGGCTGAGACTGGAAATAGAGAAAGAGGAGGGGACCGGGGCCACCTATGTAGGGCGAGAAAGAACAGAGAAGTGCGAGAGACTGAAGAGGGGGGGAATTAGTGAGGTGGTCAGGCTGCGTGTGTATATCTAGCTGTGGTCTTCACAGCATACACATGGATGCTCAACGCAGGTGAGTGTACGCTACAAGACTCAGCCGCTGAGCAAAATGCAGCTGACACAATGCTGTTTTATATTCCTCGTCCAAGGCAGCATCTATCTGGTAAGTACTGGATCTGAAATATCTCTATTTACCCCCCCCCGTCTGTCTGTCTGTCTGTCTCTTTATATCAATGCCAATCTCGAGCCCCCCTCTTGATCTGACCCCCCCCCCCCCCCTCCTTATCTAACCCCCTCCCTTTGGCAGGCTGTCACACCTGCTGCTCTCCAACGTATGATATATTGCCTTGTGTATTATGTGTAAGCCTTCTCTTTGCACATCCTATAGAGTGTATACGGTCACATTGCAAGCCCAAGCTTTTCCGTAACAAGGGGGGATATAAATCCTTAGCTTACGTTAAACAATCCCCTACCTGTTGCTTGTTTCCAGCCAGCTAATGTAATAGTATATGTGCATTTAGCAATATATAGGGGGCGTGTGGGTAATGGGGATACCAGATGTCTTTTTTAAAGGTCTGACATTGCAAGGGTAAGTAAGGGGGGGTAAGCATAGTATAATAAGGAGCCAACCTGGAAGAGGTTATCTGTATTTTTGGTATTTTTTGTATGCAGCTCTTTGGAAATTTGCACTATAAAGGGTTGTGTGATCCAGAGGGAACTAAGATCAGTGGCATGATTCATAGGTTTACTAGTCAGTCACATGTATGAGCGGAGAGATCTACCGTCTGGGGGTTGTCTAATAGGTTAAACAAGCTATTTACAAGCAGAGAAAATAATAGAGAGGGGGTTGTTGGGGTTTAAGGGGTTAGTCCAAGAAGCACTAACAGTTCCAAAGGATCCTTCCAGTTAAAAAACTGGCATGAATAGGTTTGGAGCGGGTTAAGCAGATTGTTTCAGGTAGGATCTCAAGAAACCTGAACCTTCTATAGGTTCTACCTTGATACAGATCTGAGCAGATACTAAAAGTGCTAAATGATTCTGAAAATTGGAAGTCTGGTTTTAGAGAGAGATTCTGAGTTTGGATAGGTATTGGAAGAGTTAAGTAACCAGTTCTTGACATTCTAAGAGTGATCTGATGATGGTTGTGCATTTAACGGTATAGTGCCTCAACCCAAATCAAACCTCAAATTTTATACTGGAAATCTTCAAACTTAGAAGAGATAACTAGGAAAAATTCTCAAATAAATAGGGAAAAAAAGTATTTAATGGGTTAATCATTTTGCCTTGTTTTTTTCCAGAGATTAATGGGTGCATTTACGTGTAATGTAAGGAAGACAGTATGGAAATACCTGGAGAGATGTAATGACAGCCCTGTAATTATTGGGTTAATACGGCTTTGGAATTATATTCCAGAGGTCTTTAGACCTAGAAATATAAGAGTTTGTAGAATTAGGAGATCAGATGACAGGTGTATTTAAAGGATTATGTCATATTTAAAATGCATTCAAAGAGTTAAACAGACAGTCCTGCACATGAAGAAAGAACCAATAACATTTGTGAATTTATTTGTTTAATACCCACTATGTCATTTGATTGTAGAAATGTTCAGATCTAAAAAGTCACATAGACAGCCCTGAATATCTAATGATCTAATCATAGCCTTGTTAATCCACCATATCATTTTATTCCACAGATTTTTATCAAATGATCTGATCATAGCCCTTGTTAGACCACCATATCATTTGATTCCAGAGATTTTTATCAAATGATCTGATCATAGCCCTTTGTTAGACCACCCCACCATATCGTTTTATTCCTGAGATTTTTTTAGATCTGGATTTGTATGTTAGGAGTCAAGTGCAAGGAGCAAGGAGTCAATCCTGGGAATTATCATAGGGATTCTTGAACTTGGATAAGTATATGTATGAGCCCACACAGTGCTAAATGTTTTAATAAATTGGTAACACATGAATATTTAATAAATCAAGGTCTTCCATGTTCGTTTATTCCAGCGATCTCTAACCTTGGACGTGTATTTTAAGAGTTAAATAGTCCCAAAATGACAGTTATGCCTTTATCAATTACTTTTTTCCAAATACCTTCAGATCCTACATTCTGAAAGCTAAACAGGCACATCCAAATATTAAAAGAGGAAATAACTGATATTTGGGGATTTCATGAGTTAATACTGCCATGTAATTTAATTTCAGAGGTCTTTAGACACATGCAGCTGGAGACCATTACTAAGATATAAGAGAGATCCAATGATAGCTTATGGTTCAAGGTGTCTCTACAGTTGCATTCCAGAGATCCTAAAATATTGGAAGGGTTAAATGACCAATCATGACCATTGTAAGAAATGGCAGTTGTGAGAAAATAAGGTAATAAGGGTTAAATAGTCAGCCATGTCCATTGTAAGAACTGGCAGTTGTGAAAAGATAAGGTAATAAGGGTTAAATGGTCAGCCATGACCATTGTAAGAACTGGCAGTTGTGAGAAAATAAGGTAATAAGGGTTAAATGGTCAGCCATGACCACTGTAAGAACTGGCAGTTGTGAGAAAATAAGGTAATAAGGGTTAAATAATCAGCCATGACCACTGTAAGAAATGGCAGTTGTGTGAAAATAAGGAAATAAGGGTTAAATAGTCAGTTATGACCATTGTAAGGACTGGCAGTTGTGAGAAAATAAGGTAATAAGGGTTAAATAGTCAGCCATGACCATTGTAAGAACTGGCAGTTGTGTAAAAATAAGGTAATAACGGTTAAATAGTCAGCCATGCCCATTGTTAGAACTGGCAGCTGTGAGAAAATAAGATAATAAGGGTTAAATAGTCAGCCATGACCATTGTTAGAACCGGCACCTATGAGAAAATAAGGTAAGAAGGGTTAAATAGTCAGCCATGACCATTGTAAGAACTGGGAGTTGTAACAAAACAAGGTAAGCCCTCTATGTCAATTTCTTCCACAGATCTTAAGACCTGAGCCATGTATTTGAAGAGATAAATAGATGGTTCTGACTCTGAGAGATACCTGAGAAATATAATAACAGTTGTGCAGTTCTTCTATATCATTTAATCCAGCAATATTAAGAACTGATTGTGTATTTGAAGAGTTAAATAAATAAATGTGGCCTTGGTTCATCTGATGAAAGCTGTGTGCTGAATAGATTAACCATTCTATCTAGTGTAGCATCGGATGTCTACAGACGTGTACATGTTTTTGGAATCCCCACCTAAGATCAGAAAAGAGGAGTTAAAAGAACATATTTAAAGGGTCAGTCTACAGTACATGCATGGATTGACGGACTTGCCAGGAGCTTGACTTTTACAGGCAACCTTAGGTATGATCAGACAGAAGAGATGACAGCCAGTCAAAGAGTTTAAAGGTCTCTCTTGTATAGGTGCTAAGATCTACAGCTCTGTTAGTGGTTCGATTGGGGTAGATATTGAGCACCAAGTGAGATCAGAGAGAGAGATTATGCAGGGGTTTAATGTCCAATCTGCTATGAGACCCACCAACCTGAATATCTATGTGAAAAGATGAAGGGGAAACTACCTTAAGATTAAAGGCAGGTTAAAGGTTTAGCAGTGGATATATAGGGAGCTTGACATGTTTCGTCTAGTCAGATGGATTGCATGCTAGGCACGTTTGATGGGTTAAAGATCAGTCAAATATGAACTGAGATCTATGGGTAGGAGCCCATTTCATTAGCTAAACAAAGTGTGTCATACAGGAGCAAAAATAACCTAATTACAATAGAATGCTTAATGACTTAAAGGCATAGTCCCTTATTTGAAAGCTTGCAGCTTTGTGGAAAGCGAAGTCTATGGAAAAGATGAAATTAAATAGACTAAATCAGCCTAGCCCAGATAACATAATGTGTAAAATTATTGGTTGCTTGCTCTCTCTGAGGGACAAATGTCTACAAATTAGAGGAGACGAAATTGTATTACCCTAAGCAGCCAATCAGATTGTGGCAGTTATTTTTCTCTGCAGTTTGAGATGAAGGCTGAAGCTTGATTGGTTGACATTTTGCTTTCTTCAGCCTATAATAAATCTGTCTAGATCTAAAAACCGTGAGATGCTTGATACATGCTTGATACATGAAGCTCCTTGTACAGCCAGTGTAACATTGACCTGCCTTATCTATAACTGTCACAACTAACTGGGCACTTAGGCTCATCCTCTACATAGAGGAGTGTAGCCTTTGCTACTAGGTTGTGCAAACTGTCAGTCTCAGTGGATTGTCAAATGACCTATTGACATTGACATGTTCGATAGGTTAAAAGGCCTGTCCCACTAGGGAGCCTAGTGGTGTAATGAGAGACATATTTAAAGTTCAGACAATGCCAGCTAGTTATCTAATAAGGGTTGGCCATTGATTTCAGAGAGTTTCAAGATGATGCTGGGAAAGATTTGTAAGTACATTTACTTGAGATTATCAGGGCTTTATAGGCTTGTTATAGGAAGATATACTTAATAACAGTCTATTGATTGATGGTATTTAAGATGGGTTGAAGAGGTCATCTGTAATAGGCAATAGTTTATAAAGGGCTGAGTTGTTAAGTGACCTTATTTGTTCAGTTTCAAATGTAGGTTATTAGGTCAAGTAGTGTATTGCTGAACTAAAGGGGCATACCCTCTTATTTAGCATGTAGGCTAACTTCATCTTACCATCAGGTGACACCTTCTAAAGGATAGCATCAGACATATTTGCCAACTTGATCTACTTATACTTCCGTGATTAGTGCCCAATTTTAATGTATGGTAGACATCTAGATATAAAAACAGAGCTGCATGCAATCCGGTCTAAGAAATGAGGACACAGTTATCTTGTAGCTTCTTTTTGGATGCCTCCCCTTCCTCAGTTATGGTAGACAGGAGTAGTGCTTAGAGCAACCCAACCAAAAATCTCAAATTTGAGTGTAGACGGACATGGCTGAGCTTAGTCAGAGACCTAAATAAATTCTACATCTATTCCTAGAGAGTACTTTCTAATGTCCACTAGAGGGATCAGATCAAAGAGATGCTTATCACTCATCTTTTAACAGATTCTCCATAAAAACATTTAGAGTTGGTTACAGTAAGAGCTCAGCTGAAAAATCTGAGCTTGCCCTGCCAAGATGATAGTGGAGGAAAGTAGTTCTATGTTGATTTCCAGTCTGCAGTGAACTCTGCCCAACATCACTCAATTTTGGGTGTAGTCCAGCTTTTAGATGGAGTCCTATTTCCAGGTGAAAAGATGATAAAAGGGTCACAAAGATCCATTAAACGTGCTTAACTCAAAATTGTCAATTACACTTTGATGCATATACAAGGAGCTCAGGCTACTTTAGTACTTCAGCTTTGCTGTGGTGGACCATTTCAACTCAACTCCTTTTGTTATTCATTAGTCTGATGATCCTGGAAGACACCTGCTTGTGTTGTTGAAACACCTTTCAGGCTCCTTGCTGCCTCTCTGTCAGGGCTGGGTTCAGCCATTCCTTCCTCTGAACTGGCCGATCAGTTGTTGGCTAATTTCCAGCTCCTATCTCTCCACAGTGACTCACCTGTTGATATCCTGCTTGTCAGTCCTGCCTACTTAAGCCGTCCAACCCAGATGATCTCTGCCTTTGCCTTGGTCAACATTACAGAGACTATCTCCTGCGTTCCTATTAAACACATGCTTGGCTGACGTTCCTTCTGGCTCCAGATCCTGCTTGCTGTTCCCCTGCGCTGATCTCTGGCTTCCTGACTTTTTGGCTTGTCTGACTATCTGTTCCGGTTACCGAACGTTGGCTATGTTTTGACTACATTTGTTCAATTTACTTTTATTATTAAACAAGTGTGATTTAACGGCACCTCTGTTTCGGTCTGATTCATGGTTTCTGACAGTAGGCGAGGGCCATGAATTCAGAAGATGCAGTCAATTCACTTGTTGGTAATATTTTTTCCAGATTGGATGAGCAGGATCACCCCATGGATCAGTTTTCCATGGCGTTACAAACACTCCTGAGTCGCACCGCTCACCTTGAATCTCCCACTGTGGTTGCTCCAGTACAACCTATATTGCAGGGCATCCCTGCTGCTGCTCCAGTCTCTGTGCAGACACCCACATTGAGTATTACCTCTATAAGAGGTATGTCTGATTCTGCTTCACTTCCCCAGTGATTTGGGGGTGATCCAGTCCAATGCAGAGGGTTTCTCAACCAGGTTGAGATATACTTTGAGATGCTGCCCCTGGCGTTTCCCACAGACAGAAGCAACGTAGGTTTTGTGATATCTTTGCTTTCTGAAAGAGCCTTGGCCTGGGCAAACCCTCTATGGGAGACACAAAAATCTGTTGTCTTGAGTTACCCTGAGTTTGTGGCTTCTTTTTAACGGGTATTTGACATTCCCGCACGCTCTGTTTCTGCTGCCAAGTGCCTCATGTCCATCAAACTGAGTATGTGAACTGTTCCCGATTACGCCATTGAATTCCGTACTCTGGCAGCAGAGGTTGCTTGGAACAATGTGGACCTGGTGGCTGTTTTTTCTCATGGTCTCTCGGATACCATCAAGGATGAGATAGCAGCCCGAGATATACCCACTGAGCTGGAGAAGTTGATCACGTTTGCCATCCTCATTGACTCCAGACTCAGAGAAAGACTCCCTTTTAAGGAGTGCTTGTGGAAGCCTCCTGCACATTTGACTCTGAGCTTTGCAGTCGCACCCTCACCTCCATGCCTCCTGGTACAAAGTTGGTTAGTGAAGGTGAACCCATGCACTTGAGCTTCAGGCGTCTCTCTGCAGATGAAAGAACCCTTAAGAGGAGGGAGAGATTGTGCCTTTATTGTGGCCAGGCAGGTCACTTTTTGAAGTCGTGTCCTAACTTTGAGGGCATGTCACGGACAGACCTTAGGTGGCATTGTTTCATCCCCAGTTATCCAGAAGGATAAGTCCCTGGTTTTGATTACCCTTTCTTGAGCTGAGTCATCCGTCGAGATACAGGCTCTAATCAACTCTGAGTCTGCAGGCCTATTCATTGATGCTGCCTTTCTATCAAAGCACTTGATTCCGCTGCAGCTGCGTGACACTCCACTTGCCATTGAGGCTCTTGACAGGAGACCTCTACAGCCTGCCCATGTGACTCATGGGACTGTTCCTTTGTCCATGGCCGTAGGGGCTCTTCCCCATGAGATAATCCAATTCCAAGTTATTTCCTCACCTAAGTTTCCTCTGGATATCCTTGGTTACAGAAGCACAACCCATCTCTTGATTGGCTCCGTGCTGAGGTTCTCTCCTGGTCACCACAATGCAGTAAGACATGCTTCCAGAAGGTAGCCAAGGTCCTGTGCACCTCCTCACTCTCCTCCCTGCCAGAGGAGTACTGCGATTTTAGTGATGTCTTTGACAAAGGTCAAGCTGGTAGTTTTCCTCCACACCGGTCATATGATTGCACAATTGACCTTTAACCTGGTGCCATTCCCCCTCATGGCCAGGGTTAACCCTTTGTCGGTCTTGGAGGATAAGGCCATGGAGGAGTATGTTGCAAGCGCACGTTCTCGAGGTTTCATCCGCAAATCCTCATCTCCTTATAGTGATGGTTTCTTCTTTGTGAAAAGAAGAGTGGTGAACTGAGATTATAGGGGGTCTCAATCGTTTCACAATTAAGAATGCCTATCCAATTCTGTTGATTACGGAGTTATTTGACTGCCTCAAGGGAACAATGGTTTTCTCAAAGCTTGATTTGAGAGGGGCATAGAATTTCGTGAGGGTTAAAGAGGGCGATGAGTGGAAAACTGCATTTAATACCAGAACAGGCCATTATGAGTACCTCGTAATGCCTTTTTGGCCTTTGTAATGCCCTGGCAGTTTTCCAGGAATTTATTAACGGTGTCCTCCAAGATTTGTTGAAGTTATGTGTGGTGGTTTATCTCGACAATATCCTCATATTTTCCAAGTCCCTGGAGAGCCACCACACAGATGTCAGTGGTGTGCTTCAAAAACTAAGAGAGAACAATCTCTATTGTAAATTGAAGAAGTACGAATTCTATCGTGAACAGGTTAAATTCCTGGGTTATGTCATTTCCACTGCTGGTTTTTCGATGGACCCAGAGAGACTTTCCGCAGTCCTACAGTGGCCCCAACCCGTGGGTTTGCATCCTTTGCATCTTTTTCTTGGCTTTGCCAAATATTATTGGAAGTTTATTCATAACTTCTCGTGTTTGGTCAAGCCCCTGACTGATATGACCACAAAGGATGGGGTCCCACAGAGTTGGTCTCCGGAGTCCATTAAGGCCTTTAAGAGTCTCAAGACTGGCCTTGTTTCTGCTCCTGTGTTGGCACATCCTGATCCTACATTACCTTTTATCCTTGAGGTTGATGCTTCTGAGACTGGAGTTGGTGCCCTTCTGTCTCAACGTCCTACCTCTGAGAGCGCTATGCATCTTTGTGGCTACTTTTCCAAGAAATTGTCACCTGCGGAGTGCAATTATGAGATTGGTGACAGAGAGCTGTTAGCGATAATTTTAGCCCTGAAAGAATGGAGACATCTCCTCGAAGGTACCACTGTGCCGGTTCTCATTCTTACTGACCATAAGAATCTCACATTCTTGTCTGAGGCTAAACACCTCTCTCCCAGAAGGGTGCGATAGGCTCTTTTCTTGTCAAGTTTCAATTATATTGTCTCATTCTTACCCGATACTAAGAATGTAGGGCTGATATTTTCTCACAACAATTTTCCTCCACTTCCAAGATGGAGTCGGTTCCAGTTCCTATGATTCCTTCTGATCATATTCTGGCTACAGTTCGCACCAGCTTTACTTCAACTTTGGGTAACAAAATTCTTGCTGCTCAAGTTGATGCTCCTCTTGAGAAACCTTTGTCCCAGAGAGTGTCCATACTGCTGTGCTCAAGACTTACCATTTTCCCAGGGCTGCTGGCCACTCTGGGAAGAATCAACTCTTTTGGGCCATTTCCCAACAATTCTGGTGGCCTAGTCTATGTGCTGATGTAACCGCCTCCATAGCTGCCTATTCCGCGTGTGCTCAGAGTAAGACTCCACAACACCTTCCAGTGGGCCTCCTACAACCCATACCTAATGGAGAGAGGCCCTGGACCCACCTGTCTATGGATTTCATTTTGGAGTTACCCAACTCCCAGGGCAACACAGTTATCTTTATTGACCGGTTCGCAAAAATGTCTCATTGTATTCCACTTAAGAAGTTGCCCACTTCTAAGGAACTGGCTTCCATTTTTGCTCGGGAGAGCTTGCGCTTACATGGGCTACCCAAGGTGATTGTATCCCGGTTCTGGCGAGCCTTTTGTGCACAGGGGATTCAGCTTGTTTTCTCCTCTACGTATCACCTGCAGTCTAATGGGGCCACAGAACGAGCCAATCAGTCCTTGGAGCAATTCCTATGTTGCTATATTTCTGACCATTATAACAACTGGTCAGACCTCTTACCGTGGGCAGAGTTTGCTCACAATAGTACCTTGAATTCTGCTTCCCGATTGTCCCCATTTATGGCGAACTATGGTTTCCAATCTTCCATGTTGCCTGACTCATTTGTTCCACAGAGTATTCCCGCGTTAGAGGAGCATCTCCATGGTGTTCGTTCCACTTAGGCACAAGTCCAGGAGGTGTTGCAACATGCTAATAATAGGTACAGACTCCACGCTGACCGCAGACGTCTGCCTGCTCCTTTCTACCAGGTTGGGGACAGGGCCTGGCTGTCATCTCGCAACCTCTGACTTCGTGTTACCTCTCTAAAGTTCGCACCTCGGGTTATAGGGCCTTTCCGTATTCTTTGCAGGATTAACCCAGTGGCTTATGCATTAGATCTTCCTTCTAATGTGCGTATCTCTAATATATTTCATGTCTCCTTAATTAAACCTTTGGTCTGCAAATGCTTTACCACCTCAGTGCCACGTCCTCACCCTGTAAAGGTTGAGAACTATTAGGAGTATGAAGTGCAGTCCATTGTTAACTCCTGTAGGTCCTGTGGGCGCATACAGTACTCGGTGCATTGCAAAGGGTGCAGTCCGGAGGAACGCTCCTGGGTCTCATCCTCAGATGTACATGCCCCTGTCCTCCTCCGTGAGTTCCATAGACATTTTTCCTTCAAGCCTGGTGGTCCTCTGAGGGGGAGGGGTCGTTGAGGAGGGGGTACTGTCAAGGCTGGATTTAGCCCTTCTTTCCTCTGAGCTGGCCGCTCAGCTGTTGGCTAATTGCCAGCTCCTATTTCTCCACAGTGACTCACCAGTTGATGATATCTTGCTCGTCAGTACTGCCAACTTAAGCTGTCCAGCCAAGATCATCTCTGCCTTGGTCAACATCACAGAGACTATCTCCTGCGTTCATGTTAAAGACTTGCTTGGCTGACATTCCTTCTGGCTCTAGATCCTACTTGCTGTTTCACTACACTGATCTCTGGCTTCCTGACTTTCTGGCTTGTCTGACTATCCATCCCAGTTACCGAACTTTGGCTATGTTTTGACTGTTTGTTCTATTTACTTTTATTATTAAACAAGTGTGATTTAACTGTACTTCTGTTTCGGTCTGATTCATAGTTTCTGACACTCTCACACTACTAAGATGTTTCTGACAACTACCAATCAGAGTCAAACCTTCAGTTTTTCACCCGAGCTTTGCTGTGGTGGACCACTTCCTCACAACTCCTTTTGTTAGTCATTAGTCTGATGATCCTGGAAAATGCCTGCTTGTGTTGTTGAAGGCACCTTACTGCCTCTCACACTACTAAGATGTTTCTGACAGCCACCAATAAGATTCAAACCTTCAGTCTTTTACCTCAGAGTTGCTGTGGTGGACCAATTCACTTCAACTCCTTATGTTAGTCGTTAATCTGATGATCTTGGAAAATGCCTGCTTGTGTTGTTGAAACACCCTTCAGGCTCCTTGCTGCCTCTCACATTACCAAGATGTTTCTCATAGCCATCAATCAGATTCAAACCTTCCATTTTTGAGGTGAGCTTTGCTGTGGTGGACCACTTCCCTACAACTTCTTTTGTTAGTCATTAGTCTGATAATCCTGGAAAACAACTGCTTGTGTTGTTGAAACACCATTCAGGCTCCTTCTGCCTCTCACACTACTAAGATGTTTCTCCCAGCCACCAATCAGATTTAACCCTGCTTTGGAAGTCAAAATGTCATTGATGATCCCATAAGCAGAATGGAAGAGGAAGTTACATAGCACAAGCTGCAGGAAGTACACTCCCACCCTTTATGGACCAAAGTGTGCTTATGGGGTTTTATCAGATTGAGATGAATTGAGTGAACTTTCTGCCTTTTTTAGCACAGCTGCAGCATTTTTTGGATAGCATTAGTTCTTCACCAGTTGCATTTATGGATTGCCCAGAGTTGCTCTTCAATCAATAAGACACAGGGCATAGCACCAAAGCACTGGCGTGTCCCTAATGTGTTCAGCTTACACAGAACCCAAGGGGGGGGGGGCAGAGTGCACTCACTGAGCACATTTGATTCAAGGATTACTTCTAACCATGACCCATAGCATGAGCTGCAGCCAGTTCTATCACTTGTTTCTGCAGCTCAAAGGAGGTATGTATGCTCTAAAGAACTAAGGAATCACAGTCAAGGTGTTAATCTGCCCCCTGGATTCAGTTTATTTCCAGGGTAACCTAGAAAGCCAATAAGCTGGGGTGATGTGTTATACAAAATTCAACAAGACCGTGGGAATTCCAACTTCAGCCTTCCTTCTTCCTTCCCTGCATCCCCCTATTACTCTTTAAATGAGATGGGTGACATCATTAGCCAATACAGGACTGTGCTGTACCACATACAGGACCGGTGCTCTTCCTCATATAGGACTGGTGCTGTGCCCCATACAGGATAGGTGCTCTTCTTCATACAGGACTGGTGCTGTGCCCCATACAGGACCAGTGTTCTGCCTCATACAGGATTGGTACTGTGCCCCATACAGGACCAAGGCTCTGCCTCATACAGGACTGATGCCCTACATCATACAGGGCCAGTGCTGTAGCCCATACAGAACTGCTCTTCCCAATGCAGGACTGGTGCCCGGTCCCATATAGGACAGATGCCCTAACCCATACAGGACCAGTGCTCTGTCCCCTACAGGACTGATGCTGTTCCCCGTACAGGAGCTGTGCTCTGCCCCATACAGGATCAGTGGTCTGCCTCATACAGGATCAGTGGTCTGCCTGATACGGGGCCAGTGGTCTTCCCCATACTGGACCAGTGCTCTGTCCTATATAGGACCGGTGCTCTGCCCCATACCAGATTTACACCCTACCCCACATAGGACCAGTGCTCTGCCCCATACAGGATTGGTGTTCTTCCTCATAATGAACTGATTCCCTTCCCCATACAGGACTGGTGCTCTTCCCCATACAAGACCAGTGCTCTGCCCCATAGTGGATTGGCACCCTTCCCTATGCAGGATCAGTGCTCTGCCCCATACAATATTGGTGCCCTTCCCCGTACAGGAGCAGTGCTCTGACCCATACAGGATCAATGCAGTGCTCCACACAGCACCGGAATTCTGCCCCATAAAGAACAGGTGCTCTTTCCAATACGGACCAATGCAATACAGGACAGGTAATCTTCTTCATATAAGACCAATGCCCTGTACCATATAGGAGGGTACCCTAACCTATAGAGAACCGGTGCTCTTCCCCATACAGGACTGTTGCTTTTCCTCATATAGTATTGGTGCCCTATGCCAGATAGAAAGGGTGCCCTAACCCATACAGAACTATGGCCCCATACGGGACCAATGCTCTTTCGCAGACAAAACCGGTGCTGTGCTCCATACAGGACCAATGTTCTGTTCCATACAAGACCAGCGCTCTACCCTATACAAGGCCAGTGCTCTACCCTATGCAGGAATGGTGCTCTGCACTATACATGACTGGGTCTCTTCTCCATACCAAACCAGTGTCCTGCCTCATACAGGGCCAGATCACTACTTCTGACTGATCAAATCCATTTCATTATGTAGCTCTTGTATAAAATGTCAGCGTCTCTGTGGATTTGCGGGCTCATTTAACAGATGCTACCCTCTACTGAAACTGCCATTTTGTAACTGTGTGTTCTTTGAGCAGCCTTCCATCATGAAGCTGTATAATTTTTCCTGTTATCACTGTAGGCTACTACTGTACATCTTTTCTGCATGATGTACATTGTCATGCCTGCTTTTTTTCTGTATAAGGCACAAAAAAGAACTATTAAACAGCTATTGTCATGGGCTGTGCCTTTTAACAGGAGACTATATTGTTAGGCTTATTTAAAGCCAAAATTCCACCTTTTTTTTATTAAAATAGCCCCTTAGCATGTGTTAAAACTAAATGGCTCACAGTGTTAATTTTACATTTTTTGCTGCCCCCTGCAGTCCTTTTTTGCTCCACAAGATGTCCTCAGTTTTCTGGGCTGAGTGGCCCTTAATGTCACTCCACCTGGAAGATTGAGGAGATATTGTAAGTGCAGGGCATCCTAGTCAAAGCCCCTCAGGGGGCATTAGCATAGCAACCTTCATTGACATGGATGCAATCACATTAGCACAGCTCTCTACATCATTCAAGCCCATCCAGAAAAGCAAAAACATACAGTGGGATTGCACTGGGGGCCCAGAATTGGGCTTTAAAAAGGAAAATAGTTTAAGCAAGCTGGTCAGGTACTTTAAATAAGCTCTGATTAAACAGAGTAGAAAAATCTGATTGCTTTTGATGAAATTGCCATTGCTTTTAAATTATTACTAAACTTCAATTTCCATTCAATTCAATATTTAAAATCAGTATTTTAGGCTGTCAGTTTAATGCCTGGTTCGTACTTCACAATCGAGTGAACTTTAGTGGTCAATCAAGTTCACGAGTGATAGTTTGCTTGATTTCTGGTGACTCTTCAGTAAGGTATCTTAGTAGATCAAAAGTAGTTTAGATACACTCACAGTGACCCTGTGAGGTGCACTCTGAATCCTGACTACAATGGATTATAGAGAACTAAGCAGTACTATAAGGCTCCAGGAGACTTCAGTGGTCTGATTACATCATGAAGGGGGGGTGGCAACAAAAATAGTCAGTTGCAGTCTCAAAATTTAACAATGGGTCACTGGTCTGCACTCCCAACAGAAGCACCAACAGAAACACCAGTGAGGGATTTTTTGGAATTTTTGGGGTTTTTTTTTGCTTTTAATTGGTGAAAGGGTGAGGGATGGCAGGAGAGGAAGTTGACTTTAAATGTTTTTTTTTTTTTAATTTAGAACACTTGCAGTGTTTGTTGTATAGTGCTAGTATTGACTGGGTTCACTTGTTGCTTCACATTACTCATTTAGTTGTAAAGGGCAGTAATCAACTTCAACCAATCAGAATGACAGTTATCTACAGTGGGGAAAATAATTATTTGATCCCCTGCAGATAAAGAAATGAAGGGTCTGTAATTTTTATCATAGGTGTATTTTAAATGATAGAGACAGAATATCAACCAAAAGTCCAAAAAAAAAAACATATAATACAAATATTATAAATCGAGTTGCTGTTCAGTGAGTAAAATAAGTATTTGATCTATGATTGGGTGGGAGGCTAGCCTATCATCAAAAAAAATGGCATAATCCCCTACAATAAATGAAGTATATTGAAAGGGGATCCCCACAAATCCCTAAAAAGGGAGATTGTGGGAAGGAAAAGGGGGATTTTTAAATGCCAAATACAGTATCAGCTATTACGATATACATTTAAAAAGATTCATCTAAATTGTATTTTCTACAAAGCTGAAAAAACATATATGATATCATAAATGCACATTACATCAACAGGTAATAGTAGTTGATACTGTACCCATGAAATTGTCCTGCAAGACATTTAGGAACTGGCGAGCCTTATGCCACGTACACACGAGCGTACTTTTGAACATCCAAAGTCCGACGGAATGATTCCGTCAGACTATTCGATCGTGTGTGGGCTGCAACGGACTTTTGATTCGCAAAAGTCTGACGGACTTTAGAATATGGAACATGCTTCAAATTTTTCAGACGGAACTCCGCCGGACCCGGTCCCTCCGAAAAATTCGCTCGTGTGTATGCTATTCCGACGGACTAAAACCGACGCTAGGGCAGCTATTGGCTACTGGCTATGAACTTCCTTATTCGAGTCCAGTCGTACGTCATCACGTTCGAATCCATCGGAGTTTAGTGTGATTGTGTGTGGCCAAGTCCGCTCAGTCGAAAAGTCCGTCAGAACTCTGTCGGAACTCCGGCAGAACTCCGGCAGAACTCCTTCGGAAGTCTGTCGGACATAAGTTCTCTCGTGTGTACGGGGCTTTACACAAATGCACCGTTCCTTCCGCCCAGTCTATGTCTAGACAATTAAAATCCCCCATTATGATGACACCTCCCATGCTTGCCGCTAATCCAGTTTGTGATAGGAGGTCCGTCTCCCCCTCCTCCTTCGGGTTAGGGGGCCTATAGCATACTTCCAGTATTACGTTCCCCTTAGTTTTATCTCTTTGGAGCTGTATTGCATTCCCCTTAGTTTCATCCCTTTGGAGCTCTACCCATGGTTTGTTTGGTGACTGTGGTCCCAACTCCCTTGAGATCATCACAAGTTCCTCCTGTGTAGTTCTGGGCTGATCCCTCACTTTTATCATGATCATCCTTACCCCATGAGGTGAAATCTTGCATGGAGCTCCAGACCAAGAATGATTGATGGTTATTTTGTATTTCTTCCATTTGTGAATAATCGTTACAATAGTTGTCTCCTTCTCACCAAGCTTCTTGCTGATGGTCTGGTAGCCCATTCCAGCCTTGTGCAGATCTACAATCTTGTCCCTAATGTCCTTTGACGACTCTTTGATCTTGCCCATGATGGTGAGGTTGGTGATGGTGAGGTTTGAATGGAAGAAAGAGATTCTGTGGACAGGTGTCTTTTACACACATAATGAGTTGTCGTTAGGAGCACCTTCTTAAATTGACAGGACTAATCTGTGTACATCATGAGCACATATTGTCTGTGAGAGACAGAATTATTGTTGGTTGATAGGGGATCATATACTTATTTTACTCACGGAACTGCAACTCAATTTAAATTTGTATCATTGTTTTTTTCTGGATTTTTGGTTGATATTCTCTCAGTATACTGTCATATACAGTGCCTTGAAAAAGTATTCATACCCCTTGAAATTTTCCACATTTTGTCATGTTTTAACCAAAAACGTAAATGCATTTTATTGGGATTTTATGTGGTAGACCAACACAAAGTGCCACATAATTGTGATATGTAAGGAAAATGATAACAGGTTTTCAATTTTTTTTACAAATAAATATGTGAAAAGTGTGGTGTACATTTGTATCCAGCCCCCCTGAGTCAATACTTTGTAGAACCACCTTTCGCTTCAATTACAGCTGCAAGTCTTTTTGGGGATGTCTCTACCAGCTTTGCACATCTAGAGAGTGACATTTTTGCCCATTCTCCTTTGCAAAATAATTCAAGTTCTGTTAGATTGGATGGAGAGCGTCTGTGAACAGCCATTTTCAATTCTTGCCACAAATTTTCAATTGGATTTAGGTCTGGACTTTGACTGGGCCATTCTAACACATGAATATTGTTTGATCTAAACCATTCCATTGTAATTCTGGCTGTATGTTTTCCCTATTCATGCATCCAGCCCCTTTGAAAACGCCAGACCATAGGCTCTAATAGGCTTCAAAATAGGTGGTCTCGTGGCCCAGAGCATTGTGCTGGGAGCCCATCCAGGTGTGATAGAAAAGCAAATTAATATTCACTTTTCTAATACTGTCCGCCAATCAGGAAACTCTGATCAGGAAGGTCTGATACCCGTTTCCCGATTGGCTGAAAGTTCAAACAATCCTATTGGATGCTTAGGAGGAGGGGGATGTATGGCGGAAGCTGCTGTGATCCACACAACAGGAGAAGAAAGAAAGCTGCCGGACACTCTGCCCGCCCACTTCCTAGATGGGGTAAGTGTGGGGCTTTGATGATCTGGCTGTTTGCAGCCCCCCCCCCCCAAAGAAAAGAAGAAAAAAACAGCCGCCATTGATGGAAAGAGTATTGCACGACTGCAAACCTACCAAGACACGGCCATCCACCTAAACTGACAGACATAGCAAGGAGAGCGTTAATCAGAGAAGCAGCCAAGAGGCCCATGAATCTATCTATTAATCACATAGGGGGTGGCGTGGATAGAAGGGGCGGAGCCTTGCGCCCTTAATGGACAGGCCACCCCTGCTTTACATTTTTGGATGATGGATTGAACAGTGCTCCGTGAGATGTTCAAAGCTTGGAATATATTTTTATAACCTAACTCTGCTTTAAATTTCTCCACAACCTTATCCCCGACCTGTCTCGTGTGTTCCTTGGCCTTCATGATGTTGTTTGTTCACTAAGATTCTCTAACAAACCTTTGAGTGCTTCACAGAACAGCTGCATTTATACTGAGATTAAATTACACAGGTGAACTCTTATTTACTAATTAGGTGACTTCTGAAGGCAATTGGTTCCACTAGATTTTAGTTAGAGGTATCAGAGTAAAGGGAGCTGAATACAAATGCACACCACACTTTTCAGATATTTATTTGTAAAAAATCTTGAAAACCATTTATCATTTTCCTTCCACTTCACTATTATGTACCAATTTGTGTTGGTCTATCACATAAAATCCCAATAAAATACATTTACGTTTTTGGTTGTAGCATGACAAAATGTGGAAAATTGCAAGGGGTATGAATCAGTGGCGTAACTAGAACCTTCAGGGCCCCGATGCAAGAAACCATGAAGGGCCCCCCTGAACCCCAGCCAGGGCCCTTCCCTCTGAGTCCGCCTGTGGAACTCCAGGGCGTGGTCACAGGTATGACCTTTGTGAGCCCTGTAGTTCCACCACTGGCATCAGTAGTTTTTTTTATTATTTATTTTTTTCTCTGGCTGGGGAGAACAGACATCGGACTGAGCGGCAATGCATGGAGAAGGGTACTCTGAGTATCCGGGTAGTCACCCTCCACCTCCAGCCACCCGTGTGCATGGTGCACTGGTACCCCTAGCTGCCTATGCTGCTGCCAGCCATATGTAGAGGGGGCTGCATGGGCCCCCTGCAGCACAGGGCCCAGTTGCGGTTGCAACTGCTGCACCCCCTATAGTTACGCCCCTGGTATGAATACTTTTACAAGGAACTGTAAAATACACCTGAGATAACAATTATAGACCCTTCATTTTTTGCAAGTGGGCAAGCTTACAAAATCTGCAGGGGTTCAAATAATTATTTTTGCCACTATACAGCCCAGAGCTATAATATGCAGCCAAGAAAAAAATTATATATATATATATATATATAGATAGATAGATAGATAGATAGATAGATAGATAGATAGATAGATAGATAGATAGATAGATAGATAGATAGATAGATAAAAATGAATAGCTTGTCGAAAGGTAAAATAACAAAACTAGCTTTTGTTGCAAAATCCAAAAAGTTTCTTGTGTAGTGCCTTTTTTCTGCCACTAGATGTCTTCAGTTTGATGGCTAGCATCATTTTACCCACTTTTTCAGAGCCCAAACTTTACTGGACCCACCTCAGCCTGAGAATGGACCTTGCAAGGAGAAGTAGCTAGGTGATGAGCTCATCTCTCTATCACTCTGTTCTCTTCTTCTATCTGCATGTTTTCTTCTAAGCACATGAACTGATTGTCTCCATGTGCTGCTTCCTCATCTCACATTGCAGCTCTGCTGTACAAGGAATGCAAGAGGCTGATACCAGGTCAAATTCAGGTACCTATACTGCCTGCATCTTTTATATTTCCTGAGAATTCTGATCTCTAACAATCATCTTGTCTGTGAAGAGAACAGGAAAACCTCCCCCACACCAAAAGAAAAGTGATTTTTGTTGGCCTTTAAATTGCTTTTCATAGGTGCAATATTGACCCCCTCCACCTTTACTGGGGCTTCTATGACCAACTTAAGATTCTGCACCTGCTTGGTGCCTATGGGATATTGCACTTTACATTCATTACCACCCTCTGCGCTACCTAATTTTAATAAGCAGTCATGTAATGCTATTTATTTTATGATTTTATTATATTATTTATGGTAACGCCATTAAATAAGCAGCTTAGTCTTATTATTTGATATAGTGCATTTTACCGTTTTATTACATTTTATTTCTTCACCTGCTATTAAACAACTTAAAAGTAGCAGCCCAGAAAACAGAATATTTATTACACTTTAAATACGTACAATTAAATAGATGAGCACTTTTGTTACTTTACATTAATCTCCAGTCTTGGTTCCGAGTCAAATGTTATTTTAGGTTTTATGCTTTTTTTTTTTCCGCCATTTACTCACAGTACCGAGCTGCCATTTGATGCGCCAATTTATGGCGTTATTAGAATTTATAGGTTATGATCATGTGCTGTGTTGAGCTCATGCATGTATTTTCTATATTATAAATTCATATGCTAGGTTGTACATCTGTATTATATTGTGACTGTGCATTAATGTGAGCCGGGCTGCCTCCGTTGGCTCATCTGTCTGTCTTCATTCCAGAATGGCTATCATAGCTTATTACTATCTTGTATGTTGTTGTCAGTGGTGCTTTATCAGTCTGAACTGCTCTTCGGTGTAATGTGTTTTATATGCAGTGCATTGTTGATTGCCGAATTACCTTGTAGCATCGTTGTATAGCCATGTGTTGTTCTCACTCAACCCAAGTCCCAATGGGCCCAGATCATTCACCAGCTGCCCCCTTGTATCTGTCTCCATGGTTATTTCCCCCCCCCCTTCTTTGTTTAAAATTAACCCCTTTTAGCTCTCAGACCAATAATAGCCTGTCTTGCACATCCAAGCCCACAGAGCTTACGCTTTTTACATTCACAAGAGCACTAGGTACAAGCCAAAATGAGAAGCTTGACTATTTAGAACCATGCCTTTTGTTGTTAAAAAAAATGGATAAGTGGTTTTAGAATTGATGAGTCTGTTCTACACCTACTATACAGCACAGCAAAAAAAGGGAGCGATCATTAATCTTTTATAATGTAATTTTCTCATGTTGCTAGTTAGAATAAAGATATATGGATACAGGGAAACATGAAAATGAGGTGGCCCCCGAAAATCGTTTGTACTGTAAAACTGCTCACTGCTCTTCTTTAAACACCCATGGCTGTAAACATTTGGGATCCTGAACCTTAAAGTGTATCCAAAGCCAAAGTTTTATTTTAAATTTGGGTAGAAGGGCAAGGGGTTAGAACCCCAGCCGGGTTTGTATTGCAGTCTGTGTCCCTATTGGGAATTGTTCTCCTTCTGCCTATTTGTCCAATGAGACCATTATTACCAAGGCATAAAGTGAGGAGAACCCCAAATTTTTTAATCGCCACTGGAACAGAAAGGGGGGAAGTCTCCAATGGGAACACTTGTTCTGGTGACAACTATCTACCAGGATATTTTCCTCACTGCAGAGATTCCGTTTACTTCCTGTTGTGTCTACAGAACAGAAAGTGAAATATCTCCAATGGACACATATTGGGAAAAAGAAAAAAGAAAACGATAGGGGTATTACTCATTTCATACTGTGATATTGGGGGATTGTTAGCTCAGTAGAAACAATTTTAGTGAGTCCATGCCAGTCCAAGCTGTGGTTTGGGGCCTGTTGGTTCCCTTTTATTAAAAAGACTCAAAAAGAAAGACCGTTCAAATAAAAAGAGTTGCCCACACAAGGGATTCTCACTATCATAGCAATTAATGTAAAATACTGAGCCAACTCGTTCTCTCTTCAGCAGCACCGTTATTTATGCCTTAACCTTAACTTTTGGCTGGACCTTCTTACACAGTACCTCTGTGTTCAATCAATTTTCCCAGCTTTCCTGGCTCTCTCAGGCTTTTTCGGTTGCAACAAGGGCCCACTCCCTGCCCTCTCTCGATAAGGGTTCTCCTGACACCCCGGGCTCTCTTGCTCTTTTGAGGCCTCCAGATTATCTAAGTCCCCTGGGCTCATGGGCTCACCTAGTTATCTTGGCTCTCTCAGTCTTCCAGACCCACTTAACCATGTTGACTCTAGTCCTATGGACAAGGAATCTCTCCTCCAGCATGGAGTGCTATCTCTTGGGTGGAGTACATCTGTCTCCTGATGGGAGTTGCACTATGACCTGATCCTTTTTTATAAGGCCTGTGTGCACCTGCACTCTCGGCCTGTCAGTCTTCTATAAGACCCGGACACTTCCATCCTAAATCTCCTTGGAATCTTCAAACCCCAGAAGCCAATCTGGTGAATATCAAAACCCTGGAGAGAGTTGAAAATCACTTTTCAAATGTAACCTTGGTGGAGCCAGGTATATGCTAGGTAGTACTTAGTGCCAGAATGCCTAGCTAAAATGTACCTGGATACTTCATCCTCTTGCTTCCGGGTTGTGACCAAATGGGGACCGACCTCCACACATAGTGGACCTGTCCCAAAGTCAGGTGCTTTTGGACATGGGTCCATTCCTTAATACACTCCATGACCATGGTCAACATTACTAAATATGCTCAGATAGAGTTATTAAATGAGCCAGTGGAAAATATCCAGAGACACACTCAAACTCTGATATAACTTTATGTTTTTGGTAGCCAAAATCGCAATAGCTACTGCATGGAAAAGTCCAGTGTTAGACTTGGCCTAGATGAAGTGTAAATAGACCTGGAATAGGCTTAATGAGAGGACTGTGAGTGTCCTACGGAAAAAAAAATCATTATTTGACAAGATATGGAACCTCTGGCTTTCTTACTTACAGGTGACGGATAACTAGAGGTGATCTCTTGGTGAGATGGTGATGGATTCCTGGACGGGCACACCCCTGATTCCCCATTCCCCCTTGTCTTACTTTCTTCCCTTTCTCTCTCTTCCTTTTGTCATTCTTTTTTTACTCAAGTGCTTAAGAAATGGTTGTCGGGACATACACCCCGACTCTTTCTTGTTTGACTTTCATATGTGATACAATGCAGTATGGAAAATGTTTACGTTCAAGCACCATTGAGGTGACTGCACTGGAATTGGTGTCTAGGGATCAATCGCCAGTTTGTTATTTATCCTTAAGTCAGGATTGTCCCCCAATGCATCTGCAGACTATCCTTTGTTTACCTTGCTGCTATTATCCATGCTGGACTATGACGTTAGACTGTATTATTGTCCATTTGATCTTGATATTATTGTTGGTTTCCATTGCCTCCTGACAGCTCAGCATTTTACAAGCAAATTGTTTTGTGTTACTTTTTTCATTGAAAATTAATCAAAATGATTGAAACAGAAAAAACACCTTTCTCTGTTCAGAATCAATATTCCTGAGCCCTTGGCATACCTTTAAACCCTGTGTCACTTATATTACCATTTTCACAGTGGCAGGGCCTTACATTGTCACAATAGTCTTTTCAAAATATAGAGCGAAAGGGTAAAATAATGAGAAAAAAAGTTTTGCTAGGATGCCTTGAAGAGATGTTAGATACTGGGGAAATGGAAAAAAAAACAAAATAAAACTGAGATACTTTCTTTTTTTTTTTTTTCATGATACTTCTGGACTAAATTGCTTCTTTAGGAGCCAGAGAGGAGTGAAAGGAGGCTGAAAATTAAGCATTGAGCAGGAAGGCTTATCTTTCCATTCTGAGTAGATGTAAGAGAAATATTTTGAAATATTTTAAACTAAAATTATTGCTTTACTGCCTACTATACTACATAGTCCTTTGAAGAACATGTTGACTGTTCAAACAATTCCCTTTTTGAATGGAGCTTACACGCGTTCAAATCTCAGCTCCATATTAGTTCTCAAAATAATAGAAGTCTATGGGGTATGAAAAAGAAGAAAGTGCCACAACCATTGAATAAGTCCAGTACTGTAGAGGGCTTATTAAATACAATACAAAAGTGGGTATTCAACTTGTTTGGGGAGATCAGAACTCCCTGTTCTTTAGGACTTTATGTAGATATGGGTTGAAGTATGTACTGGACACCAAAGTGAAGTGACCAGGATATCATATGAATTAGGCACTAGGGATGAGCCCGATGTTCGAAAAGAACGTAAGTTCGACTCGAACATCAAGTGTTCGTCCGAACAACGAACAATATGCGGCGTTTGCAGGAAATTCAAAAGCCGTGAAACACCGTTAAAGTCTATGGGACACTAACATGAAAAACCAAAAGTTCTAATTTTAAAAGCTTATATGCAAGTTATTGCCATAAAAAGTTTTTGGGGGACCCGGTACTGCCCCAGGGGACATGTATCAATGCAAAAAAAGTTTTAAAAACTGATGTTTTTTTTCAGGAGCAGTGATTTTAATATTTTTTTAATAACACTTTTTATGGCAATAACTTGCATATAAGCCTTTAAAATTAGCACTTTTGATTTTTCATGTTTGTGTCCCATAGACTTTAACGGTGTTCAAAGTGTCCGTACAAATTTTTTGCCTGTTTGCAAGTACTGGTGCAAATTGAACCGGGGAGTGTTCTGCTCATCCCTATTAGGCACCAGTGGCTGCTGCAATGTCACCCAATCAGTATGATATCCCAGTCACTCCTCTTCTTTGTTTCCAATACATCCTTGAACCCATCTCTACATAAACCCAAAGAAAAGGGGGGTTTTGAGCCCCCAAAAAGTGTTGACTACCCATTTTTGTATCATGCCCAATAAACTCTTGTCTTTCATATACCCTAGAGACTTTTTCTGGGGATTTCATGCAATGAAAAACAGTCTCAAAAGGCTTTACCCCTTGCATCATTGTATCCTGGTCACTTTGGAATCCAGATCTCCTACAACAAAAATAATAGAAGGGTTGGCTTAGAATAGAATAGCTGTGGGCAAATAAGAGACCTTCTGGGTTTCTAAACCTTGGTCAGTGAAGTTAGATATTAGAATAGGAAGTTTACAATGGCCTTTACACATCTAATGCTTTGTCCCCAACATGTTATAATAAATAACTATAATAAATAATGAAGCAGCTCAAAATGTTAAAAGGTGTAGTTTGTCTTACTTTAAGGCATTTATCCACAGATGCTTCTACCAGTCTTCTAAGCCCTTGTACACACGGTCGGAGATTCTGACAACCAAATCCCTCGGAGTAATTCCGACGGATTAATTCCGGAAGAGGTCCGGAAGTGATGTTGCATACACACGGTCAGACTAAGTTGTCGGAAAATCCGATTGTACATAACATGATGACGTTATTTCGTTACGACGGGACTACATTCAGGCTAGTAGCCAATAGCTTTGGTCTAGGAATTTGATCTGAGCATGCGTGGCACTTTGTCCGTCAGAGTAGGCTACACATGATCGGAGTATGTCCGATAGGAGCATTTTGTCGGAAAATTTTACCTGCAAGTTGGAAAACTTGGTCCGTCAGATATTCCGACGGAATCAGTCCGATGCAGACCACACACAGTCGGAATATCCGACAAAACGGTCCGATAGGAAACATTCCGTCTGAATCTCCGACCGTGTGTACAAGGGCCTAGACAAATTCCCCCTGTGACCAGTGAGTAAGTGGGAGAGGGATGTATGCACCTTTTGAGGATGAACAGTGGGAGGAGGCCCTGCAGGCAGTCCAGATGTGCTCCCTGAATGTGTCTAAATGCCTGTCTCAGCTATACATTCTGCTGCGGGTACACTTCACACCAACTAGACTGTTCAGGATGGGGGTGAGATTGGACTCAAACTGCCCCAGATGTCTGAGGGACCATGGGGATCTTATTCATTTGTTATGGCGCTGTCCCAAGCTGCATTTATATTGGACAGGAGTTCTGACTACTGTCAATAAAGTTTTCCAGGTCACTGTACCGACAGAACCTAAACCATGTATGCAGGGTATTTTTGATGACCTACCAATTGATGATCATCCAGAGCAGGCTATTGCTAGAGCCTTGTTTTAGGCTTGCAAAGCTCATCCTTAGACAATGGACGATGGAATGGATAGCTCAGATAGGGGACACTCTACAGTTGGAGAAGTTTATCTTCCAACATAGAGGAGGCTCTGGCAAGTTTGATACACTGTGGTCACCCTAGTTAGATACCCCTGGCCTCTTTCCTGTAGACCTTGTCTTGGATAGACTATTAATATTATGATATTAGTATAGCAGCTTTGGGCGTTGGGAGTACCTGCCAGCTTGTGATTAAGCAATCCCTGATAGTATATGCACTGGCAGTATATAGGTTCTACTTAATTCTTGCCATATGATGTTTGCTTATAATGGATATGACACCGTATTCTCTGGAATCAGAATTTATGACAGATGTTGATGTTTTCTGTATGTTTTATTTTTCTTAAATAAACTTTTTGAGAAAAAAAAGTGTTGTTTACCCCTTCTGGGTTTGGAGAGACCTTAGTAAGCATCCCTGACTGTTGGGAGGATGACCATTGCTGAATGTTGCATCATCACAAGTTCAGTCTAGTGGCATTTCTTTTGTAGTGGACATCTGAACTCAGAAACTGCTGCTTCTGTCCCTTCAACTATATTCGCCCTGAATAACAATTAGCCTAAATTCTCCACTTAATGGTTATACAACCCCCTCAGGATACTTAGTCCTCGGTAATTATAAGCTTTAAACCTGAAGAAAAAAAAACCTGCCCTAGGGACTTCTACGGACCATAAATATCCGTGAATATCACAATTATGTACCAAAAAATAAGTAAGGCAAGAGCTTATTCCTTATAAGCTGGACTGAGGAGGAAGTCTGGGACAGCGCTTGAGCATTGATGGTAAGTGGAGATTGTTTTTTTTTTTTGTTTTTTTATATGAGGAGGTCTGTACATTTTAAAAAAAGACTTCCATTTTTACTTTAATTCTTACCTATTCGGTTGGCGGCCAGTAAAATCTTCAATCTCTTGAGGTGCTTCTGGTATGCAACACACTGCTCCTAAAAAGAGAGAGAAGATTTTACAACATGACCTTGTTCTTTGCTTGGAATTGTGGTTCCTCCTGTTGGCTGCTATACCACTAAAGAACACAGTAATGACATAGCAGATAATGGGAGAAACCACAGCCCCCACCAGAGACCAGGTATCTTCTACAGCATCTGTAGCCTTACAAGAGAACAAAGGTAAATATTAGATTTTCTTTTACAGGCCATTTGTGATTTAATGATGTCATTCAACAGGGTCATTTTTAAAGTTACATTGCACTCAACGGTAAAAAAAATCGAAATATAATATATAAATTAATTAATTCAGTTATGTATTCATTAAAAACATAGTTATTTTTTATTTTTTTTAAAACCTAGTTTATTTTTAAATGCAATTAGTGCAAGTAGCTGAAACTGATTTGATATCAGCTTGTTATTCCTTGAACATTAGAAATCAAACTGGTAGAAAGCCAATCAGTCCCTGCCTCTTGCACATGTGCTGACAAGGAATATGCAGACGGAAGAGGGACAGTTCATTCATGTGGTGCTCCTTGATTGTCCGATTACAGAATGACGGCAGGCAGGTGACAAAGCAGTATTGTCTAACTGCATTTAAGAAAATTTAGGCCACCAGTTTGGGTGCAACCTGTAACACACATATGCATTAGAAAATGAGGGTCAAGTCAGAACTCTTTATCTTCATTTATGCTCCAAGTAAGTACCGCATAAGGAGCTGAAGCCATTAGAACAGCACAACTTCAAATTAACTAGTATTTCAAGAAGAGAGGTCAGCCATGGCAGCCTCCACATGACATGTTAGATGGGTTGCCATTATTGACAATCTTGTGAAAATACTAGTAGCCTAGCTGTCATGTTGATTGGAATATGAATGTTGGTCTTGGTCGGCGTTGAATACGAATGCCGACCAAGAGTTCTGATTTCACTAACTGCATACTTATGAAATAGATATCCATTTGAGCTGTTTCTACATTTTCAACATCAGGAAAATGATATGACTTTTATATATGTGGAATGTAAAATTATTACTAATTATTTATTATTATGTGCTCTTATTCAAGCCACAAGTGCAGTATGTGACTGTTTCTAGTGACTGTCTCTCACTTTGATGTTCATTATCTCTGCCCTTTGCTGCCAAATGTGGTTTCTTTGACATTGGCCGTTAACTCACTATGGGCTACGTATTGTGTAGTGGTCTTTTTTTCGAAAACCTCTTTGACATTGTGATATCCAGGGGGGCGCAAATCAGGTGCCAGGACATTACTCAGCTCTCATTAAGCTGGTTAAACTGATTAGTACTCAGTACCACTAATTATCAGCGGCAGCATCTGTTACTGCTTGGGCTTTGCAGGTAAGGGGCCATCAATAAAGACAAAGTGAGGAGGGAGACTGGAATATGCTAGAGGAAATGGAAAACTGGAAAATGAAAAAGGATGCAAGGAAACTAAGGTAGAGGGGCTGACATGTAAACGTGGGGGTTGACCAGAACAATCAATGAGGTTTTCTACTTTTAGCTGCCAAAAAAAAAGGAAGTTGATTGGTTGTAATGAGCAATGTGTTTGATAAATCGGCCATATAATGTTCAAGAAGCTCTATTGTGAGATTCAAAGAAAACTCATAAGTTAAAGCTAGAGGATTGCCTTTTGTACTGGTGCTAGGATTTCTAGGTCCTTCAGCATAACCCAGTCCTCCAACATAAATCAGATCCTCTAACATGAACCAGTCCTCCAAGAGTAAACAGGTCCTCCGACATAACCCAATGTGCTTTTCTGATTACACACACCTGATAGTGATCAATAGTCAATGGTCTCTTGGGAAAGATTTGGTTAAATGTTTTGTGAGTGTTGTCAGAAAGGCAGACATATTCAGGAGCCAAATGTTGTATATTTGCTGGAGTCAGCTATAGTATACAGTAGGTATTGGGATTCAGCAAAGATTCTTTTTGCAACTTGATGTACTTTTCACTATTATATCTGGCTCAGAAAATGCACCATGTTTAAGGAATAGCTGTGGAAGAAGTAAGCCACCAGATGTACAGTCTGTTGGATAGGGATTTTCAACATAGGCTTCATACTTTGTTTCAATATTACAACTAATTGAATAAAGTAATAATAAATATTTCTTATAAATTGTATTTATGATTATTCTGATGGAAGACATTTACTATCTGTTTATCATTCCTAGGTGATCTGTGGGCCGGAAGACTCCCCTGGTGATCCTGATGATGAAGACCAATCAGAAGCTAAGCCTCAGCCGAGACCACGAATCCCTCGGAAAAAAGCTTCCTCCCCAACCCGGCCTCGTAGTTCCAACCCGTTAAACTCTACAGTTCTTCAACTTCTCTCTAACTCCCCAGAATTTTGGGATGTCCTGAACAGTCTTTCAGATATAGATCACAATCAAGAACCTCCAGTTCCAGCAAGGGTCCGACGCCAGTCTGTGCTCAGGTCAACCGGAAGAGCAAAGAAAGTCTTTGGTTGGGGTGACTTTTATTCCAATATCAAGACTGTAAAGCTTAATCTTCTCATCACTGGGAAAGTGGTGGACCATGGGAATGGCTCCTTCAGTGTCTTCTTCCTTCACAATTCAACTGGCCAGGGAAATGTATCTGTCAGTCTTGTTCCACCATCCAAAGTCCTCGACTTTGATCTGGAGCAGCAGATGTATGCAGAAGCAAAGGAATCAAAAATCTTCAACTGCCGTGTGGAGTTTGAAAAAGTGGATAAAGCAATTAAGACAGGTCTGTGTCCTCATGATCCGTCAAAGACCTGCCATCAGCAGCAAACTCGTAGCAAGGTCGCTTGGACATGTTCACATCCTTTCAAGATTGTTTGCGTGTATGTCTCCTTTTACACCACAGATTACAGACTAGTGCAAAAGGTCTGCCCTGACTATAACTATCACAGCAGTTCTCCATACTCACCATCAGGCTGAACTGAAATTCTAAGTGCTGGTAGCAAATTAAATAGCCTAGATTGGCTAACTTTGGGTCTACCTTTTATGGACTTCCTGTGCCTTGGTCTGGTCCATTGTGGTGTGTGTACTTGTGGAGAAAGTGGGAAAAAAGCTGTGTAAGTGATGTGCTGGACATCAACTTGAACCACTTCAATATACACACACTGTAACAAATATATTGTTATTCCCCTGTTGATATGAATTAATGTTTGATCTCCCAGAAAACGTAAATGGAGCTCCAAAATCTCATTCATGACAGTTTTTAAATTCAAATAATAACTGCTTTCATCTTTACTAGAACAGATACAGGTTCTCAGAATATAAAGAAATATGGGTGGGCATTATAATGATCCAAAACCCAGTTCTGTGAAAATATAAAAAGGTTGGCTAATTATCTAAACTCACATTTTGGTCTGTGTTAATAAAGGAAACTTTGGGGTGTTGTCCACAACAACCAGTCACATCACCCCCTTCACTCTCTAGAGCAGTGGTTTACAATCTTGCTATAGTTTGTCTATTAAATAACAAACCCCAGTCTGAAAAGGTTTTCATTTGTTGCCAGTGAATCCAAAATGTGTGCATATACTGACAGCTCATTCTTTAGAGTATAAATTAAAAATAATAGACCTTAATCAATATTTTATGCAAATGTAGTATTTCAAAAGATTTATATTTTTTGTAGAGTTAAGCTTGTGAGTCGTAATTCCCATTGGTCTTTCAATGAACCTCTACGACAAAGCTGGGTAAATCCCAATACATACCAGTATACCTAAAATATTACACTTGGCTTCTGATCTTTTAGAAGTTGTCACCTTATAAGGTATAGGAGGCCTACAATGTGGCCCCCGACATAACCAACAGGCCGAATATAATATTCAGTATATGCAACACTAAAGAAGGCCATTAAGAACAGCAGATATATTAAAGGAGATGGATAGAGACTGGGGACACACTACTGGTGTGGTTGGAGACAAGCTGCAGGGGACAGTCGGAGACAAGGGACATGCTACATATACGACCATTAGAGATAGACAGCCATTACAGTCCCTTTCTAACTCCCGTTACTTACCGCTGGGGTCTGAGGGTTGAAGGTTGAGCACCAGGGTTTTGGAGGCTCTTTTAGGCTTTTCAGAAATGCCTGTTGGCTTATAGAATGGACCACATGAAGTGTGGCTTTCTATATCCCTGTTCTGGAGGTACACTAACCACAGGTTAGAAAATCCTGCTCTAGCACAATAACTTAGGTGGCTTCTATAGGCAACATACCCTGTTTCCTTGTACTGCTAGACTCCAGATATGTTCTTATGTACTACATATGGACACCTAGTTAATCTGTCAGATTATATATATATAGCCCGTTTTCAGAAGTTGTGACGCTATTACGAAGCAGTCATTCTGAAATGCAATTTTCCAGTCTTCTTTCCATTTGTAACGTTTCTTTTCCAGCCAAATTAGAAGATAGTATAGGCATGTATGACTGTTTTAAAGAAAGCTACAACTCTCTCCATTCATCCAATCTCCCATAGGTTGTATAGTGACAACATTTGCCAACATTGTGAAGCATAACCCATGACGATATTACCTCAGCCTGTGCTAACGTAAGCTGTGTGGTCTCTGCTTGTTATAATAGACACATGTAACTATATAATACAGTCAGTCACATATTATAGCCCACCATGTCACCAATAACTCCTCATCTACAATAGTTAATGACATTCTGCTCTACTGGGATTTATTTATTGAATTAATAAACTGGTACAAAGGGCAATGATTAACAAACCAGAATCAACTTTACTATACAAGAAAAAACATGAAAGTCAATTGGTTGCTATGGGTGCAATTTATGCATAGTCTTTTTGTGCTATAATGCCTTTAAAGAAGCCTATTAAACACTTCTTTAATAAAACAGTGTAAAGTACAATGATAATGATGATAAACTATAGCTGCTGCCTCGTTACACAGTGCTCTTTGCCTGTAACACTTAAAAAAACAAAAACGTTATTTCTTACTAAATTATATCTTTGGCTCACCTGTCCACCACATAATAAGAAAACCCCTATTATTAGTGGAAATGAAACCTAACTTAAAACTACAAAGCTTTACTATCACATTTTAAAGATAATTCCTTGGAAATTAAATTACAGAAAATCCCTGATTTGGAGCCCTCCATGTGTTAACACGAGCAGATCCCAACACCCACAGAGTGGCAGCGCTACTGGTTCTCTTTGAGAATGATAAGGTTATATAGTCCATCTGCAGTACCAGTGTTCTCCAGCAGGAGGTGAAACCTTTAGCTGTAGTTTCTGTCTTATACGAGAGGTCTTCAAAAAGTTTACACAATTATATACATATAAATAATAGAGTTGAAAAAAGTGCAAAACTTTTTGAAGAACCCTTGTACAATGTAGTAGTTGAAAGACCTAAAGCATACAGTATAAAGACTTTTCCTATTCCAAAGTGAATACAATTGAATGGTGGCACCCTTTTAATGGATTGAGAGGAGTATGTTTGTAGGTCAAAACAACATGAAATTACATTAAGCCTTTTAAAGTGTATCCGTACCTAAAACTTTTGGATTGCTTGGGTAAAGGTTACAACCCCTGTCTGTTTTCACTGCGATCTGGGCTTGGATAACCCTCAGGTACTTTTCTTATTTTGATCCACAGGGTAAAAGTGCTTTTTGCAACCCTTTATATCCAATACTATTTAAAGCAAATCTAAACTCCAAAACAAAAATGTTATATATTGCAGCTTACTAGTCCTTATGTGTGGTAGCTACATTAGTTTCTCTTTATTTAAGCTTTTTTTTTTACATTATTTTCACATAATAATCCTCCAGGTAACAAACTTCCTGTACTAGGGTGGCTACGCTCACCCCTCCACTGTATCTATGGAAGGGTACATAGTTGTCACCCAGGCTGGGCTCCAGACATGCCTTAATTTCTTTATCTCCATTAGATGAGGGATGAGGAATTAAATAGTTCACATAGCATAACATTGTTTGTGCTTTCAGTTGATCTCAGAAAAAGTGACAAGAACATGGCATTTCTGGCAAGATCAGCAGGTCTTGTGGTACTTGCTGAAATTTTTATTTTCTGAAAAATTAAGACAATGCAGCCACCACATATGTATGATGACAGGTGCACTTTAATTTGCATATATTTGTTTCAAAAAGCGTAATCATATAACTTAAAAATATTTTAATTCCTCAAATGCCACCATCACACAGTGGCAGTATCCAAAGACTCAATGGAGGAGAAGGAACTTTGGTATTGAAAATTACAAACATTTCAATATTTTATTGATAAACCGGATAAAACAGCCAACCTAGTATTTATAATAACATGTTCTTTGGTATATTCAATATTAAATATATGATTTTGAACCGTGATGATATCTCAGATATACTACAGACAGAATTCAGTGTCTATGGACCCACATCTACAATTTCCGCAACGTAATTCCGCTTCTTTAGAACAGCGTTATATGGCAGATATCAGAGTTTTATTATTCAGTGTTCTAAACACTCATCCAGAATAAATATATATATAACAAATATATATAATTTTATAAATGCCCAATAGTAATAATAATAAAAAAATATATATATTAACATTGTTACATGTACATTTAAAGGCCAATTGTGGGGGGGGAAAAAAATGTCCCCATGCCCACACTGCACGGGTCAACTGCTCATTTTTGTCTAGGGCAGGGGTCTCCAAACCTTCTAAAAAAAGGACCAGTTTACTTAAGGGGGGGCGGTCTGTGGCCAGTGGGAGTAGAAATTTAGAAAATGTCCTGGCGTCAATAACAATGCCCTTTTATTGGTGTCCATGACAGTGGCAGCTGGTGCTCAAGAAAATTGATGGGGGGCGGCCTCCCCAGCCAGCCACCCCCCCCAGCCAGCCAACCATCCTCCCCCCATTCCCCCCCAGCGCTCACATGCCACTTCCCCCTCCCCGGTGGCATGATCATTACATTGCCCACCCGTCGCCTGCCAGGCCCCCCGCCAGCCCCTATACTTACCCCATCCGGGTCACGTCTTCCCCCCCAGCGTCTCCTCCCAAGCCCCAGCGGTCATGTCTCCTCCCAGCCAATCAGGACTTATTACCTGTGGCCAATCCGGGTCCTAGGACTCCTGGCCAATTGGGTCTCAGGACACGCTTCCTGATTGGCTAGGAGGAGAAACAGGAAGACATTAGCAAATATTATTCACTAATGTCACACAACTGGGTGGGCTCGGGGTGCAGTGTTCTGCGACCCGAGCCCACCCTTTTTGAAGCCAATTACAGCTTTTGGCTCTAATCATGTACTTCTAAAAAATAAAAAAATAAACATTGGAATCCAGGCATCCGGCGCCCTGCATCAAGATTAGGGACCGGACGCATGCCTTAGGGGGGAGGCGCCCCTGCGCCCTGCATGAGCAGCCGCCACTGGTCCATGAGCAGGAATAGTGTCCCATCACTGGTGTCAGTGGGAGGAATAGTATCCCATCACTGGTGTCAGTGGGAGGAATAGTATCCCATCATTGGTGTCAGTGGGAGGAATAGTGTCCCATCATTGGTGTCAGTGGGAGGAATAGTGTCCCATCATTGGTGTCAGTGGGAGGAATAGTGTCCCATCATTGGGGTCAGTGGGAGGAATCTTGTCCCATCATTGGTGTCAGTGGGAGGAATATTACCAAGCTGTTGGTGTCAGTGGCAGTTATTATGCACCACTGTTGGATGTCATTGGCTGGTATTTTCCCCAAGGGCCGAATAGAGGCAAGCAAAGGCCTGCGTCCAGCCCCTGGGCTGCGGTTTGGAGACCACTGGTCTAGGGGATTTGAGAACTTTGATCCTCCCCGCACAAAACCGGCTGCTCTGGCTTTTGATAACCCCCCTTTCCCATGCGCTCTAGCGGTCTTGTGTGGTGGACTGTTCCTGACATCATCACACTCATAGACCTGATCTGGACGTGAGGACGTCAGGAACAGTTCATCAATGGATAGTGGGGGAGTGCCATTTGCAAGTGGAGCGAAGGATCGGGTATAATCTTTTTCTAATCCCCTACACAAAAACAGTGTGGGCACAATCCCACTGCATGGGGAAAAAATGTTTTGCCCAGAGTTGGGCTTTAATATTTAGACTTATGGCGCATACACACGACCGGACTTTTCGACGGACTTTCGGTGGCGTTCCGATGGACTTTCCAAACGATTGGACTTGGCCACACACAAGCACACCAAAGTCCGACGGATTTGAACGTGATGACGTACGACTGGACTAGAATAAGGAAGTTCATAGCCAGTAGCCAATAGCTGCCCTAGCGTCGGTTTCCATCAGTCGGACTACATACAGACAAACTAATTTTTCGACCGGACTCGAGTCCGTTGGAAAGATTTGAAACATGTTTTATTTCTAGGTCAGTCGGACTTTTGGAAAAAAAAGTCTGCTGAAGCCCACACACGATCATAATATCCGACGGATGCGTCGAAAAGTCCGGTCGTGTTTACGCGGCATTAGATATACTCACAGGTTGCAATTCCATTATAATAAACTTACAGCCCTAATCCCCTTCACCCTCCCCCCAAAGGTGTCTTAATTCAGCAAAAAGAAGTAAAAAATAAGAACACCCAAGAAATAAACTGGAATCTGCAGGTAGAATTTTCCCCAAAAAATACTTTGGGGTGTATTTATAAAAAGGTTTGCATAGTAAAACCACCTTTCCATACATTATGTGCGAATAGGGAAAAAGCAAATGTTCTCCTTCAATTTCAATGGAGTGGTTTGGAAACATACCCCATTATGGTCATTACATGGAGCTTATTATCATAAGGCCGCGTACACACGGGCGGATTGTCTGCCCAACTAAGTTCGTCAGACAATCCGACAGACAGTCCGTTCAAAATTTGCATGAACGGACTTGACCACACACGATGAGCAGACAGTCCGCTGAAAGCGTGCGCGATGACGTGTACAGCACGTACGACGGGACTAGAAAGACGACGTCCTATACACTGCAATGCAACCTTCGGCCGTGTAAATCCTTTCTGAGCATGCGCCATACTTAGACCGTCCAACTTGCCTACACACGAGCGGACTGTCCGCTGAAACCAAGTTTGGACGGACAAAACCAAGTTTGAACGGACTGTCTTACGGAAATTCCGTAAGACTTTGTTCGTCAGATTGTCCGCTGAAAAAGTCAGCTGAAGCCCACACACAAGCGGATTGTCCGCTGAACCGTGTTTCAGCGGACTAAGTTGGACAGACAATCCGCCCGTGTGTACGTGGCCTAAGAATAAATATGATCCTCAGCTCCATCTTGTGGCCATAATGTGAATTTTCCCAAACCATTTTATTTTTAATGAAGGGAAACTAATCTAATTATAGAGGAAATAGAAGGAGACCATTTGATTTTGCCCCATTCACACAAAACAAATGCAACAGCAGTATTGCTAGATGAATGGTTATGCAACCATTTTTACTAATAATAAATATTTATTAATAATTGCACCCCCTCAAATTTGATGGTATGTAGCACATTAGTTCCCTGTATGCAATTCATCATTAACCAAGGCACACTAAACCCAAGCTGTATTAAGGGAAGGGTCAATTTGATCCTCAACAGTCCTGTTGTCATCCTGAGGACATACCCAATGGGAGAAACCCCATGTTATTTATTGCATTGTCTTTATCACCAAAGTGGACTTTATGGCAATACAACATTTAAATCTGCATTTATATATTAGAGAAAGAAAACATTAATCACATAAATGTATTCATTAATGAAGCTACATTAATATTGCAATCTCAAGCAAGGGTTGTGATAGGATACATTTGTTTATTACATGTATGTTGCGTGATATATAGCTACCATTTTTTTGGGGATAAAATATATATTCTAAGTGGCTAGAGGTCCAGATTTCCATTTTTAAAGTAAAAAAAATGAATTAAAAAAAGTTTTTAAAATACGGAGGTCGCCATTTGTGCGGGAGGGTAACATGACATGTCCACATTAAAGGGTCAGTCCATCTAAAGTTGCCGAGTCAGATAATCTACCGAGTACCTATATTGATCGGAGAGATCAAGAGTAGCCCAACTACTGAGAAGAGTTTCACTTTCTGTGATGGATTTTTCATTTACTATGGAGAATGAGGCAGGAAGAGTGAGACTCCATATAAAGTGGGAAAGGACTTACCACTAAAATCCCCCCCCCCACAAAAAATTTCAAAAATCAGCAGGAAATGTACCCAAATTTAGATTTCACTGCAGTCCACTAAATCAGCTTTAGATGGACGGATCCTTTAACCAATCAATTTCCCGGTCATCTCCCTCCCCACCCCTCCCGCGCCAGGACAGATTGCTAAAACGTGTCACTATCATTCCATCGCCAACCTGTTAACGCCTTCCTTGCCAGATCAACAGAAACCAGGCAGCTGTTTGCAAAGGATTCTGGGAGCGTCTCCAGTTTAAACATTGATGTTTACGAGTGTACCATATGTTGGGGGTGGGAAATGTTGGTTATATCATTATCGGGGTTCTGTGCAATATGGACATTATTTCTGTACCTTAAAAAAAAAATAATGTTGTCTGTGAAAAATAAACAAAACTGCCGACTCTACATTTTCTTTAGCCATTTTTTTTTTGAGTTGTTTGTGTACGAGGATTATTTTTACAGTGTTGACAGGTTTCTCTGTGCTGCAAAAGGGAATAATTATAAGCAGAGAGGGCTTAAGGTTAGAGAAGATGGGGAGGATTGGAGCATATGTGTCTATCTACAGATATATAAATAAATATATGTTATATAAAAAAAAAAAAAAATATATATATATATATATATATATATATATATATATATATATATTATCTCACAAAAGTGAGTACACCCCTCACATTTTTGTAAAAAAATAAATAAATATATATATATAATCTCACAAAAGTGAGTACACCCCTCACATTTTTGTAAATATTTTATTATATCTTTTCCTGTGACAACACTGAAGAAAGTAGTGAGTGTACATCTTTTATAACAGTGTAAATTTTCTGTCCCCTCAAAATAACTCAACACACAGCCATTAATGTCTAAACATAAGCCACTGGCAACAAAAGTGAGTACATCCCTAAGTGAAAATTTCCAAATTGGGCCTAATTAACCATTTTCCCTCCCGGAATCATGTGACTCGTTAGTGTAACCAGGTCTCAGGTGTGAATGGGGAGCAGGTGTGTTAAATTTGGTGTTATTGCTCTCACGCTCTCATACTGGTCACTGAAAGTTTAACATGGCACCTCATCGCAAAGAACTCTCTGAGGATCTGAAAAAAAAGAATTGTTGCTCTACATAAAGATGGCCTAGGCCAGTGAATGCAAACCTTTTGAGCCTGAGTGCCCAAACAGTGACACAAAACCAACTTATTTATTTCAAAGTGCCAACATGGAATTAAACCTACCAGCGGCTCTGTACAGAGGATGGGACTGATGATTCCTCTGAATGAGTCCTAAAGGACCAAAAACATACAATTCTGCCCAGAAAAAAACCTTTTGTGCTTTTTCAAAGGAGTGCGTTACGCTCAGAATGCAGGGCTCAGGAATGCTTTACGCTCAGAATACAGGGATCAGGAATGCGTTACGCTCAGAATACAGGGACCAGAGATGGATAGATTGTGCTCAGAATGCAGGGATCAGAGATGCATTGTGCTCAGTATACTGGGATCAGAGATGGATGCATTGTGCTCAGAATGCAGGGATCAGAGATGCATTGTGCTCAGAATACTGGGATCAGAGATGGATGCATTGTGCTCAGAATACTGGGATCAGAGATGGATGCATTGTGCTCAGAATACTGGGATCAGAGATGGATGCATTGTGCTCAGAATACTGGGATCAGGGATGCATTGTGCTCAGAATACTGGGTTTAGAGATGCATTGTGCTCATAATACAGGGATCAGAGATTAATGCATTGTGCTCAGAGTACTGGGACCAGAGATGGATGCATTGTGCTCAGAATACACATACATACCGACACACTGTAGGAGATAGAACCTGGCCAGCCTATACCTATTACCCTAAGGAAAGATCAGGTCTATAAATAATAGTATAATGGCCCTTGTATCAGTAATAGTATTAATGTCCCCGTTGCAGATCTGATGGTCTTCACCGGAACGTAGGAGCTCATTAATTGTAATCCAATGTGTTCAAATAGGTTCAGAAAAGTATTCTTAAGGTAGAGATATATGTGTAAAGTGTCCCAGTTTAACCGTGACAAAGGGTGGGTAAAGATTGGGCAATTGCTCTCTCACCAACGACCAGACCCATAGGAAGTCTTCTGGACTGTGTCTTGTGTAGCAACACTCGTGCAGCAGATCCGCCATCTCGATCTCCTGATGTAAAGCTTGGTACAAAGACTGGCAGGCGACCGAAGTGGTGCTGGATGGATGTCCGATAACAAACGGCAGAGCTAGGCCCACCTGGTATGGGTTGGAAGCTTTTATAGCTACTCCCAGCAATCTCCACGATGGCAGCAAAGATCCCTGGGATATGCAATCCAAGCCCATAATCATGCAAAGCAATTGTTAGTCTGAGGAACTACTCATCCCATAATCCCTGTTGTTTGGCTCACAAATAAGATGTCAATTGATAACACTGAGCACTAGAGGGACATGCAATGAATTGGAATACCAGAGGATCACTGTACTTTACAATGGTAGTCCATATTGGTACAGATGCATTGTGCTCGGAATACAGGGATCAGAGATGGATGCATTGTGCTCAGAATACAGGGATCAGAGATGGATGCATTGTGCTCAGAATACAGGGATCAGAGATAGATGCATTGTACTCAAAATACTGTGAAGGTCCTCCCAAAGCAGTGTCCTCTGCCCCTTCACAGCCCCCACATACAAAGCAGTGTCCTCTGCGCCCCCCCCCCTTTTCCCCCATAGCACTGTCCTAGCTGTGTATGTACAGCCAAAGTCCTCCTCATTGCCATGCTTTAGCTCCCGAGCCCCTGCACAGGAAACCGCTCTTCTATTGGCTCTCCAAGTCCAGGAAGGGAGGAGTCGTTCTTCTCTTCTTTGGTATCCAGAGGCAGAGGCTTACAGCAGACATTCCGTATCCTTTCCACTGGGCTGCCCTCAGTGCATGCAGGGAGGGCTTTACTCACATCTGCCGCCCCACTGCCCAAACACACTCATGATAGGAAGGGAGGCAGCTCCTCCGCACCTGAACCCCCAGCGCAAGTGACTGCCTTGCTGGGGGATTCCCTCCCCTATCCTGGCATGCTGCGTGCCCACAGAGAGGGCTTGGCATGCCAGCTGTGGCACACTTGCCATAGGTTCGCCATCACTGGCCTAGGCTATAAGAAGATTGGCAAGACCATGAAACTGAGCTGCAGCATGGTGGCCAAGACCTTACAGCGGTTTAACAGACAGGTTCCACTCAGAACAGGTCTCACCATGGTCGACCAAAGAAGTTGAGTGCACATGCTTAGCGTCATATCCAGAGGTTGTCTTTGGGAAATAGATGTATGAGTGCTGCCAGCATTGCTGCAGAGGTTGAAGGGGTGGGGGGACAGACTGTCAGTGCTCTGTGCATATGCTGCACACTGCATCAAATTGGTCTGCATGGCTGTTGTCCCAGAAGGAAGCCTCTTCTAAAGATGATGCACAAGTAAACCCACAAACAGTTTGCCAAAGACAAGCAGACTAAGGACATGGATTACTGGAACCATGCTCTGTGGTTTAATGAGACCAACATAAACTTATTTGGTTTAGATGGTGTCAAGCGTGTGTGGCGGCAACCAGGTGGGGAGTACAAAGACAAGTGTGTCTTGCCTACAGTCAAGCATGGTGGGGGGAGCATGAGTGCTGTCGGCACTGCGGAGCTTCAGTTCATTGAGGGAACCATGAATGCCAACATGTACTGTGACATACTGAAGCAGAGCATGAGCCCCTCCTTTTGGAGACTGGGCCGCAGGGCCCAAACATACCTCCAAGATGACCACTGCCTTGCTAAAGAAGCTGAGGGTAAAGGTTATGGACTGGCCAAGCTTGTCTCCAGACCCAGGGACAGGACAGGGATGGGCAGGAGGGGCAGCTGCCCTGGGCACTGTGGTATAATGTGAGGTGGCGGGGGCTCAACAAGGCGATTGGGGGAGGGAATTTGTGTTGAGAGGAGGAATTTGAGGGGGGTGGCAGGGGGTAAGGGTTGTTCTAGGGAAATCTTGGTAGGTGTACTAGGAGTAGTGATTGGGGGGGGGGGGGGATTTGTGTTGGGAGGGGAGATGGGTGAAGAGGATTTGTGCTAAGATCTGATTTTTTTTTTTGGAGGGTATTTGTGCTAGTAGGGTTGATTGGGGGATATTTGTGCTAGGAAGGGGGAATTAGAGTGGGGGAGGGTATTTTAAGGGTAGAAGGTTCGTGCAAGGAGGGAGTTTTTTTTTGGGGGGGGGGGTTTGTGCTTGGGGCATATAGGGTAAGATGATTTGAGCTGGGGGGGTTGGATGGGGAATAGTGATTTAAGCCAGGCGGGGGGATGTCAGCAGGGGGTGGATTTGTACTGTGAGGATGGGGGATTTATGCTTAAAGGACATGCATGCATATAAGTGCTCAATTTTATTTATTTTGGTGAGAGGGGGATTTTTGCTGACACATAATTATACATCTTGGGAGGGGTTGGCACAATTTGGAAAGTTTGCCCTGGGCTCCATATGACCTTGCCCCTGCCCTGTCCAGACCTAAACCCTATTGAGCATATGTGGGGCATCCTCAAATGGAAAGTGGAGGAGCACAAGGTCTCCAACATCCAGCAGCTCCGTGATGTCGTCATGGAGGAGTAGAAGAGGACTCCAGTGGCAACCTGTGAGGCTCTGGTGAACTCCATGCCCAAGAAGGTTAAGGCAGTGCTGGAAAATAATGGTGGCCACACAAAATATTGACACTTTGGGCCCAATTTGAACATTTTCACTTAGGGGTGTACTCACTTTTGTTGTCAGTGGTTTAGACATTAATGGCTGTGTGTTGAGCTATTTTGAGGGGACAGCAAATTTACACTGTTATACAAGCTGCATATGTGAGGGGTGTACTCACTTTTGTGAGATACTGTGTGTGTATATATATATATATATATATATATATATATATATATATATATATTTATTTATTTATTTATTTTTTACAGTATATATGTAATTATTCTTTAGTGCTGACAGGCTTCTCGGTGCTGCAAAAGAGAATAATTAAAAGCAGAGAGGGCTTAGGGTTGGAGAAGATGGGGAGGGTTGGAGCATATGTGTCTATCTACAGATATATATATATATATATATATATATATATATATAAATTTACAGTATATATGTATACGTACGCGCAAACACAGAGACACATAGACAGAACGGGTGCGTGTGATCCCAGTAGCAGCGCTTATTAATCACTAATTACCAGTCCACACGTCCCCGGCTCAGCATCTTTCTGTAGTGATCCCAACAGCAGCTGTTCTGGTACAGCACACCATCCATCTTCCCCCCTCTCCTCCCTCCTCTCCATCTCTCCCTCCTTTTTTAAGCTCCTGAACTCTCCTTACCTACATTTTCTGCTCGCCTCCGAGTCTACCTGTCACCTAAAAGCGGTTGCTGCAGCCATCATTCGGGCCTTACAAGCTATTCCCAGAAACACGCCGTATATAGTCAGTAGGGATTAGCGACATCAATGAGGTAATGCCAGGGCCAGCCGCTTTATCAGATGAATATGACAGGAACGCTTTTCAAATCATAATAGGACTGAGGTAGTCCTTTTTGACCTACGTGCACTAAGCTGTTGTCGATTCTCCAGAGGCCTAGTCATATCACCGAGGCATTTCGGAAGTTGTCGTTTTGTCAAATGGACACAACAATAAAGGCCGAGTCGCAAGGGTATAATGATATTGCTGAGGTAGTCATTTCACCTAGAGAATCTGAAATAAAAAATGTCCCACCTCTAGGGGTTAGTTGTATCATTGGGGCATCACTGGAGGAGCCATTTTGTCAGGTGAGAAGGCCTAGGACGGCTTAGTCTCTAGAGGAAAGGGAAATGTGTGGACTTTCTCTGAGCTAGTGATGTTGTCCAGTAGAAGCAAAAATAGGTATTAATGTTTTCTCTGGAAGTTATTGACGTGAAAAGAGTTGGTTTCTGTCAAATCAAAATAGGAATGAAGCAAGTCTTTTAACTAGGTGCCAATAACTCAACTGACTGGCTTTTTGTCATGAGAACTTCCGAATGCAATGGAGGAATGTGCTGGGTACACACAGCCTAAAAATGCAGCCTGTGGGATACTAAGCAGCTATGAAAGCCTGGTTGCCCACCTGGTCCACAGTCAACTTGATATGTTTAGAGGAAGAAAGGGGGCAGCACTTCCGGAAGTCCCACCACCCTTCTTCCACTTCACAACTTCAGAATGCGGCCTATACTATAAACTCATCCATGGAGAACTGAATCACTAGGCACTGAATCCTTAGAAAGCCATTATGGCGACAAAACTTTGCGCTGATGACCAAGATTTCTTTAAAGCAGGGGTCTGCAAATAACAGTCCGTGGGCAGCTAGGATCAGTGGTATATGTAAACAGAATGGGACTTCAGGTCAGAAAAGGCTGTATACCCCCCCCCCCCCCAAAATAAGCCAAACATCCCCTTCTGCAGTCTCCAGCAGAAGTTCCCCCCTTGTCATCATCCACGTCATTGGTCGTTGGACTGCCAGCGTCCTATAAACGAATGGCGTGTTTGCCCCAGCATTCCTTCGTGGCCCTTGCCCTGCTGCTATAGTAAACCTTCCAGTGGTATGGGGGGCTCTGACGGGGACATTGAGGTAAGGAAGGGCTTTGGTGGGGACCCTAATGTAAGAGAAGACTTTGATGTAAGGGGTGACTCTGATGGGAACTCTGATGGGAACCGTGATGGAAGGAAGGACTCTGATGGGAAAACTGATGGAAGGAAGGACTCGGATGGGGAAACTGATGGAAGGAAGGACTCTGATGGGAAACCTGATGGAAGGAAGGACTCTGATGGGAGCGCTGATGTAATAGGATACTCTGATGAATACCTTGATGTAAGGGAGGAGGCTGACTGGGACATTGAGGTAAGGAGGGATCCTGATGGGGAGCCTGATGTAAGGGAAAACTCTGATGAAGACCCTGATGTAAGGGAGGGGGTTGATGGCGACCCTGATGTAAAGGAGGACTCTGATTCAGACCTTGACGTAAGCATAGACTCTGATGGGGACCTTTATGTAAGGGAATGGTCTGATGGGCACCCAGATGTAAGGGGGAACTGTGATGAGGACCCTTATGTAAGGAAGGACTCTGATGTAAAGGGAACTCTGATGTGGACCCTGATATAATAGCGGACAATGATGGGGGACCTGATGTAATGGGAGACTCTGATGGGGATCCTAAAGTAAAGGGAGGTGTCTGATAAAGCTAAAATCATTTCTGTAACTTTGACGTGGCTGTTTTGTCAGGTGGACATTGTTGGTCTTGCATGACTAAGTAACTCATTGAGGAAGTCATTTTATAAATAGAAAAACAGTGTCTATCCCTTGTACTGTATATAGGCTAATAATATCACTGTGCATGACTCATCCATTCATAGGGATCTGTGAATGGAAACACTACCACCACAGCTGAACATGCCAACAGCATTGTGGTGATGTAATTACACTTGTAGTCCATTGTTTACTTCCCCCCAGCCCCATAATAGAAGGTCCATAACCTCCATCTAGAGCTGGGGGTTAGCAATACAGGAGCCTCTCTGCATTGCTCTTGCAAGGCACTGATCGTAGTGGCAATTCTGTGGAGGCATGAATGCAAAAAATTTAATAAATGCACAAATTAGATTTTATTTATTTTTTCTATACCATGTTCATAGACATTCAATCATCTGCTGATTCAACCAAGATTGAGGCTATCATCTCAGGTCTATGGAGACTACTATGGCCATACACACACGTATACTCTTTCTATGACTTTGAAAACACGAAGACAGTTGTTGAATTTTAAACACTGCACAGCCAACAACTTACTCAGAATTTATTTTCATTGTGCAGTAAAGGAAATATTCCTCGTCATTCTGCAGTCTTATCACATCATCTACATTTCGATAACAAAATCCTTAGCTGACTACAGGTCTAGCTTGCTTTTGGTACGATAAAGCTGACCATACACATATAGATTTTTTTGTTATTTAGTCCAATAAAAACACACTACAAAGTGTGGATGTACAAACCTCCCGCTGCAACTGTCGGCCGCCAGCTGTCAAAATACCCCGACAGTATTACCCCCACAAAATACCCCCACCGTTCAGATGTCAATTTTCCACTTTTTTTCAATCAAGGGATGGCAAGAGGTGGACAACAAGGCCACTCACTGAATGACTTTTGGCCAGTTCATTAGGAACCAACTGGAATCTCCTCTGTATGGCCAGCTTAAAAACAATTCATTAAATGAGAAAAGAAAAAATGATATGCTTATCAAAAACCAAGTATTCCTATTAGTATTGATTGATGTAGACCTGTCAAATTATGTTCGCTGTACAAAGTAACAGATACACTATACTGTAAAAAGTATTGTGACACCTGCCCTTACCCGCACATGAACTTTAATGGCTTCTTAGTCCATAGGGTTCAATATTGTGTTGGCCCACCCTTTGCAGCTATAACAGCTTCAACTCTTCTGGGAAGGCTCTCCTCAAGGTTTAGGAGTGTCTATGGGAATGTTTGACCATTCTTCAAGAAGAATATGCAAGGTCAGGCCCTGATGTGGACAACAAGGCCTGGCTTGCAGTCTCCACTCTAATTCATCCCAAAGGTGTTGAGGTCAGGACTCTGTGTGGGCCAGTCAAGTTCCTCCACCCCAAAGGCTCACATCAATGTCTTTATGGTCCTCGCTTTGAGCACTAGTCCAAATCATTTGGTGGAGGGGGATTTTGGTGTGGGGTTGTTTTTCAGAGGTTGGGCTTGGCTCCTTAGTTCCAGTGAAGGGACCTCTTAAGGTGTCAGCATAATACCAAGACATTTTGGACAATTTCATGTTCCCAATGTTGTGAGATGGCCCCATTCTGTTCCAACATGACTTTGCACCAGTGCACAAAGCATGGTCCATAAAGACATGGATGAGTGAGTTTGTGGTGGAGGAACATGACTGGCCTGCACAGAGTTCTGATCTCAACCCAATAGAACACCTTCTTGTCCAACATCAGTGCTTGACCTCACAAATTCTTCTGAAAGAATGGTCAAATATTCCCATAGACACACTCCTAAAGCTTTTTCCCCCCAAAAAGTTGAAGCTGTTATAGCTGCAACGGGTGGGTGAACTCAATGTTGAACCCTACAGACTAAGACTGGGATGCTGTTAAAGTTCATGTGTGTGTGAAGACAGGCGTTCCAATAAATTTGGTAATAGAGTGTATATTAAGGGTGACTATTAAATACTGAATATTTCCAGTTGTATGGCAAAAACATACAAAGAAACAACAATATACAATAGGAAAGATATCATTGCCTACAGTATATGAGTGACAGTTTGTGTGCCTTGTCAGTTAGTTGAAGAGGAAGTAGTGCTGGATCAGTAACTAAAGATAAGAGCTGGAGCGGCAACTAAAGAGAAGACCACATGGAGAACGGAGTTTGCATTTGACAGTATCTGGAAATTATCCAGTGAATGTTAAGAAGTGCAACACCGTAGAAGGCATTATAGGGTATGGTTGAACCATGAATGTTTAAAAAAAAAAAGAGCTCCAACTGCAATATTCATCATCTCTCCAGAATTGTCCCCTGTAGTAATTCCTTTTCACCACAAGATATCCTCTATCTACACCCAGTGTCTTTCAACCCAGGAGACTGAGGACATACTGTGAGTGTAGGTCCTCATAAACCCACCCCTGAGGGATCACCACATCAGCATCATTAGGGACCTCCCACTGCTGGAGAAGAGGTGAAGAAGATAACCCTATGTGTCACATGACTGTCCTGGGGATACCCGGTGAAGAAACAATTGTAAACATGTAAAAAACAAAAAAAACTTCCCGGGGGGACGGGGGGGTTAATTGGGGGAAGGGGAGAAAAGCCTAGCGTTAGGCTTATATGCATAAAAGGTTTTTGTTTTATTAAAAGCATGCTATTGTTCACAAGAGATTTTCTTGTTATCACGTTATACATAAGCACAGTGGTCTCTACACTGATCCACTTCTGGGAGGTCATATAAACAAAAGGTAATACCACAGCATTTTGTTTTATTTCAAATGGAAGCATAGCAAACATAATGTATTTTAAACTTTCAAAAAGAGTCACTTGGGGTAAGTCTAAAAATCTAAATAAATGGCTGTTTATTTTCCAGCGATAGATAGATAATCTGCATAGAGTTGGCAGCATTTAGAATCAAGGGAGATTTTAAAGCCGTATCCCTTAGCTGGTTAATGAAGGTACTATCCCAGAGGACTGTAGTACAAATACTATTCTATGTTAAGACTTGTTATTGTGTTTTAAAGCGATAGTGACTTTGTCAATTTTTATTCTGTTTATGGTTAGAAAATAAAAAAACAATAATATTCATCATAAATTTACTATAGATAAATATGAAATATAGATAAATATGAAATAAAGCATATTGAGATTATTTGCAGCCCATTGTTCACAGAACTCAGTAGCTCAATCTCAGAAGTCAGAAGGATGACTACTACTTTTATTGGACGGTTTAGTCTGAAGTTTTGATCAGACAGCTTGGACTATGAAGTAGGCAGTGTGTGCTTTGTTGTTTCTTTAAATAACATAGAGGGGTATTTATAGTGAAGCACTGATACACATAAAGGGGTGTTTATACCAAACAATAGATACCGCTATCCTCTCTCTGCTATACACCACACAGTTCCTCTACACCGCAGCCTATATTTTACAGTCTAGTCATAAAATGCATGTCATGGTATGGAGCCTTTGGTTTGTCATTGAGTTTTCTCAGTTTAACTCCACAGAGAGAACTCCATGATTGAAGATATGTCCAGTCACATGACTCACAGGTCAAGTATCCAGGTCCTTCTCTCAGCATCTATTGTTGTGGTTGAGTTCCTCCTCAACCTCCTCAGAGATGTCTCATTCCAACTCCATACTAGGAGGATGTCATCAACGTATCTGCCCCAACAGACCAAGTTGGAGTTCGATATACCATATATGACATACACCTTTCACTTCCACCTAAAAAAGTCAAGCATGGCACCCATGATCTTTGCACCGTAAAAAAAAAAAAAATATTGATTGATTGAACCAGAAATAATTGTGGAGCAACCTGAAAATGTAAAAAAATGTTTTTTGTTTCTCCGGTAATTTTTTTTTTTTTTTAAGTTCATTTTTCATATGTGTTTTTAGACATCAATAAATGTTAGACGTTTATTTAACCTTCAAACTTCAAACCTAAGTTAAAAGTCTTTTTTTTTTCCTTACCAAGTTCTACAGTGCACAAATAAAATAGTAAGGAAGAAAGAAAGACTTTGGACTTTTTGAAGCTTGCCCTGCAATGCAGGTTAAATAAATTTGAAATATTTGTTTGATGTTCAAAAATACATAAGGATTAACCTATAAAAAAATATATATTTTTGAGCACTATTGTCAAAAATAATAAAACCATAGGAAGTGGTGCTGATATAGTGCATAGGGACAATTCAGTGTAGGCCTCATGGGTCTCCAAGTCCCCATGCACACAGGGCATTAGAAAAAAACGCGCTGCAAAGCCACTACCATTGCCAAGAAAAAGCAGCTTTTTGTATTGGTGTTAATGCACGTTTAGCCGCATTAGATTTTAGCAGCGAATGCAATGGTGATCTAGAAAGAAACATAACCATATGGTATAATATTGTAACTGAATAATAGGAATAAATAATGTGTAAGGGACAGGATGGACATCCCTATAAATACTGTAAATGTGCACATTTACCCTGGTGAATCTACAGTGCTCCCTGCTTGTCCACTTGTCTCTACCTCAGCTCCCATGCCAGACATTTTTAACGGCTCTTATCCTTTGTTCACATCTATGCAGTTGACCTCAGTATTTATAGGGATGTCCATCCTGTCCCTACACATTATTTATTCCTATTATTCAGTTACAATATTATACCATATGGATATGTTTCTTTATAGATCACCATTGCATTCGCCCCTGAAGAGTTGGTATACCCCAACAAAACGCGTTGGGCTTACATAGATGCATGATGTCCATACAGATGATTTTATGTCTCTTATTTTGTATTACGCTAGACTTTCCAACATCATTCAGCCCTTCCAATGGCCCATGTTGTGCAGGACTTGTTTTTACTTTATGATATGCCAAGTACCATGGCGTCAATATTTATATGCAGTTTTCAGCATGCCCTGTGTGTATGCGATTATACATGATCTCATACGGTATAATAAAATGTTCCTGCTTTTTGGTATACATCTCTCATTCAAAAACTCCCCTTTTTTGTTGAAACCCACAAAAGCAACACTGTGTTTTATATCCCACATGCTTACTTTATATAGTGATTGGCCTCATTTAAAGTCCCGCAGACCACTTTCAATTTTCTTGGTCTGGGTTTTGGGGGGGACCTCACACAGTGTTTTTTTTGGGGGGCGTGGGATTTCCCCACAAAATCCATACCAGACAGAAGTGTCTAGTATGGTCCTGGAGGGGACACCACGCCGTTTGTTTGTTTTTTTTTCATTTTGGCGTGGTGTTCCCTTTGAAGATCCTCAGAGCACAAGTCGCACCACAAGACAGATCATGATGATCCGACTTGGATGCGACTTCCATTCAAATCAATGGGCTGAAAGTTGGATCAGTTAAAGTGGTTGTATAGTCAATTTTGGTACTTTGGTACTACAGGAAAGCCTATAATAAGGCTTACCTGTAGGTAAAAAAATATCTCCTAAACCGTATTTGCCTCACAATGCGCCGCTGACTGCAGCGGCGCATGCGCACAGGGGATTCTCGGCTGAAAGTCCAGCAGACGCTGGACCTTGTCGGGAAGAAATATCGCGGCTCCGGCCACTCACAGCGCCAGAGCCGCGATGCCCGGAAAGATCAGCTCCCTCGGCGTGGATTGGGCCAGATGTTGGGGCCTCGTTCTAAGGTAAGTATTTCATAATGAGCTAGTATGAGGTGCATACTAGCTCATTATGCCTTTTCCTTTGCAGGTGAGTTAAAAAAAAAAAATTCAGCGGGTATACAACCGCTTTAAGACGACTCTCTTAGGGAACTATTGATTTTGACAAGTCAAAAAAAATGCTTGACACCTTTAGCAGCGTCAGACGGTTTTACAGCTGTATGTCTTCAGAACATGCTGGCCCTGGGGTTTTTCTTGCAGCTTGATGACGACTATGCCACTTACAGCTCCTAAAAGCCTGTGTGTGTGCATGAGGCCCTAGAAAAACATGGAGGCATTTTTAAGCTGCAAAAAAAAAAAGTCTGACGCCAGTAAAAGCAGCTGTAAAAATGCCCTGTGTGCATGGGGACTAAATGTCCTTTAGGTAGCCAAATTATGTGTATCTTGGTAAATTTGGTGGGTTGAGGAGGGAAGGATTTTTACACCCTAATGCTGTGTACACACGTCTGGACTTTTCTACAGCAAAAGTCCGACAGAACAAATCCGTTTGACATTTCCACCGTGTGTGGGCTTCATCTGATTTTTGCTGTTGAAAAATTAGACAGACTTTAGATTTAGAACATCTTTCCGACGGACTCGAGTCTGGTCGAAAAATCCATTCGTCTGTATGCTAGTCCAACGGACGAAAACCGACGCTAGGGCAGCTATTGGCTACTGGCTATGAACTTCCTTATTCTAGTCCGGTCGTACTTCATCACGCTCAAATCCGTCAGACTTTGGTGTGATTGTGTGTGGCCAAGTCCATTCGTTCGGAAAGTCCGTCAGAAATCCACCTAAAGTCCTTCGGGAAGACTGTCAGACCTAGTCTGCCGGAAAGTCTGGTCGTGTCAACACGGCATAATGCTGTTGATGTGAGCCTTTACAGCTTCTCCATGTGCACTGTCTACAGGGCAGGACTTAGGGTGGTGGGGGCCCCTGGGCTTGAGTCACTTTCGGGCCCTACCTTCTATACATTATCATATTTATCGGTGTATAACACGCGCTGGCGTATAACACGCACCCCAAGTTTAGGAGGGAAGTTTAAGGAAAAAAAACTTACATTTAAATGCCCATCAATACAGCCTTATCAAGTGTCTATCTGCAGCCTTGCCCATCCATCTGCAGCCTTGTCCAGTGTCATTGCAGCCTTGTCAGTGTAGCCTTGTCATTTGCAGCCTTGCCCCAGTGTCATTTGCAGCCTTGTCATTTGCAGCCTTCCCTTAGTGTCATTTGCAGCCTTGTCATTTGCAGTCTTAAACTTGAAAAATGGTACCGCCGAGATACAGAGTCCTGCGGCTCTGGGGTCCTCTCGGTGGCTAAGGGTCCTCTCGCAGTCCCGAGAGTAGCCGAGTGTACTCGGCTCGGCTCAAATCACACCCAGACCCTGTGTTATGTCCATCATAGGGCGGGACTGGGTGTGACTGTGAGCGGAGTCGAGTACACTCGGCTATGTATCTCGGCGGGGCACCCTATTGAGTAGGGCCTATGGGCTTGAGCCCAGTCAAGCCCAATGGTAAGTCCAGCCCTGACTGTCTATAGTCATAATAGGCTAAATGTGTGTTTTTAAAGGGGCATATTTCCTATTTTTTGCTTGCTGCGATTTATTTTTTTCACAGCCCTTCCCTGAGGCCACATGCACTTCGATGATAACTTGCTGAATGTGTATTTTCAAAGGGCATATTTTCTAATCGTCGCTGCCTGCAATTTTTTAGTAAAAACATTCTAATATTCCTGGGCAATGTGCATCAGCATAGAAGCTTATTTATTCCTTTGGAAAGGCATGTGACATGGTGATTTGTAGACAAGAGATATTTGGAGACCAGAGCATGGCCATCCCATAACAAGGACCTTTATATCAGCCACACCAGGTGTTAAAGCTCATATGGTATTTAGTGGTTGGGTTTGCATTTATGTGAAACAAGTATGATTGGAATCTTAAGCCTCGTACACACGATCGGATTTTCCAACGGGAATTGTGTGATGACAGGCTGTTTGTGGAAAATCCAACTGTTTGTACGCTCCATCGGACAACTGTTGTCGCATTTTCCACGGACAAATGTTGGATGACAGACTTTAAATTTTTACGAGGACAAATGTCTGTTGTCGGATTTTCCAAGTGTGTGTACACAAGTCCTTCGGACAAAAGTCCAAAGTACAAACACGCATGCTCGGAAGCAAGGACGAGCCAGAATCGGTGTGTCTTGTAAGCTAGCGTTCATAATGGAGAAATAACATTTATGACGTGGAAAATTATGAAATCTCGAAATGCAGCGCACAATTCTCTTCTTCAATGGGATAATAATGAAGCTGCTTTGCTGGTGATACTGATAGAGTTATTGCAAACAAATGTTTAAAGGCTAAAAAACAAAAAGAATCCTGCGAGCCACCACTAGCCAGATGCCGAGTAAATATATAGAGAAAGAAAAGCTGCCGGTGTTAAACACATCTCACAAATTGGGGTAAAAACATAAATGAGTAAATACTACGCTGCGCTATAAATATGATCTCATCAAAATAAATAAATAAATATAAAGGTATTGGATCAATATAAAAGACAGCAGCTAAAATAATTAAATTGGAAAGTGCTGTGCTAGATATTATGCACTATACACCCAATAATTGGATACCAAATGCATACATAATATAAAAACAAACAAATATTGACCAATGGTGATGTGCCAGTAAATAATAAATAAAAAAATAAAAAATAATACAAAATAAAATAAGGGAGTGGAAAACTCAAATGCACAGTAAGTATATAGTGCTCATGTGAAAAAAATATAAATAAATTCAGAAGATTCATAAAGTTCATAAAAGTCCATATAGTGTATGTGAAAAAAATATATAACAAATATTAACGTGCTCGTGTGCAGACAAAGTGTCCTGTTGTGCTTCTAATCAATATGCTGAGTAGTCCATGCAATCACAAAACTTGGTAGGTGTTCAAATATACCAAGGTGTCCTCCCTTCAGTGATCCCCTAGGTAGTGAACGCTCACCTTCGAGCGTGCGACTTAGCGATTAAGCTAAGCCTAAACACGCATTTGAACCTCCCCTGGGCTCAGAAGGGAAAAACTGCATCCGAGGCTCCTCAGTGAAATACCTCAGTTTTATGCAAAAATAAAAGCGCTTGATAGTGCAGTAGGTTTAAACAATTTAATGAACACAAGTAAACAAACCCAAACACAGGGTATTCACATTTATGAAGTGTGTCTAGTGCAACACTCTATTGCCAAAAATAACCAAAAAGATCAGATACCGGAAAGGTATGGGGGGGTCTCCTCCTATGGCAGGTAAACTGCTCCTCTTGTCATCCTGCTCCCTCCTCTTTTTTAAAGGCTTTTTTTTTTCTAGAGATATCAAGAATAATATTATTATGCTTGTTATTTTCTTTTTGTGCTTGTTATTTTTCTTTTTTTTTGCTGCAAGTTACCACAACACCATTTCTAAGATCAAAGATACAACTATATTGGCGTCCCTTGTCAATTTTACATTGTATTTTTTAAAGTGTAACTGCTACTCCCAAACTGTCATTTGAAGTAAAACACACTGCCAAGTATTGTTCGCCACAATTTTTTTAGTGTGCATTTAAAAAAGAAAACAAAAACAATTATACATGCTATCTGCCAATAGAACTTAACCCAAAAGTGCATTCTATGCTTTCAAAAATATAGAAAATATACCAAATCAAATCATTACTTATCCAAAAATAAAATAAAAGCCAAATGCATGTGTCCTGCTTCTTATTATAGGTGGTGAACAATGCCAAGAGTTGGTAAAAGCAAGGGTCCGTCATCCAGAGATAATTCTGAAAATCATCCGGATTATTCTCCTGGAGCTCCCGCAGCAAAGGCATATGACATAATTGGTCACGATTAATAAAGCAACGGATTTTTGGTCCAAGAAATCCTCCTCCTCCTGTTCCTGGACTGGACTTGGGTCAAAGCAATAACTCCAAGGCCAATAATAAATAACACGTTATTTCCTCTGATTCCGCAACATGGCTGGTTGATGAACGGCCTTTCAGAAACGAACTGAAAAATGCGCGAACTCAAAAGCGTCAAATAAAAAGCGCAAAATGAAAAGTGCGAAATGCAAGCACGAACCAACACTCACCAAACTTCTGCTAACACAAAATTAGCAGGAGGTGGAGCTAAAGAGCTGAAAAAACACGTAGTACGTCACTACGTTCGTGTTTGTTAGCCGACAATTCCTTGCCATTTGTATGCAAGACAAGTTCCTGGCCAATGCCCTTCAGACAAAAGTCTGCGCTTTGTCTGCGAAAAATCCCATCGTGTGTAGGAGGCTTTAGAATCGCAGTGCTGTAGTCCCTGCTATTGTGCACAGAACCTGTACAATCAAAATCTTTTTAAAGGGCCAATACCTGTCTGCCATAAAATAAAAGTTAGCCATAAACCAGTTAGGCCTATTACCCCTGAATAATACTGTCCTACTGCTGGTGACTTTTACACTGCTGTATCCTCTGAAATATATTCATTCTTTTTCTTTTAACTTATTACGCAATTACTAATAGGTAAATTAAAATAGTTAGTATGACGGAACAAGATCTATTCATAACCTTTTACAAAACAGTATGTTATTTAGTAGCTGCCTAAAGACACTAGGGCCCCTTTCACATGGTTAGACAGGTACGGCACCTTTCGTTTCAAATTGAAATTCAGACACACTTTATTCAGAAATACGGATGTACCAGAATTTCCGAATTACAATAGTAACAAATTTAAACAAATCCGAAATAAAGAAAAAATATTTTGGACGAAATTCAAAATCGTTTTCAAATAGTGTTCAAATTCGAATTTCCAAAGAGAATCAAATAGAATAGATAATAAAGTTAACCACTAGGGGACAGTGTAGGGGCTAAGTGTGTGTGTGTGTTTTTTTTAAGTGTAGGGGGCGTGGCTTGGTGTATGACGTCACTGATCGTCTTTCCCTATAACAGGGAACAGACGATCAGTCACAGGCTCAGTAGGAAGCACGAGGAGAGGTTTGTTTACACTTACCTCTCCTCGTTCTTCAGCTCTGTGATGTGGGGATCGGGTCCGCAGGTCCCGCGGTCACGGAGCTCAGGACCGGGTGGGCACTTAAATGGCAACGTACCTGTACGTGCTTGTGCCCAGCCGTGCCATTCTACCGAAGTACATCGGGGTGAGGCGGTCCTTAACCACTTGCAGACCGGACCATTTTGCTGGTCAAAGACCAGACCACTTTTTGCGATTCAGCACTGCGTCGCTTTAACTGACAATTGCGCGGTCGTACAACGTGGCTCCCAAACAAAATTGACGTCCTTTTTTTCCCACAAATAGAGCTTTCTTTTGGTGGTATTTGATCGCCCCTGCGGTTTTTATTTTTTGCGCTATAAACAAAAATAGAGCGACAATTTTGAAAAAAACGCATTATTTTTTACTTTTTGTTATAATAAATATCCCCCAAAAATATATAAAAAAAAAAAATTGTTTGCCTCAGTTTAGGCCAATACGTATTCTTCTACATATTTTTGGTAAAAAAAATCGCAATAAGCGATTATTGATTGGTTTGCGCAAAAGTTATAGCATTTACAAAATAGGGATAGTTTTATAGCATTTTTATTAATAATTTTTTATTATTTTATTTTTTACTAGTAATGGCGGCGATCAGCGATTTTTATTGTGACTGCGACATTGTGGGGGACCCATCGGACATTTTTGACTCATTTTTGGGACCATTGTCATTTATACACTATCTATATAAATGCAGTGATTCCTGTGTAAATGACACTGGCAGTGAAGGGGTTAACCAGTGGGTGGCAGTGTAGGGGTTAAGTGTTCCTAGGGGTGTGTTACTAACTGTGGGGGGGTTGGGCTTTCATTTAGTGAACACTGATCTCTGCTCCAATCACATGGAGCAGAGATCAGCGTCACTAGTTGCTAGGCAGAATGGAGAAATGCTGTTTACACGGCATTTCCTCCATTCGGCCGCTCCGTGAGACGATCGCGGGGATGCCCGCGGCGATCGAGTCCGCGGGTCCCGCGACCGGACTCACGGGGGTCCCGACCAGCGCGGGAGCGCGCCGGCGGCGGCGCACTCCCGATGGCAGGGCAGCATTGAATATTGGACGTACCTGTACGCCAATATGCCTGCCCGTGCCATTCTGTCGACGTACATCGTTGTGCGCTGGTCGGGAAGTGGTTAAGCGGTTAAGAGGGCGCTAATGTTTAAGGCCGCGTACACACGCGGGGACTGTTCGCTCAACTTTGTTCGTCAAACAGTTTCAGCGGACAGTCCGCTCAAAATTAGCATGGACGGACTTGCCCACACACGACGAACGAACAGTCCGCTGAAACCGTGCGCGATGACGTGAACGGCACGTACGACGGGACTAGAAAACGACGTCCTATACACTGCAATGCAACCTTCGGCGTGTAAATTCTTTCTGAGCATGCGCGAGACTTAGTTTGACGAACAAGCCTACACACGGGCGGACTGTCCGCTCAAACCAAGTTTCAGCGGACAGTTTTACGGAAATTTCCGAAAAACTTTGTTCGTCAGACTGTCCTCTGAAACTGTCCGCTGAAAGCCCACACACGAGCGGACTGTCCGCCGAAACACTGTTCAGCGGACAAAGTTGAGCGAACAGTCCCCGCGTGTGTACGCGGCCTAAGTTTCTTATCATCTCAGACTCCATGTATTGTTTCTCCAGGAAACCTACTTGGCGGGCAATAAGCTTCTGGCACTACGTAGACCGTGGGTTCAACAATATTTCCATGCTACCTACTAGGGCTATGCTAGGGGTGTGGCTATCCTACTGAACAAATCTCTAGCATACAAAGTTTTACATGTCATCACTGATCCCTGAGGTATATGATTTTATTATTAGAAATTAATGAGCTGGTTATTGCTTTTATGAATGTGTATATCCCCACTCCCTTTAACCAACAGGCCCTGTACACGATATATGCTAAATTGGCCCCCTTATATTTTTCTCTGTTATACTTCTCTGGGGATTTCAATTTTATTATGAATCCCCAGCTGGACGCCTCTAATACCTTGAGAGCGCATTCCCTGCATTTACTGCAATGAGCCAAATCTCTGGAATAAACAGAGCTCTGGCACTGTAAACACTCGGGGTTCAGGCATATTCCTGTATCTCGCTACACACAAATCGGGATCTCGTATTGATCTTGCGTTAGGTAATACACGTGCCATGGCAGCACTCACTGATATCTCCTATTTACCCTCCGGCCTTTCCCCTAGCTCGTAAAACACCAAGCCTGGATGATATCCCATGGGAGTGGTACAGGATGTATGTAGCTACCCTAGCCCTCAGGCACCATAGTCTAGTCACTGAATGTATAGAAAACGACATTACCCCCGTCTATGTATCAAGCCCATGTAGTCTTAATTCCCAAGCCAGGTAAAGACAGGTCCTACTGTGCCTCATATAGGCCAATCTCCCTATTAAACTATGATCTCAAAATTCTAACAAAAATTCTGGCCACTAGACTAATGAAAGTCTCCCTAATCTGTTGAGCATTGCCCAAACCAGCTTTATGCCTGGGAAGTCAACCGATATTAATATAGGCAGGGTATTTACCCATCTGCAATTGCCCTCGGTTGACTTCACCTCAAGGATCATGGCTGAACCCGACATTGAGAAGGCCTTTGATTCTGTGATATGGTCATATATGAATAAGGTACTAGAGCTTATGGCCTTCAGGCCAGAGTTTCGCAAATGGGTTACACTACTATATTCTTCCCCTACTGTGAGCTCTCAATGCCTTTCCGGGTCAGGAGGGGCACACGCCAGGGATGCCCGTTCTCTCAAGCATTATTTGCTATAGTTATTGAGCCAGTAGTAATAGCTCTAAAGAAGGCTCCTGCAGTGGTTAGAATCCAGGTAGGAACGCTAGTGGAAAAAATAGCCATGTATGCGGACAATCTTATATTGTTTCTTAATGACCTCAGATTGTCCCTGAAAGTGGCCTTACATACCCTCTCAAATCTCTCTAGTTATTCCAGCCTAAAGATTAACTGGGAAAAATCGCAAATTCTACCTATTGACCCTGTTGCACGGCTTCTGGCTGATCCCAATCTACCACTCCTGTGGACTGACAGGATTAGGTACCTAGGCAATGAAATAACCCTGGACTACTGTGCATTGACAATACTACCATTAATACAAAACATGAAGTCCAGATTGAAAGCATGGGCCAACCTCTCCCTGTCTCTGGTAGGACATATCAACCTATTCAAGATTAAATTGCGTCTGGGTTTTCTCTACGTGCTATGCCACTACTCGGACTGGATCCCTAAAAAAATATTTTAAGATGATCCACTCAAGTCTTGTTTCTGTTGTGAGGTTCGCAGCAGCCAAGATTCAAATTGGCGGTGCTTCAGAGGACTTGGCTGCAAGGGGGAATGGCATGCTGCGACCTCTATAGATATTTTTTGGCTGCCATGCCAAGACACACATAACTGGCTATTAGAGGACAGCTCTAACGTTAACTTCCATCCTTGAAACGATACTCAGGGATCATACACTGACTAAGTCTCTATCTAATTCATACAAGTCTATGCTTCCCTCTGTACATAAATGCCTCGAGTTGATTAGATCAAAGTGGACATCAGACTTTCCAGAGATGGACGATGGGGACTTGGAGGAGGTGTGGGAATGCCCCTTCTTACAATTAGTATCCGCTAAAGATAGACTCATACAATTCAAAATACTACATAGAATTTATTTGACCCCTGCACGTTTACATAAAATGTACCCCTCTATCCCTGCTGTGTGCTGAAGCTACACGGTGGATCAAGCAGATTTCATACATATCTTCTGGTAATGCCCCCACATCTGCAATTTTCGGACAGAGGTCATATTATTTATTCACACAGTAACTACTATTCAGATACAGCACTCAGTAAAGGTCGGTCTCTTGGGCCTGATTGACTCCCTAGCCAACTGCAGACCCCCCAGAACTCTGATTGGGCTGCTATTGTTTTATGCAAGAAAAATCATTGTACTTCACTGGAAGGCTCCAGTTGCCCCTACCCTGGCTGCATGGAAAAAACAGGTCAACTCTAATCTGTCCTTATATAAGGCTACTTATCTGTCGAGGAGATGCCCACAAAAGTTCCACAAAGTGTGGGACATTTGGACTGAAGCCTCCTCCACTTATGCAGACACTGATCTTTCCCATTAAGCAATCCACCCCCTGCTTTAAAGTCACAAGGCCTGAAGATCGACACTGACTGGTTTAAATACAAGTACTTTGCAGGTGTCCTGTAGATTTAGGAGCGCACTTATAGTTTAAGTCCCAGTTGGGGCACTGGTTTATTTGGCTGTTCTAAGCCATGTTATAGTCTCCATTTTACATAGTCAGTAAGGTTGAATAAAGACACCAGTCCATCCTGAGTGAGTGTCTACAATTGTCTCAATCCATGTACATTGCACCCTACCCTCAGGTAGCCCACAATCCAAGGTCCCCATTCATATACTAGGGCCAATTTCGGACAGATGCTAATTAACCTACCTGCAAGACTTTGGAGTGTGGGAGGAGGCCGAGGGAGGCCCATGCAGGCACAGGGAGAGCATGCAAGCTCCAGGCAGGTGGTGTTGTGGTTGGGATTTGAGCCAGCAACCCATCTTACTGTTAGGTGAGAGTGCTAACCACTACACCACAGTGCCACCCATGCCTCCCAAATTTTTGAGATGGGAACGAGGGACGCCTATTATCAAAAGTATGTAAACATAGGACACCCCCCTGCCACGCCCCTTTAAAGGAGACATATACTTAAAAAAAGATTTCTTTACCACTACTACGCCTTTATATTGGCTTTTGAAATTTACTAATGCAGCAAATTAGAAATTTGATGAAAGGCTTAGCACTGGCAAACACTTTTTTGAAGGTTAAAAAGTGCATTTTATATACAACTATATAGATCAGACCAAAATGAGGGACAAATGAGGATGAAAGAGGGACAGAGGGACTTTGTTCCGAATCAGGGACAGTCCCTCGAAATCAGGGACAGTTGGGAGCTATGATGTTATGTTGTATAAATGTTTCGAGCCTGAGTATGCCCAGCAGGCCCTGTTTTGTATTTTATGCTTTTTTTTAAATCTCAATAAAAAGATTTTTTTTAAAAAGTTCAGGTGCGTTTAAAGGCAGGTGTCGCACTTTTTTTGACAATTTAATGGATATATATACATATGGGAAACAGTACATACATGAACCTATACGTGTTATCACTAACGAGTTCATTAATAATTGTTAGAAATATACAGAATTGTCTTCCTAGTGATAAGCAATTATATACTGTTTCTAATTAGAAAATTATGCACCATTGGATTTTTAACCATAGCAACCGATGACATTGAAAATGATAAAGATAAAATCTGCCATATTAAAATACTGCAAAGTAGATAACATTTAAAATTATGGTAAAATCAATAGAACTTCGGTACTGATGTTTGCTTAAACAGGGAATGAAAAGCCTTATGAGTAAAAAAAAAAACTATAAATAATAAATGTAAGCGATTAAAAAATGTGTAAAACAGAAAATAGTAGTGGCTGGTAGGAAAAAGCCTCGGAATCAACCAGCGTTTGGTTCCCAGATCAGGTCTCTGCCCTTTTATCTTGTTTTAAAAGATTGTTGACCTTCCACTCCTTATAATAAGAACTTTTTGGTCTGTGTCACAGGTCAGAAGTAAGGAAAATCTGCTACTTTTGGCTCTATTCTGCCGCATACACACGGTCGGAGAATCCGTTGGAATGCGTCTTATCGGACCGTGTCGTCAGATAATCCGACTGTGTGTGGTATGCATCGGATTGATGATTCCGTCCGAATCTCCTTCGGACCCAATTTTCCAACATGTTGGAAATATTTCCCGACCAACTGGGCCGGTCGGACCTAATCCGATCATGTGTAGAGAATTTTGATCGGACCAAGTGCCACGCATGCTCAGTTCAAATTCCTACATCAAAGCTATTGGCTACTAGCCTGAAAGTAGTCCCATCATAACGAAATTACGTCATCACGTTCTGAAAGATCGGATTTTTCGACAACTTAGTCCGACCGTGTGTATGCAACAGTTTCGGACACAATCCGTCAGATTAAATCTGACGGACAAAATCCGACGGATTTGGTTGTGGAAATCTCTGACCGTGTGTACAGAGGCTTATGCCCCGTACACACGTTCCGATTATCGTAAGACCGATCGTTCACATTTTGTTGTATACAACTAAGATTGAATACAACAGTGCAAAATGTGTGTAAGACTTTTGTCGTACGATTCTGGAAAAATCTTCCGTCGTGCGTAGCTACGTATTTTAAATGATGTCAAAAACGTGTGACCTGTGTGTCCTTCTGGTTTATTTTCATGTTTCCGATCATGCGTGGTGTTTGTCTAATGACTTTTATCGGACGCATACTGTACTGACTACACGACTGTCGTACGATGGGCTGTCATCCGACCAAAGTTTTCCTGTTTGTTCCTTCGGATTTAGTTGGACGGACTGTCGTGATCGGCTGTCGAAAGCTGCGTACTAACGATCAGATTATCGAACGATCTGTCCGAAAGCGACTTTTGTGGTCCGATAATCGGAACGTGTGTACGGGGCATTAGTGTCTTTGCAACAGCATGTTTTGTTCCAGGACTGGACGTAACACACCTGTTTACAATATTTCCCGTTGACTATGTACCATACTTTGGTTCCATTCCTGGTCAACTGACATGTGCACAGGTATGTCTGAGGGTCACAACCTGGTACACCAGTGTTTCTCAACTCCAGCCCTCAAGGTGCCCCAACAAGTCATGTTTTCAGGATTTCCCTCAGATGAAACGGCTGTGGTAATTAATAAGGCGGTGAAACTGATAAAATCACCTGTGCAAAATAATGGAAATCCTGAAAACATCACTTGTTGGGGCGCCTTGAGGACTGGAGTTGAGAAACCCTGTGGTACACCCACCAGGAAAGTTCATCATTCCTCGATGGGCCTTCTGGTGAAGGTCTTGTGTATAAGGGCTCCCACCCTCTCGAATTGCAGATAGCACGGAGGGTCCGCTATCCATTTTTTCTGCGAGAATGGTTCTCTGGGTCTAGGGTTGCCACCTTTTCTTCATGTCAAACCCGAACACTTTAGCGGCACACAGCAATCTTTTTTGTGGTATAAACTATACATATATTTTGCAATTAAATAACATTTCTAATCATATGAAGATAATCACAAGAGTCCCCCTTAACATCAGAGTTC